>NC_136271.1:80838604-80881279 GCF_964187855.1 Myxine glutinosa | reverse complement strand
GTCACGTGGTTTGATTAGCAGCGTTCGCTGCATTGAGCCTTCATCGCCTTAGCGCTCGCTCCAAACGCCATTGAACATGCGGTCTCAGGCCGAGGAAAAAGGGGGCGGGACACAAGATCGAGGTGTGGCCACGTCAACTCACCCTCAAGGGCGGAGCCGGGGAGCCCTCGCCAACCAACCAGGGCTGAGGTGAGCTCACTGGTGGGCGTGGTTTGATGAAGCGCGCATTGATCTGTGAGCGCATTATATAAGCGCATGCGCCAAGCCCTTTGAAGGACTGCGCCAAGGACTGCTTATTGTATGGGACTGTGTGGAGAGAGCTCGATTACCACGGACTTGGGGATGTGAGGAACTGCGTGAGGGAGCTCGTTTGATACGAACTGCCTTTGATACGAACTGCCCTTTGATACGAACTGCCTTTGATAAGAACATTGATCGGGAGAGATCCCGATATATATATATATATATATATATATATATATATATGTGTATATATATGTATATATATATATATATATATATATATATATATATATTATATATACATATATATACACATATATATACATATATACATATATATATATATATATATACATATATATACATATATACATATATATATATATATATATATACATATACAGTGGAACCTTGACTTACGAGTGCCCCAACTTACGAGTTTTTCGAGATACGAGCCGTCGCTCGGGCGGTTTATTGCTTTGAGATGCGAGCCGAGATCCGAGTTATGAGCTTTCGCCACCCGGTCACGTGGTTATCTTGCCGTTCAAGTACAGTATCTCTGTCGTATAGCGCTGCATTTTAGTTTTCGCATTTCGGTTATTTTGAGTTTACGCCGCCAGGTGGGTTCCGGTCACGTGGTTATCTTGCCGTGCACGTACAGTATCTCTGTCGTATAGCGCTGCATTTTAGTTTTCGCATTTCGGTTATTTTGAGTTTACGCCGCCAGGTGGGTTCCGGTCACGTGGTTATCTTGCCGTGCACGTACAGTATCTCTGTCGTATAGCGCTGCATTTTTGTTTTCGCATTTTGGTTATTTTGGAAAATTTCATGTTCATGTCGAACATTTCATGTTCATGTTCATGTTTTCATGTTCATGCCATGCCAGGCCAGGCCACAACTTGTTCAGAGTGCCGGCGATAGCTCGCCTTCTCTTTGTGGAAAACACGGTGAGATCCTTAACATCCAACAACGAATGGGACGCAAACGGGGCGCCCAGTTTAGCGGTACACACATTGATGAATCACCCTGCCTGTGAAACACCGACATGACAGGTTATAGCTGGGTCGGGATTCAAACCCAGGCTGGACAGTTTAGACTTTAGAGTCAAGTGTG
Source organism: Myxine glutinosa (assembly GCF_964187855.1). Classification (NCBI taxonomy): domain Eukaryota; kingdom Metazoa; phylum Chordata; class Myxini; order Myxiniformes; family Myxinidae; genus Myxine; species Myxine glutinosa. Next base: position 80,879,923 of record NC_136271.1, on the reverse strand, counting down.
CGTACCTCCAGTCCAGGCCATCCTGCCAACTTGTATGCTGCATACAGGTGAAATATAAAGCGCGAGATATTTTTATATATACTGTATATTTAAAAAAAAATTGGTGTGGTTTTTGGCGGGCTGGAACGGATTAATAGCATTTCAATGGGGAAATTTGATTTGAGATACGAGCAATTTGAGTTACGAGCTCGGTCACAGAACGAATTAAACTCGTAAGTCAAGGTTCCACTGTATATATATATATATATATATATATATATATATATATATATATATATATATATATATATATATATATATATATATATATATATATATGTGTATATATATATATATATATATATATATATATATATATATATATATATATATATATATATATATATATATATACACAGTATATATATATACATAAATCCGCTATGCCAAATCGCGCTATGCTAAATCAATGATGGAAAGGACACGACGACTGGGAAAGATGAAACGACGCAAGGGGGGTACAGTTCTCAAGACCTCCGGAGGAGGGTATAATTACAGTGGTGGAGAAAAGGGGGTAGATTACAAGGCAGAGTGAGGTAAAGACACAGAAGAGATGGGCACTTAAATACAGTCTTATCTATTCCCCGACAGACCACGGATAAACGGACAAGGTAGACTCACACGGGGATTGATGGCAGGAATGGACAGGTAGGTCGCTGGCACAAGGTGCACCTTGGCTCGGGGACAGGATAAGCATGGTTCAAAGATGCAGGGAGGTCTCACAGCGCTCGGAGGTGGTCTTGCTTGCTCCAAGCTCAGCGCGCATCTGACGTCACCTCTCTCTCTCTCTCTCTCTCTCTCTGCGCATGCTCAACGGGGAGTGACACGCCCTCGGCTGGTTGGTTCCGCCCCAACTGGGGCCGGTCCGCCGCTTCCATTGGGTGCGGGGGTTACCGGGCTCCGCCCTTGACGAGGAGCTGACAGGGAGCCCCTCTTTGGTAACCCCGTCGAGCACATGTCCGATGGCGGCTCGTTGGGAAGGCCTGGTGTCCTCCCACCACTCCTACCAAGCCGGAGTGAGGACGCGCACTCCCTGCGCTCGTTGTTGTTGTTGTTGTTGTTGTTGAAGAGAACTGTGAGGAAGAGCTGCGGGGAGGTATTGGGAGGTCCTAAACTTCCTAACGGTGCCATACAATCACATTCTGGTGCAACGAAGGGTCAGAATTAATGGAAACGAATCCTTAACTGACATAGACTAAGAATAACTAGCAAGATGTCCTATAGTTGTCTACCTGAGATGCGGTGGACCTGGATGTGACATTTAATGGGGGAAATAGGGGGAGGTCGGGTCTACAGAGTGTTGTTTACAGAAAATGGGACTAGGGAATGGGGGATTGGGGAGAGTTGGGAAGTATTGAGGAAATAGGGGGATATTTACAAGCGGATATGGATGGATGCATATCCCATATCCGCAACACTGCACCCTTCTCGACCTCGGGGCGTCCCGACCCGATAAATTTTTACCTACTTTAGTGTGGCACTCAGATGTAGTTCCCTCTACTATTAACTCAACCCTGAGTGCGACAGTTTTACAGATGGTCACAAATGAGTAAATATGTCCCCCTGCTACGTTGCACCCTTCTCCTAACAGAAACACACCCACAGGATAACCGAATCGCGGAAAGCATCCTCAAACTAAACATACAGCCGGTAGGGAGCATCATTTATACAAGACTACACTGATATTTACACTACGATCCAGGACCTGTTCTTTGAGGAACACATGCAGATGTTATGCATAGGGAGAGCACGCATGCCAGCATCGATACACCAACCCACGAGTGCCCTGTGGCCCTACGGCCTTTAATAATGTGCAGAGCACCCCTTCCAAGCACCAAAAGCACCACCCCATTATGCACAGTCAGCACCATCCGGTGCACCAATAAAGTGTTCAATAAAAATGCACAATCAAGTGTCCATGGTCACCGGTGGTGTCGCAGCCGGCCAATGTTCTGCCGCTGGTCTTGCCTTCATGGAGTGCACTTGGCCTTCTGGCTTCTTTAGAAATAAAGAAAGGCGCCAACCGCGTCCATCTCTTAATTGTGGCCGTCAGGGGGGCCAACTAAAAGTGGTTCACCTGTATGGCATAGGTGCCACGTTGACCCAGAGGTCCATCAATGGGTGGTGCTTGACCGCAAAAGAACTGCGGTCCATTGTGGGCGGCCACAAAAATTGCGGTCCATATGGTGTATCGATCCAGGCAGCAAGCAGCGGAAGTACAGGCCCACAACTGCGGAGCCAGCACCTCTCTCTCTCCTCTCTCTCTGCCCCAAAGCCAGATCCTCGGAGGTGGGAGACAAAAGAAGACAAGTGAGTAAGGTGGTAAGGGCGCAAAAGTGCACGCAATACAAGGTAATGCACACTGGGGGCACATGGGAACCAGGTGAGACAGGTACGTTCCTACCATACACCCCCCCCCCCCCCCCACCAGGTAACCTACATTGCCCCTCCCTTACCCCTTACTGTATCCACAAAACACAACACTACCCCATAAACATCTACTTTACACATCAACAAACGTCCCTACTGTCTTCCCCGTTCCTCCCATAAACCAAATTCGTCTTCTCTCCCTCCTAACCAATCAAATTTGCCATTTCCAACTCTCATCAAAATTTGCCATCTCCAACTCAACATCAAAATTTGCCATCACCAATTCATCATCAGTCCCTCCTAAGGAGGGAGAGATGGAATCACCCCAATGTCTCATCCACGTCGTGATGCGTCTCACAAATCCAAACAGCAATTCTCATTTCCTGCAACACAAAACAAAGAAAACACAGGTGTGGAGTCATCATCATCACCTCAGGTAAGTGGCTGCGTATGGTGCGACAGGTTCATCAATCCTAACTATTTCCTAAATGACTTTAACAACTTTACATTACCCGGGGTCTTTCTCCTGCCAAACCATTGGCCCTCATTACTCTATGTGGTTCGAAGAACCAAAATCCCATTGACCATCTGTGGTGCACACCATCAATTTGGGTCTCACTCCCCAATTCAACACTCGGTGCTCCCGCACAATTTCGGTGGCTGGGTCGTGTGACGCTCCCAGCTGGTCCGCCCACCTGCACACCTCCACCTCTGTTGTTGCCTACCGAGCTCACCTGCTCCTCACCCTAACCTAACTAACTGGGGAAGGCCCTCTCGCACTCTCACCCCCTCGGTGCCCTCTCTGGCACGGGCTGCCCGATCCACACCCGGGATCGTCAGGCACCCACTGACACTAACGGCTCCCAGAGCCCACCTGCGGCCTCACCTGGCCGACATCTAACAGTGGCGGAGTGCCCAACCATTCACACTCATACTAACAGGCCACACGACCAGCCAATTTCACCACACCAATGCACCCATCCACAATACCATTCTGCAACCGCACCACAAATGCCAATATCCAACCACAATTTACCTATACCTTCTAACTACTCTTTAAACTACCCTCCCCGGGTACTCGTGAAAGGGGTCCACTCTTCCCCCATCCACACCTTCGCACCATGCACACCACTCTGTACCACTTACTCCAACTCTCTCCACACCACTCATTCTCTGCTCCATATATTCCACACACCTGTATTTGCACACCTGTGCTCTCATAGTTGGTGCCGCCTGCACCCTTCTCTCCCCCAAGCGCATTCGCGCTGATCCACAACACTCACTACTCACCATGACACTCATCCGCAATGCTCTCTCATTCATCACTTGTACACTCACACACACCTCGGAGCATTGCCTCACCGATGCCTCATTTGAAGCTGCTCACCAGCACTTCCATTCATACTGCATCATCTGCTCTGTCTACTCCCTTCTAAAACTCGCGCTCCTCCGTCTTCCCTTACACTCAGCGCTCCCACGTCATTATCAAACACTAAGCTACTACGTCCCCACTACAGGTACCAAGTCTCTTACTTAAATCTTGTCACCTATAGTCACCTCTAGTCCCTATCAATATAACCAAGCCCTCCCTGGCTCGGTTGTCATAGCCACCCCATAAACTATAGCGCATTTGCCCCCATCATGGGAAGGGTGGCAGGGATGCCACCCTTACCCACCGGGCCCATTGCTCATCAATCCCCCAGTCCTCTGGCACTAATAAGCCCCCCTTATTCAGAGGTACTGGGTCCCGCCTCGGCATCTAAAGCCGAGGCAATCCACGGGGGCGCCTGCTCGCCGGTGTAAGGCTTTCTAGTTTCCCGGGGTCTGGCGGGGGGGTGTCTGGGGTCGGCTAACCCGCTCCCCCCTGGGCGGAGTTGAGGACCTCAACCGCCGGGAATCATCCCGGCGCGTGGCTCGACAGTGCCGCGCCTGGTGACCCAGACGGTTGCAAGTATAGCACCTCACCTGATAAGGTGCTTGTCTCCGGAATTCCAAATTCCCCCCCCTGAAGGTCCGAATTGGATTACCCGCTCGTGGTCCACCGCGGGCCACCTCCGGGGCCGCCTGCCATGGTCCAGGTCCCGCCAGGCGCTGGTCCACCAGCCTCCGGACCATGCCCGCCAGGTCAGGACTCACGTCGGGGGCGGGCCCCCAAGGGGGTCCTCCCTCCATCGGGGGTCCCACCTGGCGGACCGCCACTGCGTGACGCTCGCTCCCCCGGGCCAGGGGCCTTGCTGCTTCCCAACGGGCTGCAGCGTCAGCCGCCTGGCTCAGAGTCTGCGGGCGCCACATGGCGAGCTGTTGCCGGAGCTCAATATCCGGGAGGGCCTGGATAAAATGGTCCAGCGCCAGGCTTTCCCGGGAATCCGCTGCCATGTTAGCATGTGCGATCCCCACTGCGTGGCGAATGTCGTGGGCAAGTTCCCCGATGGCTTCCTGGGGCTTGCGTTTTCGCAGCGCGAGCTGAGCTTTAACAAGCTCGCTCTGCTGTTCAATGCCGAATCGATTAATTAGGGCGTCGTGGAGGGCTGGCAGGGTGAGAGCACCCGGTGGTAATGCCGTCAGCACCTCCGCCGCCACGCCGCGCAATGCGGCCACCAGGTGTACTCCACCTTCGTCCTCACCCCAACCGTTGCCCTTACACACACAGTCAAACTGCGCCAGGTACGCTCGTAGATCACTCTTGCCGTCATACGGCGCGAGTGGGACCTTGTGGGACCACCTCGTATGTGAGTCGTTGCCCGCCTGCCGGACCCCGTGCGTCGCCCCTTGCGGGGTCAGCGCGGGGCCGAACCGGCCGGGCCCCCACAGTACATTACCCCCAAGGGGCTCCCGTGCCTCCCCTGTCCCTCTAAAAACTACCCCTGTTGGTGTCGATGCATGGGTCATGCTTCCGCAACCCGCTACCCATTCCATACCACCACAACCTTGCTCACTCACACCTCGCACCTCTCCCATCACCGGACCCTCTCGCTCGCACCCTCGTTCCATACACTCCGGACCAGCCATACACCTCACTCTTGGCCTCTCACGAACATCCGGGTCCATCTCGACCCCCAAGCTTATTCAATCACCTGGCGCATCATACGCACGACCATATTGGTCACCACTTACAGCGGGTCCTCTTTCTCTTCGCTTCTCCTCCATCACCTGCGAATCCCTCATCCGGTTAATGAGCACATCATCACGATCCGAACACAGACTTTGGACCAATTCTTTTACTTCCTCTTTTATCTCTTTCTTATCCTCTCTCCGTCGCTTCTTAATTTCGCTCACCCCTTCTTCCACTTCTTCTAATTTCTGCTTCACCTCCTTCATCTCCTCGTGCGCCCCCTTAAGTTCTTCCTCTAACTCCACCTTATTTTTTTCTATGTGCTCACGCACCTCCCGCTCTTTAACCTCCATCACCTCTACCACCTTGTTCATTTTCCTCGTCAGGTCCTCATGTACCGTCTGACACTCTTTTTTAATTACCCCTACGTCCTTTTTCATCTCCTTCTGTGTTGATTTTAAACCCTCTATTACCGCTGTGTTCTTCTTTACCTGGTCCCCCAACTCCTTTTGTCCCACTGTCAGCTGTTCTACTCCCAGCGTCAACTCCTCTATACCACCTTGCAATTTTACAGTCCCCTTTCTCACCTCCTTCTCCATGCGCTCCTCACAGTGCCTCACCTCCTCGCGCACTCCTCCGACCTCCTCACTCACACCTCTTCTGATCTCCCCTCCCATCACTTGCATCTCCTGCCCAGATGCCACCCTCATCTGCTCCATTTCCTCCCTGTGAGCATCCAATTTAGTTTCTACCCCCATTCTGACCCCCTCTATCTGCTGCCCCATTTGTTTAACTTCCCTTTCCGCTTGGTCCCTCATGTCCCTCAATTTGCCTTCCATACTGTTTTCTAACCCCTCTAACCCCTTTTTCATCCCTTCCATTTGATTCTCTTGAGCGGCCATTCTGTTTTCTACCCCCGTTAACCCCTCCTGTATTTCCCCTAATCTATTGTCTAATCCCTCTATTCTACTCCCTAAACTTCCGATCTGGGCCCCCATGTCCTCCCTCAATTTCTCGCTATTGGACCCCATGTCCTCCCTCAATTTCTCGCTATTGGACCCCATCCTTTGTTCTAACCGTTCGCTATTCTGGGCCAACAGGGCCCCTATTTGCGCCATGAGGACTTGCATGTCCATCGGCGGCACGGGTACAGCTACCGCAATCCCCTGCGCGGCGCCGACCTGTTGTTCGCGCTCCTCTTCCCCATGCCTAGCGCCGCCATTTTGCGAACCTGCCGCCCTCACTGCTTCGGTCTCCTCATGTCCCTCAATTTGGTCCTGGATCGACCCTGCCTCACTCTCCTCTACCGGAACCCAGCCGTCTTGATCTCCCATAGCGCGACTTTCAAAATTCGGGTTTTTGTAAAACAAAAGCAATTTCGGTACTTTGTCATTTTGACCAAATTTTGTCTAGCTGTTTTAAAAATTTGGTTCGGGCCTCGTATCCCACTCCTGACACCAGTTGTTACGGTCAGCAGATTGGATGTTATTTACCGAGCGGAGGTAACCGCGGCCGAACAGTTGTTCCCCGTTTCTTCCCGACTCACCCGATTCACCCAGACGTTGGCCAAATCGCGCTATGCTAAATCAATGATGGAAAGGACACGACGACTGGGAAAGATGAAACGACGCAAGGGGGGTACAGTTCTCAAGACCTCCGGAGGAGGGTATAATTACAGTGGTGGAGAAAAGGGGGTAGATTACAAGGCAGAGTGAGGTAAAGACACAGAAGAGATGGGCACTTAAATACAGTCTTATCTATTCCCCGACAGACCACGGACAAACGGACAAGGTAGACTCACACGGGGATTGATGGCAGGAATGGACAGGTAGGTCGCTGGCACAAGGTGCACCTTGGCTCGGGGACAGGATAAGCACGGTTCAAAGATGCAGGGAGTTCTCACAGCGCTCGGAGGTGGTCTTGCTTGCTCCAAGCTCAGCGCGCATCTGACGTCACCTCTCTCTCTCTCTGCGCATGCTCAACGGGGAGTGACACGCCCTCGGCTGGTTGGTTCCGCCCCAACTGGGGCCGGTCCGCCGCTTCCATTGGGTGCGGGGGTTACCGGGCTCCGCCCTTGACGAGGAGCCGACAGGGAGCCCCTGTTTGCTAACCCCATCGAGCACATGTCCGATGGCGGCTCGTTGGGAAGGCCTGGTGTCCTCCCACCACTCCTACCAAGCCGGAGTGAGGACGCGCACTCCCTGCGCTCGTTGTTGTTGTTGTTGTTGTTGTTGTTGTTGAAGAGAACTGTGAGGAAGAGCTGCGGGGAGGTATTGGGAGGTCCTAAACTTCCTAACGGTGCCATACAATCACATTCTGGTGCAACGAAGGGTCAGAATTAATGGAAACGAATCCTTAACTGACATAGACTAAGAATAACTCGCAAGATGTCCTATAGTTGTCTACCTGAGATGCGGTGGACCTGGATGCGACATTTAATGGGGGAAATAGGGGGAGGTCGGGTCTACAGAGTGTTGTTTACAGAAAATGGGACTAGGGAATGGGGGATTGGGGAGAGTTGGGAAGTATTGAGGAAATAGGGGAATATTTACAAGCGGATATGGATGGATGCAAATCCCATATCCGCAACAATATATATATATATATATATGACTCCATGGTAAGATCTCCAACCTTTAATTGAACAAACAATGACTCAACGTTTCGATTAACAGCATGTGAAGCCACACGCCTCCGTTAATCTTCCTCAAGAGTGATAAAATCATCTCAACATCCCCTTATATGCACAGTGGGCGTGGTATATGCAAAGTGGGGTGGGCAATGCTGGACAGCCAATGAAACCGTATCACACCGCTCTCGTGAACAGAGACGTTACCGACCAAATTCAAAAATCAACCGCATATTAACAGTTCAAAATAATCCTGTAAGCAATGCTGGATTATAACGCAAGTGTTGAGAAAATCCGGAACAATCATTACATTTAATCAAAAGTTAAACTTGCAAACAATTAAATTGTAAATTAAATTAAAACTGTAAATATATTAAAGCCAAAATTTTTTAAGACAAAATAAAATTGTCACATTATCAAGATCATCACATGTGGCCCTATGCGGTAAAGGTGAATGCGGGAAGGAGGTTGGTTTTAGGGGGGATAAAATTGGGGGGGGCAGAGGGGGTTGGAAGTGGATGGGGGGGGGGGGGTGTGGGAGAGGGGTGGTTTGGAGGGATTGGAGGTGGGAGGGGGCAATTGTCCGAATAAAAACCTTGTGTGATATATTATGTGGACTCGTTGTTCAAAGTACGGAATGCCTGCTTCGTTTACACAAGAGTGGGTCAAAAGCTACCGGTAAGTCAACGACCTCTTGTGTGATCGAGGTAACAGTTTCTTCTGTGTGCCAAGCCTCCAAAACACGTCTTCTGTTTCTGTTGGGTGTGGAGCCCAAAATATCAACCCTGTCCCATAAAGGTGTGTGGCCTTCCTTAAGGCCATGTTTGGCAATAGCAGATCTGCTAGGATAATTACATTCAAATGCTTTTTGGTGTTCAGTAATACGTTGACCTAAGGTCCTCCCGGTTTCACCCACATACTCAGCTCCACAACCACAGGGCACCACGTATACCACCCCTGACCTATCCTTCCTCGGAAGCTTGTCCTTGACCCTCATAAGGGCTTGGCGAAGGGTGAAAACCGGTGTGAAACTCACCCTCACTCCTGCCGATTTTAAGATTCTGCCGACCCTCTGTGAAACCCCCGGTACAAAAGGGAGAACACACAAACCCTTTGGTTGTTCTCGCGGTCTCAGCCTGTTGTGTGGGGAAGCCCTTATCGTTTTCCTGTTGGGTAGCAAGCTGTCAGGATAGCCATTTGCCCTTAACACATTTTGAAGATGGTCCACCTCACTCATCTTGTCTTCAAAGGTAGATGGTAAATCACGTGCTCTTTTTGAGAGGGTGTGCACCACCGATCTTTTGTGTTCCATTGGATGGCAAGACTTGAAATCAAGGTAGCGATCAGTGTGTGTAGGTTTTCTGTACACCGTTACCTTTAAGGCTCCTTTGGGATCCCTTGCTACGAGTGTATCCAGGAAGGGAAGGGCTCCATTTTTCTCCTCTTCAATGGTGAAATTAATGGAGGAAAAAGTTTTATTTATGGTCTCATGGATGATGCCCACCTCATCAGAATGACAGATGACAAATGTGTCATCCACGTACCGGAACCAAACACGTGGTTGCACTAACAGGGCTGGAATGGTGCGTTCCTCCAAATCCTCCATCACCATGTTGGCAATCACAGCCGATACCGGGGAACCCATGGCTGTGCCATAAACCTGCTTGTAATATACCTCATTAAATACAAAGTAGGTGGAAGAGAGGCAGGTAGAAAGCATGTCACAGACGTCCATCGGGCTTAAAGCTCCCGCAGTCTCTTTCCATCGATCATCCTCCATCAAACGCCGGTCTGCCACCTCAATCGCCAGGGCTATGGGCACGTTGGTAAATAAAGACACAACATCAAACGAAACCATGGTCTCGTGTGCCTCGATGGTGAGCTGCTTCACTCTTTCAGCAAATGCTGTGCTATTGTGCACGGTTCGCTCTGTCGTCCCCACCAAATGCTTCAAAATGTTTGCCAAAAACTTGGATAGCGCATATGACGGACCATTAATACAGGAAACGATTAACCGTAGCGGAAATCCCTCTTTGTGCACTTTCGGTAGCCCGTATGCCCTGGGAGCCACGCCCTTACTGCTGTACAGACGTTTGTATGCCGCAGCTGATAGTCTACCAGTCGCTTTTAATCTGGCAAGCATCGAGTTTAACCTTCGTTCCTCCTTCTTCGTTGGATCTGCGGTTAACCGTTCATAAGTACTTTGGTCAGCCAACATATCCTGCATTTTGTTCGTGTATACAAGACGATCCATGAGCACCGTTGCCCGTCCTTTGTCCGCTGGTAAGAACACCACATCGTCCATGTTGCGTAACTCTCGTAAAGCTTGTTGTTCTTTCGGGTCCAAATTGAAATTGTTGCGTGAAAATTGCGGAGGGCGAAGTAAAACAGCAGCCACACGTGATCTGATTTCGTTCTTGGTGGTGTTATCAAGATTCATCATCGCAGATTCCACCCGTGATACAATGGTGTCTTTCGGAACAAACCGGGGAGTGATGGCAAAATTAAGGCCCTTCTGCAATAAGCTGGTTTGTGCCTCCGAGAGCTGTGTACTCGAACGGTTAACCACCCACCGGTTCCGAAGAATGTTCACGTCAACGACGGGAGTCATGCGATGTGTGGTTTCATTAACCAATGCTGTGAACTTTCGTTGATGTCGTTTCCCCACCGATGTCCGAGTGTGCTCCGCGAAAGTGTGAGCTCTCCGTTGTATTCGGTCCCATAACTCGACAGGTAGTCTTGGCGCAATAGTACGAGCCAACCGTTGCACCTGGTCATACCGTTTAGCGAGGCGATGGTGGCAGTTTGAAATGCGCAAACGAAGAAACCTCCGTCCTGTTGCCTGCATGATCTGCTTAGCTTTCAAACCCGGCATGGGAGGTCTGAAACGAAGAGGCTTCGGAAGAATGTATATAACTCCATATATATATATATATATATATATATATATATATATATATATATATATATATATATATATATATATATATATATATATATATATATACATATATACAGTATATATATATATTGTTACAGACGTGGCTTGGATGTTATTTACCGAGCGGTTTTATGGTATGACCACGTCTGCACAAGTTACCCGATTGTGCCCGAACGTTGACTAATCGCGCTATGCTAGACCAATGAAGGAAAAAGAAGACACACGGCTGGAATTAATACGACACGACACCAGGGATACGGTTCTCAAAGGTTGTTATTACAATAATGCGGAAGGTTTAGATTACAGGGACAAGAGGGAAACATAGGAAGGTGGGCACTTAAACACAATCTTATATTATTCCCAACAGACGACAGATAAACGGGACAAGGCTCACTCACACGGGGTTTGATGCAAAGGACAGGCGGGTAGCGATCGCTCCAGGTGCACCTGGGCTCAGGGCAGGATCACGTACGGTCCAGTTTAAGAGATGCGGTGGAGGTATTGCAGCGCTCGAGGGGTGGCGACTTCTCTCTCCAGGCTGGGGGCGCATCTGACGTCACATCCGGCGCGGGGCCGCGTATATCCGGCGGGGAGTGACACGCCCTCGGCTCGTTAGCTCCGCCTCGTGGAATCGGCACGTTGCTTCTCATTGGGTGCGTGGGGGGGTTACTGGCTCCGCCCCTGACGAGGAGCTGACAGCCAGCCCCTTCGGGGTAACGCCGTGGAGCGTATGGTCATGGCGGGTAACCGAGCCGGTGTGAGGACGCACACTCCCCGCCCCTCTGTTGTTGTAGTCGTAGTTGTAGTTGTAATTGTTGTTGTAATTGTTGTTGTTGTTGTTGTTTGGGGAAGAAGATGGGAGGAGGTATGGGAAAGGTCCTAAACTCACTACTGATGCCATATAATCACATTCTGGTGCAACGAAGAGTCATAATTAATGGAAACGAGGCCTTAACTGACATAGATTAAGAATAACGAGGAAGATGTCCGAAAGTTGGCTACGTGTGGTGCGGTGGACCTGGGCACGACATTTAATGGGGGAATAAGGGGAGGTCGGCTCTACTGATTGTTATTTACATGCAATGGGACTAGGGAATGGGGGATTGGGGAAAGTTGGGGAGTATTGGAGAAAATAGGGGAATATTTACAAGCGGATATGGAGGCCAAATTCCATATTCGCAACAATATATATATATATATATACAGTATATATACTGTATATATATATATATATATATATATATATATATATATACTGTATATGTATATATATATATATATATATATATATATATATACTGTATATGTATATATATATATATATATACTGTATATGTATGTATGTATATATATATATATATATATATATATATATATATATATATATATATATATATATATATATATATATATATATATATATATATATACTGTATATATATATATACACAAAGAATTAAGTTAAGCACCCCTACACAACGAATTAAGGTAAGCACCCCCTAATATATATTCTTTGTGTATATGTATACATTGGCATATATTCTAAGGTATGTGAGATCAAATAATGATTGGTATGACATTAGCAATTATCCATTGATGAAATTGAGTGATCAAAGTGAAAAAAAGTGATTGGTTGAGTCAGTGATCCGATCACGTGGGTCCTACACACGTTATTGACGCAAAGATTGCTAGAGGTCTTCTCAGAACAATGACTGTACGTTAGAAAACATAAACGTCATCCACACTGTCCGTGATGGACCTATAGCTCCATACTTAAATTGAGGTGAAAATATGCCTAAAATTCCCAAAAAATTTCACCTTAAATTATTCAGAATAAAATATTGAATAAAATATTCTCCACCACATCACCCCCGTCCTTTACAAGCTTCACTGGCTCCCCATCCCCCAGAGAATCCAGTACAAAATCCTCCTCTTGACATACAAAGCCCTCCATAACCTGGCCCCATCCTACCTGGCTGACCTCCTCTCCAGACACACTCCCACCCGCAACCTCCGCTCTGCTGGTACCAACCTCCTGACCCCCTCCATCCGGACCAAATTCAGATCCTGGGGGGACAGGGCCTTCTCCATCGCTGCTCCCACCCTCTGGAACTCACTACCTCACACCATCAGAGACTCCTCCTCACTCACCACATTCAAAACATCACTAAAGACCCACCTGTTCAACGCTGCATTCAACATTCAACCCACAGCATTTAACCCCTGACTATCTCTTCTCCTTCTCCCTCCTTTTGCTTTAAATATTTCCCTATTGATTCTTGTCTTGTCTTTTTGATTCTTGTCTTATATATATGCCGTATATCGCTGCTGTTTGTTTTCTTGATTCTTGTCTTTTTGCAATTGTTGTTTTCATGTATTGTTATGCATTATGTTTTCCACTCTGTCAAAGCGCCTTTGGGCTTCTGGAAAAGCGCTATACAAAATAAATGAATTATTATTATTATTATTACAACCACAGCGGGGGCGGCGCGCCGCGGTGCGGGGAGTGTGCGTCCTCACACCGGCTTGGTTAGCCGCCATTGCCATGTGCGCCCACGGGGTTACCACGAAGGGGCTGGCTGTCAGCTCCTCGTCAAGGGCGGAGCCCGGTAACCCCCGCACCCAATAAGCAACGGGCCGATTCCATCTGGGGCGGAGCTAACGAGCCGAGGGCGTGTCACTCCCCGCCGGATATACGCAGCCACTTACCGGACGTGACGAGAGATGCGCCCCGAGCTTGAAGAAGAACCAGTCGCGACCTCCGAGCGCTGAGAGACCTCCCTGCATCTTTCGGACCGTGTGGATCCTGTCCCTGAGCCAAGAGTGCACCTTGTGCTGTCCACCGACTACCTGCCCTTCCTTGCCATCAATCCCTGTGTGAGTCAGTCTTTGTCCCGTTTATCTGTCGTCTGTCGGGGTTACTATAAGACCGTATTTAAGTGCCTACCTTACTATGCTGTCTCTCTTGTCCTTGTAATCTAACATTCCGCAATATTATAACCTCCTCCGGAGGTCTTGAGAACTGTACCCCTGGTGTCGTGTCATTTTAACCCAGCCGTTGTGTCCTTTCCTCAATTGATTTAGCGTAGCGCGACTCGGCAAACGTTCGAGTATAATCGGGTAAACTGTGCAGACGCGGTCATACCAAACCGCTCGGTAAACCAACATCCACAACCGCGTCTGTAACATTTGGTGTCAGGAGTGGGATTCGGACCTGGGACTAAATTCAGTTAGGCCCAAATTTTGGAACACCAATTGTACCATTAGGGTAACATTTTGGTGTCGGGAAGTGGAATTCGATCCGGAGCGCGTTTCACGCGCTCGAAATTATAACGGCGAAATTTGATTTCGTTTTACGAAAATAAAAACCCGAATTTTGAAAGTCGCGCTATGGCAGACCAAGACGGCTGGGTTCCGGTAAAAGGGAGTGAGGCAGGGTCGATCCAGGACCAAATTGAGGGACAAGAGGAGAGCGAAGCAGTGAGGGTAGCAGATTCGCAAAATAGCGTCGTCACGCACGAGGGTGCGGGCGTGCAAAATGGCGCCTCGCAGATGGCCACGGCGACCACGCCCGCGACAGTCGTAGCGCCGCTGGTAGATTTGAACCTTTTTTTCATACAAATGAAGGCCCTTATGGCCCAGAATAGCGAGAAAATGAGGGAGGAAATGAGGGCTGATAATGAGCGATTGGGTGAGCGATTGGAGGGCCAAATGGGGGTAATGGGGAACCGGATGGATGCTCAGGGTGAGCGATTGGAGGGCCAAATGGGGTCCAATAGCGAGAAATTGAGGGATGACATGGGGGCCCAGATTGGGGGGTTAGGGAGTAGAATAGAGGGATTAGACAATAGATTAGGGGAAATACAGGAGGGGTTAATGGGGGTAGAAAACAGAATGGCCGTTGAGGAGAATCAAATGGAAGGGATGAAAAAGGGGTGAGAGGGGTTAGAAAACAGGATGGAAGGCAAATTGAGGGACATGAGGGACCAAGCGGAAAGGGAAGTTAAACAAATGGGGCAGCAGATAGAGGGGGTCAGAATGGGGGTAGAAACCAAACTGGATGCTCACAGGGAGGAAATGGAGCAGATGAGGGTGGCATCTGGGCAGGAGA
Organism: Myxine glutinosa; assembly: GCF_964187855.1. Lineage (NCBI taxonomy): Eukaryota > Metazoa > Chordata > Myxini > Myxiniformes > Myxinidae > Myxine > Myxine glutinosa. Next base: position 80,864,781 of record NC_136271.1, on the reverse strand, counting down.
TGCAAGTGATAGGAGAAGAGATCAGAAGAGGTGTGAGTGAGGAGGTCGGAGGAGTGCGCGAGGAGGTGAGGCACTGTAAGGAGCACATGGAGAAGGAGGTGAGAAAAGGGACTGTAAAGTTACAAGGGGGCATAGAGGACCTGACGCAGGAGGTGGAACAGCTGACGGAGGGACAAAAAGGACTAACGGAGCAGGTTCAAAGGAACACTGCGGTATTAGGAGGGTTAAAAGCGACACAAAATGACCTAAAAAATGACTTGGTAGCGACGAAGAGGGAATGTCAGATGGTACGTGAGGGATTGACAACGAGGTTGGACGAGGTGATAGAGGTAATGGAGACGAAGGACCGGCAGGTGAGGACGCACATGGAAACGGTCAAGGTAGCCTTGGAGGACGAGCTTGAGGAGACGTACCGGGGAATAAAAGAGGTGAAGCAGAAACTAGAAGAAGTGGAAGAAGGGATGAGCGAAATTAAGAAGCGACGGAGAGGGGATAAGAAAGAGATAAAAGAGGAGATAAAAGAATTGGTCCGAAGTCTGTGTTTGGATCGTGATGATGTGCTCATTAACCGGATGAGGGATTCGCAGGTGATGGAGGAGAAGCGAAGAGGAAGAGGACCCGGTGTAAGTGGTGACCAATATGGTCGTGCGTATGATGCGCCAGGGGATTTAAGAAGCTTGGGGGTCGAGATGGACCCGGGTGTTCGTGGGAGGCCGTTGGTGAAGTGTGCGACAGGTCTGGTGTGCGAAAAAGGAGGTGTGCGAGAAAGTCCGACTCTGGGGTGTGTGAGGAAAAAGTGCGTGCCAAGGAGTGAGGGTGCTGGCGAGAATGAGTCGGTCGTAGCGCGTGTGCGAGGGAGCACATGGAAGCGCGGTGTGGTAAGTGTTACAGAGGGTGTGACGGGAGAGTGTGCGCAAGAGTGTGCGCGAGAAAGGTGTGTGACGGACGGGTGCATGGGGAAAGAGTGCGCTGTCAAAGGCAAGGAAGAATGCACACCTGTGGTGAGTGTTACAGAGGGTGTAACGGGAGAGTGTGCGCGAGAAAGGTGTGTGACGGACAGGTGCATGAGGAAAGAGTGCGCTGTCAAGAGTAAGGGTGAGTGCGCTGTCAAGAATGGAGGTGAGAGTAGTGAGAGTGACAAGGAGAGTGAGTTGGTTGTGACAGGTGAGCGAGGATGTACACCTGGGATGGAAGGATGCACACCTGGAATGGTAGAGCGTGAGTGGGAATGCACGCTGGAGTTGGTGGTGAGGCACGTGGTTGGGTGTGCGAATGAGAGCACACCTGTGATTGTCACAGAGGAGGTGACAGAGGAGGGGGCGCGAAGAGGTGTGTTGGTGAGGTGTGCGACCAACGAATGTGTGCCAAAGTGTTCGGTGGTCAGGTGTGTGACCAAGGCTGTGAGTGGAATGGGTGTACCTGGGTGTGTAAGGAAAGGTACGAGGAGCATGGAAACGGCTGGATGTGTGAGCAAGGAACGGGCTGCGGGGTGTAAGCGTCCAGGTGAAGCATCGACGGTAACCGGTTTAGAGGTTAGAGCGACTTTTAGCCGAATCGGGCCCTCGGTGCCTGCTGGGCCTCGCTTTGAACGGCCGCGTCCGTGCTCCACTAGGCGGAGCGGGCGGCTGGATAGGAAGGGTCGTCATGGCGACCACTTTTTGTTGAGGCATTCCGGCAGGCCGAGATCGAGCCATGGGATGGCTCCATGCCGAGATGGTGCGTGGGATCTCGGCCCGGGTAAACCTCCTTCCCTGCACCGAATGCGGGATGTATCCAGCCGCTGGCACCAAACAACCCGCATTCATTGCTCGGCTTTACGAAGCCGGGCTTTGGACAGGAATTGGCGCACCGAGAGGCATTAGTGAGTAGACTGTGTGATGAGGATAGTGTTTTGGCCCCAAAATTAGAGAAAAACAAAATTTGATGATTGGCAGTAATGATTGGCAGATGATGGGTAGTGATTGGCAAATTTTTGATTTGTTGAAATTTGATGTGCAAAATTGGTAGTGAGCGATGGGCCCGGTGGGTAAGGCTGGCATCCCTGCCGCCCTTCCCATGTGGGGGCAAATGCGCTATAGTTTATGGGGTGTATGGCAGTGAAAACTAGCCCGGGTGGGTTAGGATATTGATAGGGATCTAGAAAGATGACATTAGGTGACGTTAAGTTTAGTTAGTGACTGATACCTGTAGTGGGGACGCAGGTAGATTAGTATGGATGATAATGACGAGGGAGCGCAATAGTTTAAAGGGACGACTGGGAAGCGCAAGTTTCAGAAGGGAGTAGTTAGCTGAGATGATGCCGTGTGTGTGAGAATTGAACAGGTGTGATTGCACAGGTGTGCAACTGGACAGGTGTGTGGAACAGTGTGTGAGTAATGAGTGTTGTGGATCAGCGCGAATGCGCTTGGGGAGAGAAGGGTGCAGGTGGCACCAGGTGTGAGAGCACAGGTGTGCAGGTACAGGTGTGTGGAGAGAGTTGGAGTAAGTGGTACGGAGTGGTGTGCATGGTGCGAAGGTGTGGATGGGGGAAGAGTGGACCCCTTTCACGAGTATCCGGGGCGGGTAGTGTAAGTGTTAGGTAGAGGGTATAGGTAAATTGTGGTTGGATATTGGCATTTGTGGTGCGGTTGCAGAATGGTGTTGTGGATGGGTGCATTAGTGTTGTGGAAATGGCTGGGCGTGTAGCCTGTTAGTGTGTGTAGTTGGTTGGGCACTCCACCACTGTGAGGATGTCGGCCAGGTGAGGCCGCAGGTGGGCTCTGGGAGCCGGTAGTTGTGAGTGGGTGCCTGAGGATCCCGGGTGTGGATCGGGCAGCCCAGTGCCAGAGAGGGCACCGAGTGGGGAGAGCGCCAGAGGGCCTTCCCCAGGTAGTTAGGTTAGGGTAAGGAGCAGGTAAGCTCGGAGGCAACTGCAGTGGTGGGGGTGTGCAGGTGGGTAGACCCGCTGGGAGAGGTACACGTCGCGGCCCAGAAATTGTGCGAGGGCACCGGGAGATGAATCGGGGGAGTGAGACCCCAAATTGAAAAGCACCACAGTTTGGTCAATGGGAATTGGTTTTTAGAACCCATAGTGTAAGAGGGCCAATGGTTTGGCCGGAGAAAGACCCCGGGTAGTGTAAAGTTGTTAAAGTCATTTAGGAAATAGTTAGGATTGATGAACCTGTCGCACCATACGCAGCCACTTGCCTGTGGTGATGATGATGACTCCACACCTGTGTTTTCTTTGTTTTGTGTTGCAGGAAGTAAGGACTGCTGTTGGATTTGTGAGACGCATCACGACGTGGATGAGACATTGGGGTGATTCCATCTCTCCCTCCTTAGGAGGGACTGATGATGAATTGGTAATGGCAAATTTTGATGTTCAGTTGAAAATGGCAAATTTGATTGGTTAGGAGGGAGAGAAGACGAATTTGGTTTATGGGAGGAACGGGGAAGACAGTAGGGACGTTTGTTGATTTGTAAAGTAGATGTTTATGGGTAGTGTTGTGTTTTGTGGATACAGTAAGGGGTAAGGGAGGGGCAATGGAGGTTACCTGGTGGGGGGGAGCGTACGGTAGGAACGTACCTGTCTCACCTGGTTCCCATGTGCCCCTAGTGTGCATTACCTTGTGTTGCGTGCACTTTTGCGCCCTTACCACCTTACTCACTTGTCTGCTTCTTTTGTCTCCCACCTCCGAGGATCTGGCTTTGGGGCAGAGAGAGAGGAGAGAGAGGTGCTGGCTCCGCAGTTGTGGGCCTGCACTTTCGCTGCTTGCTGCCTGGATCGATACACCATATGGACCGCAATTTTGGTGGCCACCCACAATGGACCGCAGTTCTTTTGCGGCCAAGCACCACCCGTGGATGGACCTATGGGTCAACGTGGCACCTCTGCCATACAGGTGAACCACTAATAGTTGGCCCCCTGACGGCCACAATCTAGAAATGGACGCGGTTGGCGCCTTTCTTTATTTTTGAAGGAAGCCAGAACACCAAGTGCACCACACGAAGGCAAGACCAGCGGCAGAACATCGGCCGGCTGCGACACCACACCATGATTATTAAACATTTTATTGGTGCACCGGATGGTGCTGACTGTGTGATGGGGTGGTGCTTTTGGTGCTTGGAAGGGGTGCTCTGCACATTATTAAAGGCCGTAAGGCCACAGAGCACTCGTGGGTTGGTGTATTGATGCTGGCATGCGTGCTCTCTCTATGCATAACATCTGCATGTGTTCCTCCAAAAACAGGTCCTGGATCGTAGTGTAAATATCAGCGTAGTCTTGTAAATAATGCTCCCTACCGGCTGTATGTTTAGTTTGCGAATTCTTTCCGCGATTCGGTTATCCTGTGGGTGTGTTTCTGTGAGGAGAAGGGTGCAACGTCGCAGGGGGACATATTTACTCATTTGTGAATATCTGTAAAACTGTCGCATTCAGGGTAGAGTTAATAGTAGAGGGAACTACATCTGAGTGCCACACTAAAATAGGTAAAAATTTATCGGGTCGGGACGCCCCGAGGGTAGAGAAGGGTGCAATGTTGCGGATATGGGATTTGGCCTCCATATCCGCTTGTAAATATTCCCCTATTTCCCCAATACCCCCCAACTATCCCCAATCCCCCATTCCCTAGTCCCATTGCCTGTAAATAACACTCTGTAGAACCGACCTTCCCCTTTTTCCCCCATTAAATGTCGTGCCCAGGTCCACCGCATCTCACGTAGACAACTTTCGGACATCTTGCTAGTTATTCTTAGTCTATGTCAGTTAAGGACTCGTTTCCATTAATTCTGACTCTTCGTTGCACCAGAATGTGATTGTATGGCACCAGTAGTGAGTTTAGGACCTCCCCATACCTCCTCCCATCTTCCTCATGAAACAATAACAACAACAACAACTACAACCACAGCGGGGGCGGCGCGGCCGCGGTGCGGGGAGTGTGCGTCCTCACACCGGCTTGGTTAGCCGCCATTGCCATGTGCGCCCACGGGGTTACCACGAAGGGGCTGGCTGTCAGCTCCTCGTCAAGGGCGGAGCCCGGTAACCCCCGCACCCAATAAGAAGCAACGGGCCGATTCCATCTGGGGCGGAGCTAACGAGCCGAGGGCATGTCACTCCCCGCCGGATATACGCAGCCACTTACCGGACGTGACGAGAGATGCGCCCCGAGCTTGAAGAAGAACCAGTCGCGACCTCTGAGCGCTGAGAGACCTCCCTGCATCTTTCGGACCGTGTGGATCCTGTCCCTGAGCCAAGAGTGCACCTTGTGCTGTCCACCGACTACCTGCCCTTCCTTGCCATCAATCCCTGTGTGAGTCAGTCTTTGTCCCGTTTATCTGTCGTCTGTCGGGGTTACTATAAGACCGTATTTAAGTGCCTACCTTACTATGCTGTCTCTCTTGTCCTTGTAATCTAACATTCCGCAATATTATAACCTCCTCCGGAGGTCTTGAGAACTGTACCCCTGGTGTCGTGTCATTTTAACCCAGCCGTTGTGTCCTTTCCTCAATTGATTTAGCGTAGCGCGACTCGGCAAACGTTCGAGTATAATCGGGTAAACTGTGCAGACACGGTCATACCAAACCGCTCGGTAAACCAACATCCACAACCGCGTCTGTAACAATATATATATATATATACAGTGGAACCTTGACTTACGAGTTTAATTCGTTCTGTGACCGAGCTCGTAACTCAATTTGCTCGTTTCTCAAATCAAATTTCCCCATTAAAATGCATTGAAATGCTATTAATCCGTTCCAGCCCGCCAAAAACCACACCAATTTTTTTTTAAATATACAGTATATATAAAAATATCTCGCGCTTTATATTTCACCTGTATGCAGCATACAAGTTGGCAGGATGGCCTGGACTGGAGGTACGCACACTTGACTCTAAACTGTCCAGCCTGGGTTTGAATCCCGACCCAGCTATAACCTGTCATGGGTGAATCACAGGCAGGGTGATTCATCAATGTGTGTACCGCTAAACTGGGCGCCCCGTTTGCGTCCCATTAGTTGTTGGATGTTAAGGATCTCACCGTGTTTTCCACAAAGAGAAGGCGAGCTATCGCCGGCACTCTGAACAAGTTGTGGCCTGGCATGCTCTTCTCCTCTGCCGTTATATACGTCCTCCTCGGCATCTTTTTCCAGAAGAGCCCTGTCTCGTCACAGTTGAAGATTTGCTGGGGGATGTATCGTTCGGCTTCTATCAGTTCGGCAAAAGTTATAATAAAATCTTCAGCTGCCTTCACATCCGCCTCACCAAGTCGACAACACGCACACCTCGCTCATGTTTTTCGACGATTGCGTGTTTTATATCCAAGCACATCATCCTCTTCTTCTTCTCAGTTATAATAAAATCTTCAGCTGCCTTCACATCCGCCTCACCAAGTCGACAACACGCACACCTCGCTCATGTTTTTCGACGATTGCGTGTTTTATATCCAAGCACATCATCCTCTTCTTCTTCTCAGTTATAATAAAATCTTCAGCTGCCTTCACATCCGCCTCACCAAGTCGACAACACGCACACCTCGCTCATGTTTTTTGACGATTGCGTGTTTTATATCCAAGCACATCATCCTCTCTTCCCTTGGCACTCAATTTCTTAGGACCCATGGTTAAAACTAAGAAATTTTCCAAAATAACCAAAATGCGAAAACAAAGCAGCAGCGATATACGGCAGAGATACTTGCACGGCAAGATAACCACGTGACCGGAACCCACCTGGTGGCGGGTAGCATAAGCTCGTAACTCAGATCTCGGCTCGCATCTCAAAGCAATAAACCGCCCGAGCGATAGCTCGTATCTCGGAAAACTCGTAAGTTGGTGCACTCGTAAGTCAAGGTTCCACTGTATATATATATATATATATATATATATATATATATATATATATATATATATATATATATATATATATATATATATATATATATATATATATATACATACATATATACATACATATATACAGACTTGGCATTTAATATGGAATATATTTTTTTTCTTGACTTGGGTTTACTTTCTGAACTCAGTATATTAATCTGGTGAGTTTATTTTACCCTTCGGTGATGTCTTTGTTGAAAGAACCATGTCACTGATTGTCTTTCGCAGCAAGAAGTCAATAACAGGATTATATCACAGGTGGCGTGACAAAATGTAAGGACAGGTACATTTGATGATTGGCTTCACAATCAGGTATATAAGGGTTGTTGCGTTCTGTATTAGTGGAAAACAACTGCTGCACATCTACAAAAGTTATTGCCGCTTCCTCTGGAGATGGTCCGTCAACTTGACAATGCTGTTTGTCATGGAGTGGTGGGTTTACGAAATTCTGGCATGAAACAGCGTGCTATTGCTCGGCAGTATGGCATCACTCAAGGTCAGGTGTCAAAGATCCTGAAACGAAATGCTCAGAGGGGTGTCCCTACTCCAATACCGAGGCCAGGACGTCCCCGCAGAACCACAAGGAGGGATGATCACCAGCTGCACTGGTTAGTCCGCAATGGCCGTACCAAGTCAGCTAATCGGCTTAGGGCTGTGTGGCAGCAACTGACAAATGTGCCTGTATCCAGAAGGCGTCAACCAACGACTCGTTCAAGCAGGCTATCGTGCCAGGCGTCCCCTGACAAAGCCACGCCTGACCAGACAACACAGCCAGCGCCGATTGCAGTGGGCCAGAGAGCACCGTCAATGGCAGCCAGGACACTGGAATCACGTGACCTTCAGTGACGAGTCTAGATTTCTGGTCTATCGTCAAGATGGCCGCGTCCGAGTGTGCAGACAAGTGCATGAAGCCCACAACGAATATTGTATAGTGCCAAGAGTCCAAGCTGGAGGTGGTGGGGTGACCGTTTGGGCTGCTTTTCATGCAGGGGGCAAAACTGACCTGGTTGTTCTGAATGGAAACCTGAACCAGTTCAAGTACAGGGTCATTCTGGAAGAAACATTGCTTCCATTTGCTCGTGCAGCCTTTCGAGGAAACTTTGTCTTCCAAGATGACAATGCACGGCCTCATCGTGCTCGCATGATCCAACACTTTCTTGCTGACCGTGGTGCAGAGCATATGGAGTGGCCTGCCATGTCCCCGGATATGAATCCGATAGAGAACTTGTGGGCAGAATTAACGCGTCAAATCGACAACTTGGACCAGCAGCCTACCTCTGTGCATGAATTGCAGCAGACTATTGTCACTTCATGGCAAGCGATTCCTGTCCAAACCTTGGCAAATCTCGTGAACAGCATGCCTCGACGTGTACGTGCTCTCCTGAATGCTCGTGGTGGTTACACGAAGTACTGAACTGTAATTTTACTGTCCGTAATCCCAGTCATAATTTAGCTTTTGTTGAAATTTTTTTTTGGCTAATGTGCAAAATAAAGAGATACTTCTGGAAAACGTACAGAAGTTTAACACAGTACTGTCCGTGAACTGAGTTCGATATCAGCTTACATCACTTTCAAGGATCAATTTATTTGCTTCGAAATGTCAAATGTGGTTTTTGTTTCTTTTAAAGGTCACATTAACAAAATCCAGAATAATTTCAACATAATTCCAATGAACGTTTGGTTCTAAGTCATCTTGAAAAGTAAGTTCACCCCCACAAAAAAAAATTCCATATTAAATGCCAAGTCTGTATGTATATGTATATGTATATATATATATATATATATATATATATATATATATATATATATATGAGGTGGCAAAGGGCGGATGAGCTCCCTCTGGGAGCCAACGGCCATCCAGTAAGGAGATGGTGTCTCCAAAAAAACATTCATCCGGTTGGACCGGTTCCTTAGGTAGTAGGTTGAAGGCAGCAACCGTTCAGAGTGGTACTTCCGTTCGGACTTAGCAGCGTTAAAGTGGTGCCCGGAACATCTTACACTCTCCATGTCAGGATTGCTGAATTTTCTTTCTGTCTCACTCAAACTATAGCTACCGGGCGAGCTTCAATCTCTCTCTCTTGCAAGCAAACATCATACACTTTTCTTCAAACACTTTTCTTACTCATTTTCACTCCTCACCTTTACATTCTCTCTTTACTTCTCTTTCCTCTTATTTCCTCACATTGTCCAACTAAATATGAAAAAGTCTAAAAAGTTAATGGCCCCTAGTTCCTGGCATTATGGGGTGCGAAGAATCTCTGGTGACCTACCTGTCTCTGCTACCAACGAGAGGGGGGGGGGGGGGGGGCTCAGGCAGTAGTAGTATCGATCCCTCCCAAGATCCCTTGCCTGTTGAATGAACGTGACTCTTTTTCAATTCATTTCACCAACATTCGTTGTCTTTCTTCAAATATTTCCTCTGTTGAATATCATCTTGCAAGTTACTCTCCTAATATAGTATTTCTTCTCTCAGAGACCCAATTGTCACACGACGTTCTTCTTAACTCCTTTAACATTTCAAACTAGAACCTTCACTCACGATTCCGCTTCAAAGGAGGAGTGTGTGTCTACTCCAACATCAACACGCCTGCTGTACGCCTTGTGGACCTCGAATCTCCAAACTTTGATGTTATCTGGCTTAAGATTTGTCTCCCGGCCATCACTGTTTTTCTGTTTCACTTACTGCTCTCCCAACTCTACAAACTTCACAGCTTTCTTTGACTATCTTAATTCCTGCCATGAGACCATGACATCCGAATACCCTCAAGCAGAATTCCTCTATTTAGGAGACTTCAATGTACACCACAGGGAGTGGTTGAAATCATCCCACATGGATGTTGGTGGAGTTGAAGCTCTTACATTTTCTATTCTCAATGATTTGGAACAAATTATCAACCACCCTACCCATATTCCAGATCGTCATGACCACTCGTCCAATACTTTGGATTTGTTCTTTACCTCTAATCCGTTGTGTTACAACTACACAATCTCACCTCCAATTGGTTCTTCTGACCACAATCGTGTGAACATCACTTTACTTACCACCACTCCTTCGGCAACTGCTCCGACTAAACGCCAGTATTGGCATTTCAGTAGCGCTGACTGGACTGGTTTACGAAACTTATTTTCTGACTTTCCCTTGAAAGACAACTGCCTCTCCTCGGGCGATGCCTCTATCTCTGCTGAATGTATAGCTGAGGTTATTGTTGCAGGAATGGAGACTTATATTCCCTTCTCTTTCAAGTTTCTCTCTCCTACCAACTCTTGGTTCAATCATTCCTGCTCTGCAGCAATTAGCGCACGAGATGCGGCATATTGGACATGGAAAACTCTTCTTCCTCCGACTCACATTCAGCCTTCATATCTGCTAGAAACCATTGCAAACATGTTATTCGTGAGGCGAAGCATTCCGTTATCCAAAAGAAATGTGACAACCTCTCATCTTCTTCCACTAATAGATCTTTCTGGTCATTAGCCAAAAGTATCTCCAACAATTTCTGTCGCTCTAGCTTTCCTTCGCTGTTCCGTTCTGATGATACTATAGCTGTTTCTCCGACTGACAAAGTACCTCTTTTTGGTTCTCTTTTCTCCTCTAATTCCACTCTAGATGACTCCAACATTCCATCTCCCTCTGATTCATCCCTTACCATTCCTATGCCCCTCCCTATAATCTCTTTCCATGCAGTCAAAAAAGTACTCTCTCTGGACACAAGCAAGGCATACAGACAAGATGGCATTCCTCCTTGTGTCTTAAAGGAGTGTGCTTCAGAACTTGCACCCGTGTTTGCTCGTTTGTTTCGTTTTTGTTTAAAAACCCAAACTTTTCCTCTTTCCTGGAAACATGCCTTCGTACAGCCTATTTTAAAGAAGGGTGATCGTTCAAACCCTTCCAACTACCGTCCTATTGCTCTGACTTCTACTATTTCCAAAGTCTTTGAATGTCTTCTCAATAACCATTTCCTCAAGCATCTTGAATCCCACAGTCTTCTATCTGACCATCAATATGGCTTTCGCAAGGCAAGATCTACCAGTGATATCCTTTTTTACATTACGAATGTCTGGGCCTCTTATCTGAGAGATTTTGGGGAATCCTTTGTTGTAGGCCTTGATATCTCAAAAGCCTTTGACAGAGTTTGGCATCGGGGTCTGATATCCAAGCTTCCCTCTTTCGGCTTTCCTCCTTCACTCTGCTCTCTCATATCGAGCTTTCTCTCCGACCGCTCTATCTCGGTAATTGTCCATGGCTCAACATCTCCCTCCTTCCCTATCAACGGCGGTGTTCCTCAGGGTTCTGTTCTGTCTCCAACACTCTTCCTTCTTTTCATCAATAACCTTCTTTCTTCTACAAATAACCAAATACACTCATATGCTGATGACTCAACGTTGCATTCCGCCATGTTTTTCCCATCTGCCCCATCTTCCCTCAATCGTTCTGCCTCTCGTTTTATTACAACCACCTCTTTAAATTCGGATTTGGACAAGATTTCCCAGTGGGGCAAATGTAACTAGGTTAAGTTTAATGCTTCTAAAACTCAATTTCTTCCCATATCTCTCTCCAAAACTCCTCTCATCTCTCAAATCTCCTTTGAAAGTTCCACAATTACACCATGTGATACAATAAATCTATGAGATATTACCCTCACTTCAAATCTATCCTGGAATCCACACATTACACAAATAGCTAAATCTGCCTTGAAGAAACTGGGAGTCCTGTTCAGATGTCGAAGATTCTTCTCCTCTCAACAGTTGCTTCAACTATATAAAGGATTGATTCGTCCTTGTATAGAGAACTGCTCTCACATCTGGGGAGGTTCTAGCTCCACATACTAACTGGACAGAATTGAATTAAGAGTAATTCGACTTATCAACTATACCGATCTGACCTCAAAACTTGACCCGCTCAAATTGCGTCGCAAAGTTGGCTCTCTTTCTCTTTTCTACAGATATTACTTCGGTTTTTGCTCCCAAGAACTTGCTACTTGTATACCTCCGCCATTAACGAGACCACGGATTACTCGACAAGCCACGACATCTCATGATTATTGTGTGGCCATTGGCAACTCAAGGGTGGGCCGTTATGATGTTTGTTTCTTCCCCTCCACTGCCAAACGCTGGAACTCTTTACCTTCACATGTCTTTCCAAACACTTATGATCTTCCCCTTTTCAAAAAGCAGATTCTCTGCTTTCTCAAAAACTCTTAGACTATGCTCTCCTTCTTTACTTTTCTATCAATGCAGCTCTTTTATTTGGCCTGGCCTTGATGAGGACGACATAATATGTGCCTGGAGCCTTCAACATATATATATATATATATATATATATATATATATATATATATATATATATACCAGGATCACCAGGATGCATTGAACACTCGGCAATGGTCTGGCAAGTGTTACAGGAGGCAAAGAGGCAAAGGAAGGATGTGGTGGTGGTGGTATGGCTGGATTTGGAGAATGCATATGGGTCAGTGCCGCATGCCTTGATCAGGTATGCCATGGATTTCTTTTGGGTGCCACGGAGATTTAGGGATTTTTTGACGGCATATTATGATCAGTTTTGGATGCGGTTTGCGACACAATCCTATGTAACAGAGTGGCAGAAGTTGGAAGTGGGGATCCTGATGGGATGTACCATCGCCCCGATTTTGTTTGTGCTGGTTATGGAGTTGTTGATACGTGCAGTGAGTGGACATGGGAAAGAAGTGGAGCTAGCCCCTGGTCAGAGGTTGCCAGCAATGTTTGCTTTCATGGATGACCTGACAGTTGTCCAACAGTCCGCTGATGCAGCAGTAGAGGTACTGGGACGACTGGAAAGGTTGATGCGGTGGGCAAGATTGGGATTTAAAGCAAGAAAGTCGAGGAGTGTGATAGTGAGACGAGGAGTGGTGGATAACATGCACAGGTTTGAGCTGTGAGGGAGGGGAGGTGGTTCCATCATTGGTAGAGGCCCCTGGGAAGATGGTATACAGTGGAGTTGAATGATGTGGGAAGAGTGGAGGAGGTCAGAAACAAGCCTTTGAGAGGTTTGAAGAGGATTGATGGATGTGGTTTGCCAGGTAAGTTGAAGGTATGGTGTTTGAAGTTTGGGTTGATGCCACGAGTATTTTGGCCATTGATACAACAACAACAACAACATGCATTTTAAGGCCATGTTCCCTGCTAGAGCGGGGGTTAGCCTTGCGGTCCCCATGACAATGTTCTCCATTTTGCCCTATTTTCTGCATCTCTCCTTGTTAACCCCCTTGCCCGCATTTCTTCTTCCACCATCTTTAGCCAAGTCTTTCTCGGTCTTCCCCGTCCTCTACTTCCTTCTACATTAACTTCCATCACTCTTCTCAACCAGTCACTTTCATCCTTCCTCAATACATGACCAAACCATCTCAACCTGTTCCTCTTCACAGCATCAATCACAGGCAATATTCCCATCATCTTTCGCAATTTTTGTATACAATTCAATCAATTTCAATTTCGCAATTCAATTGAGCAATTCATCATTTGTCTTCCTCTCTCTCAACGATACTCTGCACATCCATCGAACCATTCGCATTTCCACCCTTTCCAGCCTTCGTTGCTGCTCTACGTTCATTACCCATGTCTCGCTCCCATAAATCATAACACTTCTCACACATGCAGCATACACCTTTCCCTTCAGCTTCAGCGACACTCTCCTCCTCATCAGCACGCCACTCAGTTCCCGAAACTTCTTCCATGCACATCTCACTCGAGCAACCGTTGCCGAGTCTGATCCACCTTCTCCATTCAGCATGTCTCCGAGGTAGCAAAATGTTTTCACACCTTCCAGCTTCACGCCGTCTCCAAGATCCAACTCAACATTTCCTCCATCTGCAGCTCCCTCTGTGCACACCTTACATTTGAATGTAGCTGCCACACTGGTTAATGACCCTCTCAGACCACTACATTTTTGATGAACCCACTCAGCACACATTGTACATTGAATGGAGTTCACTCCGACACCCTTCCTGCACACAGCACACGGCCACTTCCCAGTTCTTTCCACCTCACCACATGCTTTACCACTTGCCATCACCTTTGTCTTTCCGATATTCACCTTCAGACCTTTTGTCTCCATACATTCCTTCCACTTGTTCATCTTTTCCTTCAGTCCATCCATACTTTCCGCAATCGACACCAGATCATCTGCATACAACAACTCCCACGGTAAACCCTCCTTTACGGTCTGAGCCAGCACCTCCATCACAGCTACAAATAGTAGTGGACTTAGTACCGACCCCTGATGCACTCCCACCTTCACCTCAAACTCACCACTGTTCCCGTCCTTCGTCCTTACAGCTGTGCGTGCTCTTTTGTACATTGCCATCACTACTCTGATCAACCATTCCTCCACTCCTAACTTCCTCAATGCCCATGTCAATACTTTGCGTGGAACCCTATCGAATGCTTTCTCCAGATCAACAAACCCAAAAAACAACTTCTTCCTCTTATCCATGTACTTCTCCTGCAACTGCCTCACAATGAAAAGCGCATCTGTCGTTCCTCTTCCTGGCATAAATCCAAACTGCATTTCGTCGATCTTCAGTTTCTTCCTTATCCTCCTCTCCAACACCCTTTCCAATACCTTCATTCCATGCTCCAATAACTTTATCGCTCGGTACGAGCCACACTCCAGAGGGTCACCTTTCCCCTTGTATAGAGGGACGAAGGTACTCAGTTCCCAATCCACTGGAATGCGGCCTTCTTTCACCACCAGATTACAGATCTCTGTCATTCTCTTCACACCCCAACTTCCTGCTGCCTTCAACATATCTCCCACAACTCCCGTCGGCCCTCCCGCTTTTCCACTCTTCATTGCTTTTATCGCTTCCTCAACTTCCTTCTCAGTTATCTTCTCTGCCGGTCCTAAAACTGGGTTACTCTCTATGTTGCCATCCCATTCATTCTCTGTATTCAACAGCATTTCCATATATCTTTTCCATCTTCCTTTAATTCCATCTGGGTCGACAACGATTTGTCCCACTTCATCCTTCAAGCAACTCACCCCCATCACATCACACCTCTCTTTCGCTATGTGCTTTGCAATCCTGAATACTGCTTTCTGACCCTCTTCCGAATCCAAGCGTTCTCCGAACATTTTCCTACATGCCTCCTGCGCCTTTGCTACCTCTTTCTTTGCAGCCTTCCTGGCTGCCTTATAACTTTCATGCTCTGCTGTTTCTGCTCCCGTACCCTTCGCCTTCTGCCACTCTTTGAACTTCTTCCTCTTCTCGTCAATCCTCTTTCCAACCTCAACATCCCACCACCATGTTTCCGAGTGCCTCGGTGGTCCTTTTGTCCATCCACATACCTCATCAACGGCTCCCAACAGACTAGCTTTCATTGACATCCAACCACTTTCAAGCTCAACCACATCATCCTCTACCCTACTCAGCCTCTCTTTTAATGCCTCCCTTACTGTCACCTCTTTCAACCTCCACACCTTCATTCTCGGTTGGTACTTCACCCGCCGAGCTCTCCTCGCACCTTTCACCCTTATGTCGCAGACAACCAAGTGGTGCTGTGAAACAGCCTCCTCCCCCGGGATCACCTTTGTGTCCCGGAGGTGCCCCCTATCTCGCCGACGCACCATCAGGTAGTCAACGGTTGTCGTCGACCCACCTGACGTGTATGTAACAAGCTTATTGTCCTCTTTCTGGAACTGAGTATTACAAATCAACAAATCAGCTCCATCAGCAAACTCCAAAATCCTTTCACCTTCTCCATTTCTCACACCATATCCGTAACCCCCATGAACTCCCTCAAAACCATCCATACTCCTTCCCACATGTCCATTCAGGTCTCCTCCCACCACAACAACTTCCTCATCTTTCACGTTTTCCATCAGCTTCTCTATCGTACACCAGAACTTGTCCTTCTCTTCATCGCTTCGACCAACCTGCGGAGCATATCCCGAGATGACGTTCACCAAGAGCTTTCCAATCATCATTTTCACCATCATCAACCTATCACTCACTCTAGTCACACTCACCACACTGTCTACAAACTCCTCAGAAAACAGGACACCAACACCATTCACGCCCTCCGGGCACCCTTGCCACACAAACTTGTATTTCTGTCCCTGCCTACCCTTCACCATTCTCACACCACTTCCCTTCCATCTCGTCTCTTGCACACAACATATGTCCACTCTTCTTCTGACCAATACTTCCACCACTTCCCCTGATCTCCCTGTCATTGTCCCCACATTCCATGTCCCAAACCTCAGAAACCGATCTCCACTTCGGGCTGCACCCTGCCCATATGTACTGCACCCTGCCCATTTTGGCCATTGATAATGTATGATATTGCAATTGGGCATGTGGAGAGGATGGAGGTTGTGGTGAGTGGGTTTGTGAGGAGGTGGTTGGGAGTGCCACGCTGTTTGACGAACATTGCCTTTTATGGTCAGGGTGGAAAACTCCAGTTTCCCTTGACATCATTAACCGAGGAGTTTAAGGTGGTGAGGGTGCGGGAGTTCATGATGTTGCGGGATTCAAGTGATGCAGTGGTAAAGAATGCTCTCCCAGAGAAGAAGGGAAGTCGGAAGTGGAATGCAAGAGCAGAGGTGGACGAGATGGAGGAGCGGTTGCAACAGGAGGAGGTCATGGGGATGGTACAGCATGGGAAGCATGGCATGGGGTGGATGGAGCATGAGCGATGGGGAAAGGCATGTGTGAAAGAGAGGAGGAAGATGGTTGAGAGGGAGTTGAGAAGAAAGGAAGAGGAGGGGAGATATGTGAAAGCAGTCGGTCAGGCACAGCAAGGTGCTTGGACTAAGTGGGAGGGTGTGCGGGTGAGGATATTGAAGTGGCAAGAGATTTGGAGGATGGAGCCAATATTGTTGAATTTCCTGTTGCGGGCAACGTATGATGTGCTTCCGTCACCAGTAAACTTGAGATTGTGGGGGTTGTTGCAGGAGGAGAGATGTTATTTGTGTGGAGGTGTGGGAACGGTGCAGCATGCACTGAGTGCATGCTCAGTAGCATTGGCAGCAGGAAGATACAGGTGGCGACATGATCAGGTGCTGGCGGTGGTGGTGCAGATGGTGCAACAAGTGGTGCTGAGATCGAGAGAGAGAGAAGAGTGGAGAAGGAGACTGATGGGGGAGAGGTGTGGTTTGTCAAAGAGGGCCAAGTGGAAAGAGGTGGAAAGAGGAGGAGGAGGTGGAAAGCAAGAGGGCTGTCAGATGCTTGTGATTGGCAGGTGGTGGCAGACCTAAAGCCACAATTGGTATTCCCAGAGGAGATCTGTGTGACAAGGTTGCGGCCTGACTGTCATTTGGTCAAGTACAACAAGACAGGTCATCTTAGGGGAGTTGTCGGTACCTTGGGAAGAGAACATGGAGGAGGTGCACGAGAGGAAGAGAGAAAAGCACAGTGAGCTGGAGGCAGAGTGCCGGGAGAAGGTATGGGAGAAGGTATGATTCGCGATCTCGCGAGATCACGGCGAGGTCACGTCTTTTCGAAGCTGCTCCATGCGCTCACGCTTTCGAAGCTAAGTGATATTTCTCAATTGTGTTTTTGTCGAGACTGTATCTATCTTTCGGTGTATGTACCTATAGCGTATCTTTTGGAAAATTTTCGGTGCTAATTTTTCGTACATGTATACACAATCGTCGGTTAATGGTATCGAGTATTCTGCGGCCTAGTACTCGTAGAGACTTAGACTACCGTACCGTCTCCGACCTTGTGGTTTGTTTTTCTCTCAGCGATTCGTCGAATGCGCTGAAATTATTTTCGTTCTCTGTTTCGTACCAGTCGTTCACCCCGTACCTCCTTGTTTAATATCTGTACTCACAAAAAAAAAAAAAAAAAAAAAAAAATTTTTTTTTCCCTTCCCAGGTCTTATTCGTTTATTTGTTGTTCTTTTTGTTCGTTCGTTCTTCGTTCGCGATCACGCGGTTAGAAATGTATAATCTCTCCCCTGAACAACTATTTTCTCTCATATATTATAACACCCTTTTCTTCTTTTCCTACAAAAGGATGCTTTCGTCTTGCTCACCAAATCTATTCATTCCAAAAAATATATACAATACCATCTCTTACAGTTCCTCCTTTCTACATTCCATAAACTATCCAGAACTCCATCCCTCCTCCAGTGTCCTCAAACGTATTTTTGACTCGAAGGTCTCAAACTCATTTTGCAAAAAATGTTCGTTTCCCATGAATCGTACACTTTTCAAAATCCAATCTCACCCCTCCCCTCCAAATCCTCCCCATCACCCATCCCTTTCAAATCTCCCCCGTTGCCCCTTCCCTCCCCTCCCTCCTAAACTCCTCCCACACCCCTCCCCTCCGAGACTATCCCTCGCTCCTCCCCTCCTAGACTCCCCTCTCACCCCTCCTCCTCAAAGCATCCTCCCTGCTTCTTCCTCCTTCCAACTTTCACCTTCATCTCCCCAAACCTTCTGCCTTGCTCTTCCCCCTCCTCAAATAACACCTCACTGTGCCTCACCCAATCTCCATCAAACCTTTTGTCCGCCCCATTCTTCCCTTTCTCCAAGCTATTCTGAAATCTCTGACACACCTTCAACAGCTCTCCCTACCTCTTCCTCCTCTTCCACATCTTACCCTACCCCTCCCCCCCCCCCCCCTGTTCTGGACCCGATGCTCCCCCTTCCTCTTCATTAACGGTATGGACCTCAAACATCCGGGGCCTTCGCTCAAACTTGACTGACCTCTCCATACAGGTTGCTTCTGACAAACCAGATGTGATCTGCTTAACAGAAACTTTCCTCCTTCATGATGTCTCTGATGCCTTGGTATCTCTCCCAGGTTACTCCCTCCTCCGGTATGATAGACCTGAGCCTCGTCCTGGAGGTGGGGTTGCTATCTTTATAAAAAACTCTCTTCCTCACTCGCCCTCCACTGCCCTCTCTCCACCTCACCCCCAGGAATACCTTTGGCTACGGCTTCCCCTTCGCTCCCACCTTTTGTTCATATGTGTGTTGTACCGTCCACCAATCAGCGATGACTCCATCTACATCTCACTGTCTGATAATATGGACCAACTTCTATCTACCCATCCCAACTCTCTCTTCCTCATATGTGGTGATTTCAATTGTCACCATGCCAGTTGGCTGGGTGTGGGTACCTCTCTCACCAGCCATGGCTCTTCAGCAAAGGACTTCTGCGACTCACTGGGACTGACACAATATGTCAATTTCCCGACCCGGATCTCAGTCAACGGAGCATCTTCTCTTCTGGATTTGGTTATGACAAACTTCCCTGAAAATGTCTGCTGCTCTTCTTCTGCTCCAATCGGCTCATCTGATCATGTGCTTGTCAAAGTGGACATCTCTCTGACCATTCTCAGAGAGCCTCCTCAGCGTCGACGAGTCTGGCATTTCACTCAGGCCAACTGGCACGGTCTTCAAGCAGCCATCAATCATCTGGACTGGTCTCCCATCTCTACCGCCTCTGACATCAACTCATCCTGGGAATTCTTTCAAAGTAAATTGCTCTCTCTCATGCACAGATTTATACCATCTCGTCTTCAGTTGTCATACCCTTCCTCCCGTCCATGGTACACGGAATCTTGTGGTGAGGCTGTTGCCCTGAAACAACTTGCTTTCGTCTCCTGGAAAGCAAATCCAACGGAAGGAAATCTCATTTCCTTTCACAAAGCCGAAACAAGTGTGTGTCCACCCTCAGGAGAGCCAGGAAACAATATCTCACCATTCTCAAGACCGAACTCTCTTATCTGTCTCCCTCTTCCAAATCCTGGTGGCCTCTGGTCAAATCTGTTTCTGGTGTTTGTTCCCCCTCCATCCCCTCCCTCACCTCAAACGGCTTAACGGCTGACTCCGCACGTGAAAAAGCTGAATTGCCTCAACTCTGTGTTTGCCTCTAAATCTTGTGTCCCAAACCCATCCCTCTCTGTACCCACCGTACCCAGTCGTACCCAGCTGCTCCTGGACTCTGTGTCCTTTCCTCCTGACAAGGTGGAAAAGTTTCTGTCAACCCTCGACTCTGATTCTGCAACTGGTCCTGACGGCATCAGCCCACGGGTCCTAAAATCATGTTCTTCTGCTCTTTCACTCCCTCTTTCTGTTCTCTTCACCCTCTCTTTTGCTCAAGGTCATCTGCCATCTGCTTGGAAATCAGCCAACATCACCGCTTTGCACAAAAAAGGTGCAAAAACAGATCCCAGCAACTACAGACCAATCAGCCTTCTCCCAATTATCAGCAAAGTCATGGAATCCATCATTGCTTCAGATATTAAATCTTTCCTCTTCTCCAATGGCTTGATCTCTGATCATCAATTTGGTTTCAGACCTGGTCACTCTACTCTGGACATGCTGCTTCTGCTTTCTCAACAATGGATGGAGGTCCTCAACGCCAAACAGGAAATTAGAGCAGTCTCCCTTGACATTTCACGTGCCTTCGATACGGTCTGGCACCCTGCTCTGCTCTCCAAACTCTCCTCCTTTGGTATCCATGGAAATCTCCACGCATGGCTGGCGGACTTCCTCTCTGGTCGTAGTCAACGTGTGGCCCTGAATGGGTTTCTCTCATCTCCTCTTCCTGTTCAGGCTGGAGTTCCCCAAGGTAGTGTTCTGGGCCCTGTGCTTTTTCTGGTCTTCATCAATGATCTCTCTGACTCTCTTGAAAATCCTCTCTATCTCTTTGCTGACGACTCTACTCTCTGTCGCTCCATTCCTCGTCCCTCAGATCGGCAGTCTGCAGCCTCCTCACTCTCTGCAGACCTGGACAAAATCACAGACTGGTCAAACAAGTGGAACATGTCTTTCAATCCTGACAAATCTCACACTCTTACAATGTCTCTCCGAAAGGACCGACTGGACAACCCTCCCATCTATTTTCTCAACAATCCTCTCCAAGAAGTTCTGTCGCTCAAGCTTTTGGGTCTCACTATCTGCCATGATCTTTCTTGGGAAAACCACATTTCCAAGCTGGCCTCCAAAGCCAGTCGCCGACTGGGCATCCTCCGTCGTGCGAAGTCCTTCCTTGGCACACCTGAGCTCCTCACCACATACAAGGCTTTCATCCGCAGCTCAATGGAATACTGTTCCCCCCTCTGGGCTGGTGCTCCTGCCTCACACCTTGCTCGGCTTCACGCTGTTGAGGCCAAAGCGTTCAGAATCATTGGAATCTCCTGCGATGTAGTCAACGCCGAGGGCCTTTCCCTCACTCACCGCAGGCAGGTTGGTGGTCTTTCTGTCTTCTACCGACTCCTCTCCGGCCTTGCTCCCCCAGCTCTCTCTGTGCTCTGTCCCCCCAATATTCCTTCAGGTCGCACAAGATCTGCCTGCAACCCTCTTATGGTTAAACTGCCAAAGTCTAGGCTCTCTGCTCACCTTCACTCTTTCATTCCCCTTTTCTCCCACCTCTGGAACAAACTCCCCCACTCCCTTCAATCCCACTCCTCCCTCCAGGTCTTTAAAACAGCTGTTCACCACCATCTCTTATCGTCCCCCATCGAAAACCTTGATCTTTTCTACCCCCGGTAATTCACCCCAGAGTCCTTGCAGTGTTCATATGTTTTAATCCTCTCCCACCTCCCCCCAAGTCCTCCCGATGTCCCTGCTCTCAAATGTTGTGTTTGTGTCCTTCCCCCTCTTCCCCCTCTCTTTTGTGTCCTTCCACCTCTCTCCCCATCTTGTCTGCCGCTCCCCTTGTTTTTTATGTTTTGTGTGTCGGTTTGTCTTTTTGTGTGATTAATGTTAGCTCTTTCACGAGCCTCGATCTTGTATACAAAAAAAAAAAGAAAAAAAAAAAAGAAGGGTTGGCGCGTTTCGTGTCAGCCATTTGAGGTGGGGTGTAGAGTGTATATTGGCAATTCCTTTTCTGCATTTCTTGCTAGGCTGGGAGTGTGTGGGACAGAAAGAAGGAGGATGTGTGACAAGGTGGCCCAGGTTGCCTTGAAAGGCTCATTTTGGATATGGAGGAAGTTTATGGAGACACGTCGAACGGTGTAGGTTGGTTGTGTTTTTTTTGTTTTTGTTTTTTTTTGTTACTATTATTACTTCTTATTGTGTGTATATGAGTGAGTGGGTGAGGGTGTGTGTTTTTGCATGAAATAATTTTTGCATGAGTATGTGTTTTTGTGTGTTGAGTGGTGTATGATGTAAGTGTAGGTGGTTGTTTGGTTGGTGTTCTGTATGTATGTGTGTGTATGAATGATCTGGTGTGTTTTGTTGGTGAGTGGTGAAGGGTATAAAGGTGGGTGTTTGAGTGTTCCACCATGTTTGTTTGGTGCTGTGGATTCTGGATGTGGAGGTGGTGTTGTTGTTGTTGTTGTTGTTGTTGGCACTGGCTGGGGGTGGGGGTATGTACGCATCCAGATGCAGTTGCTGCATGTGGATGTGTACGTGCCCCTGCTGGCCCACCTTAGCTGACCGTATCGAGGTTGAAGGGCCGAAACGGGATGATGCTGAGGACCTCGACTGAGGACCCGGTCAGTGCAGCACACTTGTGACCAGATGTTTTGAACTTTTATATATATATATATATATATATATATATATATATATATATATATATATACACATACATACATACATACATACATACTGCTATGGTTTTGAGGTTTGTAAAGTGAGCCTAAAAAAGGTTAAAGTTTGCCCCCCATAGATAGTCACACAAGCAACATGTAGCCTCATTTGTAGTATAGTTATTTCTTAGTAGGTGTGAGAGTAGGCCCTTTCCAGTGTTAATTCTGCGTTGGGTAAAGCCAGGAAAATAGGCCCTACTGCCACCGATCATTCTACGTCCATCACCTCAATAGTTTGTTAACGTTGGTTCATTTTGGGCGAGTTAACTCGAGGGGGGCGGAGTCGAGGCAGAGCAGCAGAGGCGATGACGGTAAGCATGAGCCGTCAATCAGAGCTCAGAGGTGGTGGCGTCAGAGGGCGTGGTGAGAAGAGTCTGGTGAGTTCCAGAAGGTTCGCGGGGCGTGCCTATAAAAACCCTGACCTCGAGAGGACTTGCGGCAAACCGGACTGAAGCGGAGGAATAGCGCTGGAGAACCAGAAGGACTTGCTGGGAGAGAGAAAGATTAAAGTGAACTTACAACCAGAATGCGCGGTGCTTGATGAGCCTTGCCGCACTTGCATGAGAACGGCTGAGTAACCGCAATTTGCCATAAAAGTCCCCCCTTGCCGTTCCGCCCGATATATCACCTTTGTTCGAGAGACGCGCCACGAGTCCCTGTCTTCGCTGATCACCATCTTCGCGGGACGCGCGTGGACCACGGAGAGCCGGACGGGGCCGAGCCTGGGCGGCCACATCGGCGCGTTGGTGAACACCGGCATCTGCAATCCCCTGTGCGAGTGTGAGTGAGACGGGCCGGTTGTCCAGGGATAAGTAAGACTGTAAGCTTTCTCTGTGTCTCTTCGTCCTGAACTGTAAATATGTGTGGGAATCATTAAACCCATCTGTTCTTCCTTTCTTCTTGAATCGATCGTTCCCATGATTTCTCCATTTGACTAAGCATGGCACAAATAGAACCGCTTAAATCGGGGTCCATTAATTGAGACTGCGCGGATCACGTGTACGCCAACCGCTCGGCGTACTCCAACCTCACGTGGTTCATGCGAGGCTTGCTACCTCGTTTCCGTGGCGGCGCGAGTACTTAGGTAAGAGCGAGAATTTGGTCCCGAAACCCTATTTTGCGCTCGCCCGGAAAGGACGTAATAAGTCTCAGTTCCGCCAGGCCAGTAAAGACAAGGGGATTAATCCCCCTTTGATAAGGGGAGAAGGCCGGCGAGAGAACCGTAACAATTGGTGTCAGGAGTGTGGGATTGGACCCGGAGTGCGCTTCACGCACTTGAAATTGCGAGTGGACAAAATTTAGTTTTAAAATCCAAAATTAAATTCGTGCCATGGCTAGCCAAAGCGATCGAATGCCGGTGGGGGTAGATAATGTAAAATTGATGACCCAGGACCGAGAGAGGCAATTGGTAATGGAAGCAGATCAGGGTGCGGCAACTGGTAATGGCGGCGCCTCGCACGTGGCGGCGAGAGCCGAGCCCACTGTACCAACGGTTAGGGACATAGTTATTTGTGGCTGAAATGAGGGCATTAATGGTCAAGAATGATGAAAACATGAAAGAATGGGGGGATCGATTGGCTAATCGGATGGACGCCATAGCAGAGAAATCCAGGTGCAACATGGACACAACAATAAATAAAAAAATGGGGGAGGACATTGGGCGCAAGCCGAGCGAGAAGGTCGCGGTGGTACGCAACGGGGTAAAGCGGTGCGAGGAACGCAGGGAGAGCGAGGTAGAGCAGGGCGCGGCTACATGGACCGAGGGGATAGAAATCGCGACTCGGGGTGTGGAAAAGCCGACGGCCGCGGAATTGGAAAATAAAATTTTATGCGCACCGGCGGTCGTCGAGCTAGATAAAGAAAAAGAAATAGTTGAAATTGGGGGGTGAAGAGACGGGAGAAAAAGTTGCGGGAGGAAAAATTGGAATCCACTCAAAGTCTGCATTTGCACAGTGATGTCGGGCTTGCTAACCCCAATAAAGGTTTGCAGGTGCTGCTGGCGGAGAAAAAGGTCCCTAAGGTGAGCAGGAATGTGTATGGCGGGAAAAGGTTTTTGGCGCGCTTGGGATCGAGACGGAACCCGGGCGCTCATGGAAGGTCCATGGTGCGATGTGTGAGGGTGACTGGCGCGCGTGTGCGAGAGAAGTGTGCAACGGAGCACGAGTGTATGTGGGAAGAGTGAGAGTGTGTCGGAGAGGAGTGTGAAACTGTGCGATGGCCGAGGAGAGTGAGAGAGAATGCACACCAGAGCATGTTGTAGAGAGTGTGCAGGAGTGCACACCAGAGTACGTAATTGGGTGTGTACCAAAAGCGTGCACACCCGTGGACGTTACGGAGTACGTAACGGAGGGGTGTATGCGAGGGTGTGTGATGGCCGATTGTGTAACGGAGTGTGTGAGGGGTATGAGTGCGCCTAGGTGTGCAGGTGCGAGAACGGTGGCGACAGTGTGCGGAGAGAGCGTACGGTAACAGAATATAGGGAGTGTATGGGAGGCGCTGCAGCGCCGCGTTTTGCGAGTGTGGATTGGGTCGCGTGTGGTGAGAACGCGGCCCGAGCATCGACGCAGACCGGGGTAGCGTTTCGCGCGACATATAGCTGACTCGAGCCCTCGGTGTGTGGTGTGCTTTGTGTGCTGCGGGGATCGGTGGAGATCGATGCCGCGGCGGTCTCGCAAGGAGCGCCGTGCCCGGTTCGCGCCGGGCCCCGCCCTGTATGGTCGGTGCCGCGCCTTGGCGGGAAAGGCAATCGGCACGGTTCGAGGGGGGGTAGGAGAGGTCGGAGCCTCGCCCCCTGGCGGCTGCGGTGCTCCGACCGTGGGCAGTTGGGCCATCGTACATGGGACCGCAAGGCCTCGTGCAGGGATGGAGCCTTGAACCTTGGCCCAAGCATGCCTCCTCCCCCGAATCGAAAATGCCGGATGGACCCAACCTACAGGCGACCAACCACCCGCATGCATCGCTCGGCTTTTCGAAGCCGAGCTGTGATGACGATGTATTCCCACCCGACGAGGCTCGAGTGTAGTGGACGGATAGCAATAGTTGGCGAATGGTACCCTGCGTGTCGGAATGGAAGTTTCACCATTCCACACTTTTTGGGGCTCATGAGCATTGGATTTTGGGGATGGCAGTGAAAGCTAGCCGAGGGCGGGCTAGGTTAATTGCTGGGGATTTAGAAATGACAGTAGACAAGACTTAAGTAGAGACATTCGTACAGGTAGAGGGGACGTAGTTAGATTAGATGGATGATAATGACGAGGGTGTGCTTAGTGTAAGGGAAAACAGGGAAGCACAAGTTTTAGAGGAAGAAGTCAGCTAGATGATGCTGTGTGTGTGAGGATGCTATTGAGCAAATGAGGAATTGGATGAGAATCACTATGTGTGGGGATGGTATTGAGCATAATGAGGAATTGGTTGGGAATAACGGTGTGTGTGAGGAATTGTGTATGGAGACAAATGGAATTGTGTTTGAGGGGTGTGAATTGACTTGCATGGTGTGCAAGTGGGGAACAGGTATGTGAGCACAAGAGGTGTGCAAGAGAACTTGGTGTGTGTGAGACTATTTGGTGTGGAATGCTTGGTGTGAAGTAAAAGGTGTGGAATGCATGGTGCGAAGGAGTGAATGGGGGGAGATGGACCCCTTCACAAATACCCGGGGTGGGTAGTGTAAACCCAGGTAGAGGGTTGAGGTAAATTGTTTGGATATTGACACCTGTGGTGCGGGAAGTAGCAAGAAGTGCTTGGTTGGGTGCATAAGTCTATGAAATGGCTGGGCGTGTGGG
>NC_136271.1:80801104-80833604 GCF_964187855.1 Myxine glutinosa | reverse complement strand
TTTTACCTGACAAGGTATATTTAAAAAAAAAAAAAAAAAATCTTAGCCGAACCAACAATGCCATGAAGGCAACCATTAGTCCATGAGCCAGACAAAATTTTGGCGGACTAATTCCCACTATGATTTTTAGTTACACACATGTATGACGTCTATGAAAATGAGTGATGGACATTTCAAATGAGTAGCTTAATGCCATTTCCGACGCCATATTTAAAAATGCCTGCCATTTTCAAGGAATATTCATGTAATTCAAAACTATGGCTGCATGGTAAATTCTGATGGTCAAATCTTAATTTGTACTTATCAAATGTTGTTCACTTTATAATTTGGAGCATGTCAATACTCATTTTAACCATTTTTATACATGTTTGCCAAGTATTTTGCTTAAAAATGCTTGGAAAAATGCCTAAATTTGTTATTTTTAAACAAGTCACTCGCAGAAGTTGTCTATAAAAGTTGGTTAAACCAAATTGGGACAGATAGATTGAGATTTTCAGTAAAGGTAATGATTACCGACATGAGAATATTAGTCATAACTACCGTAGCCTCCGCGTTTTTGGTGAAAAACCTAGTTTTTTGTTTGTGTGCCCAAATTCTAAAACAAAATTATGGTGTAGGGGAAATAAAAATAGGCATAACGTTTGAACCACACAAGATAGGCCAACATATTACCATTCATAATGTGTGTCTTGAAGCCCTCTACGCATTGCATTAATTAATATGTAAATTGGATCAGTAATTAGGTCACCAGGGGTCACAAGGTCACGAAATTCAGGCACAACTGAAAATGAGTACATCATCCAGCAAAAATTAAATTTAAAAATCGGTTACACACATTTTCACAGTTTTGTCCTTCTATTCTTCAAAGATCAGACCCTTACACCTGTTGGATGAGAAACTACTCTTCTTTGTGGGCAATCTGTGTGTAGTTTTGCATTGGTTTTATTATGCTTTGATTATGTCGTAGTTTCTATTGAAATTACTGTATGTACTCTTTCTTTGTTCTTGTAGTATTAAAATCGTCTACAACATGCATTTTAAGGCCATTTTCCCTGCTAGAGCGGGGGTTAGCCTTGCGGTCCCCATGACAATCTTCTCCATTTTGCCCTATTTTCTGCATCTCTCCTTGTTAACCCCCTTGCCCGCATTTCTTCTTCCACCATCTTTAGCCAAGTCTTTCTCGGTCTTCCCCGTCCTCTACTTCCTTCTACATCAATTTCCATCACTCTTCTCAACCAGTCACTTTCATCCTTCCTCAACACATGACCAAACCATCTCAGCCTGTTCCTCTTCACAGCATCAATCACAGGCAATATTCCCATCATCTTTCGCAATTCATCATTTGTCTTCCTCTCTCTCAACGATACTCCGCACATCCATCGAACCATTCGCATTTCCACCCTTTCCAGCCTTCGTTGCTGCTCTACGTTCATTACCCATGTCTCGCTCCCATAAATCATAACACTTCTCACACATGCAGCATACACCTTTCCCTTCAGCTTCAGCGACATTCTCCTCCTCATCAGCACGCCACTCAGTTCCCGAAACTTCTTCCATGCACATCTCACTCGAGCAACCGTTGCCGAGTCTGATCCACCTTCTCCATTCAGCATGTCTCCGAGGTAGCAAAATGTTTTCACACCTTCCAGCTTCATGCCGTCTCCAAGATCCAACTCAACATTTCCTCCATCTGCAGCTCCCTCTGTGCACACCTTACATTTGAATGTAGCTGCCACACTGGTAAATGACCCTCTCAGACCACTACATTTTTGATGAACCCACTCAGCGCACATTGTACATTGAATGGAGTTCACTCCGACACCCTTCCTGCACACAGCACACGGCCACTTCCCAGTTCTTTCCACCTCACCACATGCTTTACCACTTGCCATCACCTTCGTCTTTCCGATATTCACCTTCAGACCTTTTGTCTCCATACATTCCTTCCACTTGTTAATCTTTTCCTTCAGTCCATCCATACTTTCCGCAATCAACACCAGATCATCTGCATA
Source organism: Myxine glutinosa (assembly GCF_964187855.1). NCBI lineage: Eukaryota > Metazoa > Chordata > Myxini > Myxiniformes > Myxinidae > Myxine > Myxine glutinosa. Next base: position 80,831,592 of record NC_136271.1, on the reverse strand, counting down.
CAACAACTCCCACGGTAAACCCTCCTTTACGTTCTGAGCCAGCACCTCCATCACAGCTACAAATAGTAGTGGACTTAGTACCGACCCCTGATGCACTCCCACCTTCACCTCAAACTCACCACTGTTCCCGTCCTTCGTCCTTACAGCTGTGCGCGCTCTTTTGTACATTGCCATCACTACTCTGATCAACCATTCCTCCACTCCTAACTTCCTCAATGCCCATGTCAATACTTTGCGTGGAACCCTATCGAATGCTTTCTCCAGATCAACAAACCCAAAAAACAACTTCTTCCTCTTCTCCATGTACTTCTCCTGCAACTGCCTCACAATGAAAAGCGCATCTGTCGTTCCTCTTCCTGGCATAAATCCAAACTGCATTTCGTCGATCTTCACTTTCTTCCTTATCCTCCTCTCCAACACCCTTTCCAATACCTTCATTCCATGCTCCAATAACTTTATCGCTCGGTACGAGCCACACTCCAGAGGGTCACCTTTCCCCTTGTATAGAGGGACGAGGGTACTCAGTTCCCAATCCACTGGAATGCGGCCTTCTTTCACCACCAGATTACAGATCTCTGTCATTCTCTTCACACCCCAACTTCCTGCTGCCTTTGTCTTTATCAATCCTGGTTGATTTCGAGGGCTACATGTTTTGCTAGAAATGTATTGAGGACACAATATTTTATATTTATATTGGTATTATTTTCAGCTGAAGGAAAAAGATATTGATTTTCAGATTTGTTTAGCTAGATTCACATTTCAACTGCATATACAAGTATGGTAATTTTCCCCCATCATTTTCTCATTTCAGATTGCATGGATGACGATTAGATCTTCTGCCCAAAAGTGCCATTCCACCTATATATACATTGTTTATAAACAATTTTGAAATGTCTCAATCGGAAGTAATGGTTAAACGGAGAAAGCTGGAGCATGGGACAGGAACATGTATCATTTGCAGCAAGAAATCAGCCCTGCATGAGTTGAGCAAGCCAAATGACAACGACTCATGGCAGACACTTTGCAATGCAGCGACCATACGAAATTTTAAACCCATTCTTCAGCTTGCTGAAGAGAGCCCAGCTGAACTTCCGCATGTTCCAATATACTATCACAGGGCTTGCAGGTCAGACTTTACACACAAAAAGTGACTTTACACACAAAAAGTCATTAGCTAAGTTTCAAGAGCAATCCAACAGTTCTTTGGCAAATGTGCCCGATACTGCGCCCAAACGATCTTCCAGAGATGAGCAGTCATCTAACGAGAGAGTGTATGAAAAGAAATGCATCTTTTGTCTGCGGGTGTCAAAGTATATCAAGGGAACACGGTCGAGAGAGGCTCTTAATCCAGCTGTTGAGCTGCGGTCAGACAAAACCGTGAGGGAAGCTGCAATCAACCGTAATGACGACAGAGTGTTGGCCGTGACTGCAAGAGATATAGTTGCAGCCGAGGCTCATTACCATAAATCGTGCTACCGAGATTACACGCGTCCAGAGAGAAGAGAGCAACTGCAGACTCCAGAACCGAGTGAAGAAGACTACATTCAATATCAAAAGGTTGAGAAAGCATCACTAAAAACTGTGTTTGAATACATCCGGAACAATTTATTTTCAAATCCAAGGATTATTCCACTGCTCGATATCACAGCCAAGCTTGTGTCATCAATGGCGTCTGCAGGCATAAGTGAGATTACCAATTCCACCAAGAAAAATATCCGGCGCAGTATAGAGATGCAGTTCTGCGATTCACTGACTTTCTTCACAGAGAACCGTCACGTTTACCTAATGCCTGATAACCTAACCAAAACGATGTTAGCTGCTGAGTTGATCCACGTGAAATCAAAGCTGGAAACATTTGAAAAAGCCAGTAATGACAACATAATTGTCCAAGCAGCCATGTCACTGCGAGATGAAATTAAAGCCGCTCCCTTCAATGACAATTGGCCTCCTCAGCCAGCAGACCTCACTCCAGATTATGTGAAAGTTCCACCGACTCTACAGAGATTTTTGAGAATCTTACTTGGTGGAAGTGAGAATGGCTCTGCTCACATAAATAGACTAACATGGTCGATGGCACAGGATGTCATCACTGCAGTAAGTGTTGGCACAGTGAAAACATCAAAACATGTCTTGCTTCCATGGGCTATCAAAACACGAACTGGTAATGTTGAGTTGATCAAAATCTTGAATAGACTCGGACATGGGTGTTCATACACAGCTCTGGAAGAGATTGACACAGCATCTGTATTGACAAAATAGCAAGTGTTAACAGCGATGATGTTTCTCTTCCTTCAGATGTGCACCACTCTGTCCCGACAGTATTAGCATTTGACAACATTGACAGGTTAGAAGAATCCCTGAGTGGAGGTGGAACATCACATAGTCAATGGAATCATTGTCCAACGAAAATCATTTTCGTGTATGCCCGCACAGAAAACATCTGTTGTTGATAAACAAGAGAAGAAACGATCCATTCAATCATCGGATAAACTGCTACCAGTGTATAGTGTCGGGAAAATAAAAGGTCCGCCAGCAGTACAAACAGCTGATTTGTCTGGAACTCTTGAAGATGCAGCTTCTAAAGCACAGAGGAGAAACCACTTGTGGGTGTTGACGCGTTTGCTCGACCCACTTCATCAGAAAGTCAGCTCATGGACAGGTTTTAACATCATGACAAGGGGTCATGTGGAGGTGATGGAAGATGTTGTAGGCTATCTGCCCTCTATAAATGCACCCGCAACAGAAATGGCAACAGCGCAGGAGATTCTCTCCAATGCTTTAAAGATCATGTCTTCACTCCATCTTGAGAACATTGCAATGGTACTCGATCAAGCTCTGTTTGCTAAGACAACTGAAATAGCTTGGAAGCATCCCACCCAGTATGGAAAAATTGTGCATCGTGGAGCTCTTGGAGCATCGTGGAACCTGACACAAGGTTTTCAACCAAATCCAAGAGTTCACATGTCTTCTTTACTCTAAAAACACAAAGATATGTGGTGTAAATGATCTGCGCTATAATATGTTCTGTGCAAGAAAGGGTGACGTCGAATCTGGACAGCTTCCACCATGCGCAGACACACTGCTGCAGCGCACACTTTGTGCAAATTACCAAGCTGCTATCTGGAGGCGAAGCCTAGAATGCTTTCCAGACATCCCCAAGCCATCAGAAGGCCATGGCTGGGAATTAAACAGTGAAGGAGAACTAATAATTCAGTGGATGACTGGCTTGCCGGCTCCAGATGTCGTTCTTAGTCTCGTCTCATCTCATGCAAGTGCGCACGGAGTTGCCGCCAGTTTGACTGTTCTTGCATAATTAATGGTCTAAAGTGCACTGCTGCATGTAAACTGCAGAGTTGCACCAACATGGCACAAGAAGACGATGATTACGATGATGGTGCTGATATTGAACAGGACTCAGATGATTGCGACAGTGATTGTGATAACGAAGAGGATTAACGTCAAAAACTTGTAAACGAATTTTTATCAGTGTATATATGAAGAGTTTGGCTCCAAAACGAGATAAATCCATTTTCGAGGTTTTAAGAAAAATGGCAGAAAAGGTCAAAAGTCAAAGGGAAATGTATAATATACATGTTATTATTGCCAAGAAACCCAGGATTTATGGCACTTTGGGACGAAAAAGCCCAGGGAAAGTTTGATCACTTTGACAATCTTTTGACAACAAAAAATCCAAAATGTTAAATTTGGCATTTATTTCATTTTGAAACCAAGCTCTTCGTATGTCACATTGATACCGATAGGCTAAACCATTTTCAGATTTCATTCAGCATGCCATGGAGGTTAGGTTTGAAGAGGACTAAACATAGCCATTGAGTAGAACATAGAACTTTTTCTATTTCCCTACAATTTCATAGACGTTGCACAAGCTGTTTTGGGTAGAGAGCAAAGCACAACGTACTGGAGGGCATATTTCCAGTTTCGCATGCCCCACACATCAATTAATACTTCATTGTATGTAAACTTGTTAACATGGGTTTAACACATACCAATAGGTGAAAGGGTCTTATCTAGGCATCAGAATTGTGAAAATGCGTGTAACCGATTTTTAAAGTAAATTTTTGCTGGACGATGTACTCATTTTCAGTAGTGCCTGGATTTCGTGACCTTGCGACCCCTGGTGACCTAATTACTGATCCAATTTACATATTAATTAATGCAATGCGTAGAGGGCTTCAAGACACACATTATGAGTCGTAATATGTTGGCCTATCTTGTGTGGTTCAAACGTTATGCCTATTTTTATTTCCCCAAACCCATAATTTTGTTTTAGAATTTGGCCGCATACAAACAAAATAAATCGATTTTCACCAAAAACGCGGAGGCTACGGTAATTATGACTAATATTCTCATGTCTGTAATCATTACCTTTACTGAAAATCTCGATCTATCTGCCCCAATTTGGTTTAACCAACTTATTTAGACAACTTCTGGGAGTGACTAGTTTAAAAAAAACAAATTTTGGCATTTTCCAAGCATTTTTAAGCAATATTCTTGGCAAACATGTATAAAAATGGTTAAAATAAGTATTGACATGTTCCAAATTATAAAGTGAATAACATTTGATAAGTACAAATTAAGATTTGACCATCAGAATTTACCATGCAGCAATAGTTTTGAATTACATGAATATTCCTTGAAAATGGCAGCCATTTTTAAAGATGGCGTCGGAAATGGCATTAAGCTACTCATTTGAAATGTCCATCACTCATTTTCATGGACGTCAGACATTGGTGTAACTAAAAATCATAGTGGGAATTAGTCCCCAAACTTGATACTCAACTTCAAAATTTTTGGACCTGGCTCATGGACTGCATCCATGTCATCAAACATTATATCAACATGACCATTTCAGCGATTGACAGTTTACGGGATTGTTTTCTCAAACGCCGACTATATCTATCTATCCATCTATCTATATATACAGACTTGGCATTTAATATGGAATATTTATTTTGTGGGGGTGAACTTACTTTTCAAGATGACTTGGAACCAAAAGTTCATTGGAATTATGTTGAAATTATTCTACATTTTGTTAATGTGACCTTTAAAAGAAACAAAAAACCACATTTGACATTTCGAAGCAAATAAATTGATCCTTGAAAGTGATGTAAACCGATATTGAACTCAATTCACGGACAGTACTGTGTTAAACTTCTGTACGTTTTCCAGAAGTATATCTATTTTGCACATTAGCCAAAAAAAATTTCAACAAAAACAAAAGCTAAATTATGACTGGGATTACAGACAGTAAAATTACAGTTCAGTACTTCGTGTAACCCACACGAGCATTCAGGAGAGCACGTACACGTCGAGGCATGCTGTTCATGAGATTTGCCAAGGTTTGGACAGGAATCGCTTTCCATGCAGTGACAATAGTCTGCTGCAATTCACGCACAGAGGTGGGCTGCTGGTCCGAGTTCTCCATTTGACGCGTTAATTCTGCCCACAAGTTCTCGATCGGATTCATATCCGGGCACATGGCAGGCCACTCCATATGCTCTACACCACGGTCAGCAAGAAAGTGTTGGATCATGCGAGCACGATGAGGCCATGCATTGTCATCTTGGAAGACAAAGTTTCCTCGAAAGGCTGCACAAACAAATGGAAGTAATGTTTCTTCCAGAATTGCCCTGTGCTTGAACTGGTTCAGGTTTCCATTCAGAACAACCAGGTCAGTTTTGCCCCTGCATGAAAAGCAGCCCAAACGGTCACCCCACCACCTCCAGCTTGGACTCTTGGCACTATACAATCTTCGTTGTGGGCTTCATGCACTTGTCTGCACACTCGGACGCGGCCATCTTGACGATAGACCAGAAATCTAGACTCGTCACTGAAGGTCACGTGATTCCAGTGTCCTGGCTGCCATTGACGGTGCTCTCTGGCCCACTGCAATCGGCGCTGGCTGTGTTGTCTGGTCAGGCGTGGCTTTCTCAGGGGACGCCTGGCACGATAGCCTGCTTGAACCAGTCGTTGGTTGACTAGCCTTCTGGATGCAGGCACATTTGTCAGTTGCTGCCACTCAGCCCTAAGCCGATTAGCTGACTTGGTACGGCCATTGCAGACTAACCGGTGCAGCTGGCGATCATCTCTCCTTGTGGTTCTGCATGGACGTCCTGGCCTCGGTATTGGAGTAGGGACACCCCTCTGAGCATTTCGTTTCAGGATCTTTGACACCTGACCTTGAGTGATGCCATACTGCCGAGCAATAGCACGCTGTTTCATGCCAGAATTTCGTAAAGCCACCACTCCATGACAAACAGCATTGTCAAGTTGACGGACCATCTCCAGAGGAAGCGGCAATAACTTTTGCAGATGTGCAGCAGTTGTTTCCCACTAATACAGAACCCTTATATACCCGATTGTGAAGCCAATTGTCAAATGTACCTGTCCTTACATTTTGTCACGCCACCTGTGATATAATCCTGTTATTGACTTCTTGCTGCGAAAGACAATCAGTGACATGGTTCTTTCAACAAAGACATCACCGAAGGGTAAAAGAAACTCACCAGATTGATATACTGAGTTCAGAAAGTAAACCCGTCAAGAAAAAAAAAAAATTCCATATTAAATGCCAAGTCTGTATATACCACCGTATATCTATCACCGGCACTGATCTCGCAAAGCGAGATGTGTTTTACCTGATAACGTTATAAATAAATAAATAAATAAATTAAAAAAACAAACCAGAATGAGAATCCCAGCCTCGCTTAAAGAAATGCATATATACACTTAGTTCTGAAATCGCTAGAAATGGTAAATTTTGTCAGATTTCACTCCGTATTTGGAGATTATTTAGTCCACAGCATCCAATCATATCCGAATCCAGATTTGGTGATACGATTCAAAAATTATGTAATGATAATCGATCGTGCTTCCACGGCAAGGCACGTTTGAATAGGCTGAAACAAAATGGCGGCTTATGAACCCAGCGAGGTGCAGTGGGCTGACCAAGATGGTGCGCCGCCATATTGGTCAACCACCACATCAGGTTTTTTTCTTATGAGCACCTCGTTAATAATCTTCAAAAACGATGTGATAACACACCCAAACACCCAGTTTTCATCCTTGCAATCTTTTGGAGGTCCAGGTGTATGCATGCAAAGTTTGGGGCCGCAAGGTTTCATGGTTTTGGGGTTATGGAGGAGACGGACGGACGGACACTGCCTATTATGAGTGATTTTATTTTATTTTTACGTGTTTATAAAAAAAGCACCTGCAGATGAAATGCCAGTCCAATGGCCATGTCTAAAGCATCATTACCTCCACCACAGAAGGTGGACGGAGGATATGTTTTCACCCCTGCTTGTTTATTTTTGTCTGACTGAGCAGGATATCTCAAAAATTTATGCACGGATCCAGACAAAACTTGGTGGACAGATTGGATGTGCGACAAGGCCAAATTAATTCGATTTTGGTGAAGATCTGAATCCGAATACGATAAAATATTTTTTTTATTTGAAAAGTGATTCTTCACCATTGAGATATGGGACCAAAAGCGATATATAGCATATCTCAAAAAGATGTGCATGAGCTATGACAAAACAAGGTGAATAAGTTGGGTAGGTGATAAGATCAAGCAAATTTGATTTTGGTTCAGTTCCGGATACAGATCTGGCCTATCAGTGGGATACAGAACGTAAACTGTTCAGCCGGGCAGAGGAATACACTCTACTGAGTGCTGATCTAGTATACACTCTGCATTGAACTGGCTGAGGGTCAGAACAGCGAGACACCAGAGCTAGATCCCTTCAAAAAAGTTGCATTCGGATTTTTGCAGTGAGAGGGAATGACAACGTTGCATAAAGTTTGACATTTACAGGGAGGAAAAACTGCTGCGTGGATGCACTTTCGGGAATTTTGCTTCTCCAAATTCCCAAACTCTCCTCCACACAGACGCCTCTCTAGTTAAAGCTGTTGACACGATCACAATGATCAGCAAACCCAGACAACAGCCGACGTGTTCCCTCTTAGCCACTGAGCTCCCTTAGCCACTTCAGTAAGTGTAAACGAACCTCAGCCGACCGGCTCTTTAAAGCAGTGCATCAAAAGAGAACAAACTCCTGAGAAGTTCATGATGTTTTAATGATGACACACTTTTATTTATTTTATGAGAGATAATGGAGGCATTGCTTTATCCAAAATTCATAATGAAAACCGAAGGAGCTAGTAGTAGGGAGAAAAGTGGAAATTAAAAGGTGACAGCAACTTACCAGCGATGAGAAGTGTATCAAGTCGTGGAGGGGGCAGTGGTGGCTTAAAAAGCTTCGTCGCGTCTTCTTCTGGCAGAAGGGCCTCACCCCTCTCCTCCCGTGACTTGTTCTCCTGTTGTCTGCGATGTAGGTACTGCATGACAGCAAATGGAATAACGGCATGTACAGTGCAGTGCAACTGTTTGAGCATCTAAAACAATTAAGTGCAAAGAACATCTCCTAAATAAAGTTTATTAAGCTTATTGCTGTTGTCGGTTTTTGTTTCTACAATTCGTGCCCCCAATTTTTAATGGTACCACAGAGTTTCGTAGATCCCGAGGAATACTAAACCACTGTTTAGAATCTCTATTTACGGCGTAGCCCATCGGGCATAGCCGTCTAGAACAGTGTTTGTCCGTATGTATGTATGCATGTGTGTGTGTATGTATGCATGTATGTATGTATGTATGTATGTATGTATGTATGTATATGTCCCCTCAAACGTATCAGAGCTGAGGATCTGGTCACATGATAGGGTGATGTGATTACGTCTAATGTCATTACGGCGGTGGGGCGGCCGACTCTCCACACACCACCATGTTGGTTTATATTTCGTTCATGCCGAACACATCATCGAATCTGTCATATATCACAATTGCCATGCTCTGCCTTTACGTTTTTCATTCAGTGTGAAACACAAACGGATTGTTAAAATGACCATGAAACATCAAAAGCATCGGCGTTACGGCTCTTCCAACAATACGGTACGTTTTGGCCTTTGGCGTTACGCCTCATCTTCGGACAAATTAAGCCCAGGTTTCTTAATACAGTTGTGTATTGTTTCAGGAGTATAGTTTTCGTAATAGTAATAATAATATAGTAAATATAACCAAAACACTTTAATCCCAATGTCATGAATACAAAGTTAATGGATTGAAGCGGTGTATGGTTCATGATCAATGATGAGCGGTGTTCAGCACCAATATTAATAACCGCAGTATTAACGGAGAATAAAAGTAAGGAATTAGCCTCGGTTTTTTTAAATGGTAACATCATTTTCGAAATAATATCGTAATTTTATTATTTTATATCGTAACGTTAATATTATAGTAAATCTAATCGTAACACTAATCCCGTTGTAGTTAACGCAAACGTACTGGAATTTAAAATATATCATCTACATATTAAAGGAGCGGCAGTTTTGTGTTCGTCACGTCAAAATGTCACAACATTTTAATTTACCAGAAGGCCTACACCCACTCACTACGGGAGCTGCAGGAGGGGTCATTCCTCGTTGGGGTATATAATTAGTCGATCTATGATCGGGTCTCAAGAACATTGGGTGTGTTCATTTACCAAGTTTCTTGTGGAGAGATCGCCAAGTGGTTAAAGCATTCGAGTGAACACTCCATTCAAAACACTTAAGGAAGAGCTGGCGTGGCAAGCGAGCATACCTCCAACCCTTGTGGGGTATAATCGAGATCACAGTATATCTTCCCTCAGTTCTGCAAGTAATACTTACCTCACGGATGTCGTGATTCCTCCAAATTTCTTTAATGTTATAAACAGAATTAGTGACCGTTTAAAAAGCTAATCATATGTGTTTGCGGTTTATAATATTTTACAAGCCCGGCTACGCTGCTGTTGGACGTTTGGTCTTGTTTCTTCATCCTACACTCCAAATTTGCAAGGTGTATTTCGGGGAGCTGGCTGGAACTTTGGTATGAACTTTTGCATCAATAATGGGAACAAAAACTATGCAAAAAAAAAACAATTTTTGACCATGACCTAATTTTAAGGCCATAACCCAATTGTAAGCATTTTAGCATTTTCACCACAACTCGACTGACGTTTGTCCGATCAGACCTAAATTGCCCTCTTTAGATACCACAGAGCAAGGTGCATTTACAGTGCATTCAGAAAGCATTCAGACCCCTTCACTTTTTTCACATTTTATTATGTTGCAGCCTTATGCTGAAATCGTTTAAATGCATTTTTTCCCTCATCAATCTACACTCAATACCCCATAATGAATGAATGAATGATCGTTTTAAGGCCATTTTCCCCCGCTAAAGCGGGGGTTAGCCTTGCGGGCCCCATGACAATCATGGTTCCCTGTTTGAGGCAATGTTTTTATGGTCGGATGCCCTTCCTGACGCCAACCATTGGTCATGCTCTTATGATGCGCAGGGAGACAGTGTGCCTATTCTGAATCGGGGTACACACAGTGATCATTCATCCCAGCAAGCTGGTACTCAATTTGCCGACCTCGGAAGGATGACAGGCTGAGTCAACCCCCCTGGCGTTAATTCAGCGATCGACCGGGATTCGAACCCAGGATCCTAGGATCCCAAGCCGGCACCCTAACCGCTAAGCCAACGCCAAGCTACGCCAACCAGCCAGGCTACGCCTACGCCAGGCTACGCCAGGCAACGCCAACCCATAATGACAAAGAGAAAACGTGATTTTAGAAAGTTTTGCAAATTTATTAAAAATAAAAAACTGAAATATCACATTGACATAAGTATTCATACCCTTTGCTACAACACTTGAAATTTAGCTCAGGTGCTTCCCATTTCTCTTGATCATCTTTGAGATGTTTCTACATCTTGATTGGAGTCTGCCTTTGGTAAAATTCAATTGATTGGACATGATTTGGAAAGGCACACACGTGTCTGTATATGGTCTCACAACTGACAATGCATATCAGAGCAAAAACTAAGCGATGAGGTCGAAGGAACTGCCTGCAGAGCTCAAAGACAGGATTGTGTCGAGGCACAGATCTGGGGAAGCCTAAAAAAAAAACTCTGCTGCATTGAAGGTTCCCAAGAGCTCAGTGGCCTCCATAATTCCTAAATGGAATAAGTTTGTAACAACCAGGACTCTTCCTGGAGCTGGCCGCCCGGCCAAACTGAGCAATCGAGGGAGAAGGAGCTTGGTAACAGAGGTGACCAAGAACCTGATGGTCACTCTGGCTGAGCTCCAGAGATCCTGTGTGGAGATGGGAGAAACTTCCAGAAGGACAACCATCACTGCAACACTCCACCGATCTGGGCTTTATAGCAGAGTGGCCAGACGGAAGCCAAACAGTTCAATCTTTGTTTCATCAGACCACAGAATCTTGTTTCTCACAGTCAGAGTCCTTTAGGTGCTTTTTTGAAAACTCCAAGTGGGCTTTCATGTGTCTTTCACTGAGGAGAGGCTTCCGTCTGGCCACTCTGCAATAAAGCCCAGATCGGTGGAGTGTTCCACTGATGGTTGTCCTTCTGGAAGTTTCTCCCATCTCCACACAGGATCTCTGGAGCTCAGCCAGAATGACCCTCGGATTCTTGGTGACCTCTCTTACCAAGGCCCTTCTCCCCCGATTGCTTAGTTTGGCCGGGCGGCCAGCTCTCGGAAGAGTCCTGGTTGTTCCAAACTTCTTCCATTTAATAATTATGGAGGCCACTTAACTTCTTTTTTTTTTTCACTTAATTATACACTTTCCAGAGCGTGGTTGAAGCGCTTGAACCAGCCAGAGCTTGCGGAAAACTCTGTCGTAGTCAGCTCCTGCTTGTTGCTTCAACATCTCAAACAAACTTTTTGCTTTGGCCGTGATGGTTAGCATTCTGAGTGGGACTCGCTTTTGAGTCTGGTCTTCAATCCAGGTCATCAGCATCTTTTCCATATTCGATATCGGCCCCTCTCGAAACTTGGTCGATCTTGTTGCCTTCATTGAAGCCGATCCTTTTACCGCTTGAAGAATCTTTTGTTTTTCATTATCGTCGTGATAGTAGAGTGCGACATGCCGACATCACGTGCGATATAATTCACAGATTTGCGGCCCTCACGCTGTCTTATTATTTTCGGCTTCTCCTCCAAATCAATGCTCTTGCGTTGTTTCTTGCTGCTGCTACCACTAGGGCTGGTTGCGCTGCGTTTGGGATCCATGTTTAACTTTAGGGTGGATTGATTTTAATAAAATCAAATGAAAAGACAATGGAATAACGCTCATGATACGCGGGGGTAATCGAGACAATCGATTAGATTATCGACAAATCGATCGACAAATCCATTACACGGGTGATCATCATATGCCTGGCAGCACAATCTATTTTGTTTAAGAACACGTGATGCATGCATGAGCGCGCCCGCTCTAAGGCCACTTACGTCCACTAAGTCCCGTTGTCTGAACGGTTTGTTTTTTTTATCCACATTATTTTATTATTTTTATGGGCCACGGACGTATATGCGATCGGACGTTAAGCGACGCCTGACCGTACGTGTATATGTATATTTAGCCTGGTGTTGGCTTAGCGGTTAGGGTGCTGGCTTGGGATCCCAGGATCCTGGGTTCGAATCCCGGTCGATCACTGAATTAACACCAGGGGTGTTGACTCAGCCTGTCATCCTTCCGAGGTCGGCAAATTGAGTACCAGTTCACTGGTAATTCCCTGTGTGTCGCAAGAGGCGACTAACAGGGTTGGCGGCAGGAAGGGCATCCGGCCGTAAAACATTGCTTCAAAAAGGGGATCACGGTGCCCGAAAAAGGCCAACCCCTGCTCTGCGGGGGAAAATGGCCTCTAAAGGTGGTTCATATATATATACATACATACATACATACATACATACATACATACATACATACATACATACATACATATATATATATATATATATATATATATATATTCTCTTTGCAATAAGGTAATCGATGATCAATTTGGCAGGCTGGTTGAAATTTCATAAATAGTCATGATTGCCAACGTCAAGCAAAGACGGAACAGATGAATAAAAGTACAAAATGACAACACACCTGCTGCTTCTGGTTCTGCTGCTTGGCAGTATTCCTGATGCAGTTGTTGTACTTGGTGATGTCCTGAGTTAGCTCATCCACACGCTCCATGAGGAGCTTCAGGTTCTTGCCGAGATGATTGCTGAAAAATTACACAAGGTCCTTTTGTTTGACATACTAACAGCATCAGAACAATCCGAAACTATATATAATTTGACATAGTGACGTCGACCGATATGCCTCCACCCATCTTTGCGTACTCCAACTTTGGCCTAAAACCTCAAGAGCATTTGGCATCAATATCTTCTTCTTTTTTTTTTACATATGTGTCATGGTACATGTATGTAGTTTAGTTCAAATCCCTACTTCAAAAACTTTTTTTACCTGACATGACCACTGGCCTTTGACCTTTGACCTCTTGATGCGAAAAAAACGAAACAGTTCATTTTTGCATGATAATATATACTGATATCACGTTTGGCAAAATCCCATTGCTGGTTCACAAGTTATCGTGAGTAACAGGACTTTACCCAACACAACCTCTGACCCAAAATTCTAATCAGGTCATCTGCACAACATTATACATACTTGTACCAAATTTAATTAAAATCCCTTCAGCTGTTCTCAAGTATCACATTTTTACCTGACATGACCTTTGGCCTTTGACCTCGATGCCAAAATCGTGTCATGTCATCTTTGCATCACAATATATAATTACACCATGTTTGGTCAAAAAACTCATCACTGGTTCACAAATTAGCGCAGTAAAATATTTTTACCGAACGGGACCTCTGGCCATTGACCTCTTGACCCCATAATCTAATCGGTTCATCTTTACATTATAATCGCGGCAAAGAAAACCTATCACGGACCGCCGAACAACCCTAAGATATAATGCGTCCAGTAACTTTGGCAGCGGAGGCATTAAAAAAAATGGCGTGAAGTACGCCAGTCCAAACACAAAGGTTAAAAGGAGGTTTGGAAGGCAAATACTTGAATCACTGCCTTTACTCACCTGCTGGCTAAACTGAGTAGTTCCTGTTTTTCAGAGACAGGTGCCTTTGCTTCAAGCTCCCACAGGAGAACATTAGTGAGATACGAGTTCTTCAATACAACGGGTACTTCTTCAAACAGGTGCTCATAAGTTACAGCGGCCTTCTTCATCCTGCATCCGCATCATCAAATAGTTATCACCTCGTGTGGAGCACAGTGGAGCAGGTGTACAAATGTTTATTTAGCAGCACATTGGATGGACATACTACATCTACTTTGATGATGAATACAAAAATATTAACATTTTTATCTTGTTCTATTAGTTTGACCTACTTTATAACCAATTATTTATGAGAGATGATGCAATTACAACGCTTTGTGCAAGCCTCAGGCATCTTAAAGTCAAAATATACTTGTCTGCCTCAAACATTCAGGCCCCCGTCGAGGTACGTTAATTAATTTTGCCACCAGACTAATATCCCACAACTTCACATACCCTTCAAATGAAAAGTCCCTCTCCTTGAAGACCTCCATTAATTTTGGTGTTATCCGGTAGGCTTTGAGAGACAGCGAGCCAAGTGCTGTCTTTACAGGGTCTGAAATTCCATAAGAACAACAAAATACAAAATGAGAGCAGCTTTACACCCGTGTCAAAAAGCATCTTAAATATTTGCTGCCATCATGGACATGCACAGGAACACACCCAGCCAACGGTGTGTGAAAATCCATTCGGCTCTCTGAAAGGGCAGTGGCAAATCGAGGCTGCCCAGAATGAATGTATGTCATACAATGCTGTAAAGAGAAGGTCGTCCAAAATTGCCCCCATCACCCACATCCTTCCAGCATTGCCAGTCATGCGCTAGTGGTATGGGACCGGCGCAATGCTTCATTGAAAGGAAATGAAAAATGCCATCAGACAGAAAACTCAAAAGTCACAAAGCCAGAGTCTGCCCTTCTCACCGCAGGCATAGTTAATCTTTTTCATCTTTTATATCCACAGAAAAGGTTTCGGATGATGTCAAAGACTGTAAACATATGCTGCGCTTTTGGTTTGGACAAACAACAAGAGCAGATTTTCAGGATTAAAACCTGCAGTGATGCAAATACATTTCCATTCCTGTTAAAAACTAAAAATCATGATTACAACAAATATTAAATACACTTTAGCAATCAATGTTTACACTCTTGAAAAAGGTGCTTGTGACTTAAGTAAGTTGAACAAACTGGGAACTCAAGTGCATTGAATTCGAACAAGTATCTCGAGTTTAATACACAAGAAACACGCACGCACACGTGAAATTTCATGTGCTTCCTGTGCAGTTTTCTCCAGATAGGATGCGGAGCAAAAGGCAATTCATCTCACATTGTGTCAAACACCAAACTCTGATGGCTTCACTTCGCACATTTTGGCTTGCAACCAGTTAATGAGCACAAATTCCAACTTGGATGCTCTTCTTTTCCCATCTTCACACTTGGTTGACAAAAGATCCGTGTTTAGGCCTATTTTGGGCTCATTTGTCACCATGTACAATGATGGTTGTGACATACTGTGTGGCATACCAGTGGTGTATCAGTGACAAAACGATTTTTGCATGTACAGTACTATTATTCGAGTGAGAAAGAAAATAAATACTGTCCACCCACCCCCGAAGTTATAAAATACTTTTGAACAAATCTCAGCTCTCCTGTGCTTCATAGAAGGAAAAAAAGGCCTGGAATACCTAAAAGCACAAATAAGCCGCTTTAAATTGTCAATTTGCTCTCAACTGAATCCTTTCATCTCCTCTCCCTGTCAAGGTGGAGTGCCCCAAGGCAGTGTCCAGGACCCAGTCCTATTACTGATCTTCATCAACTGTCTCTGCCTTGCTGGAAAATCCTCTCGATACATTTGCTGATGACTCCACCATCTGCTGTAAAATCTCTCATCCTTCAGATAGGCAGGATGCAGCCTCTTCACTCTCTTCAGACCTTGACAAAATCATAAGATGGTCAAACACTTGGATCCACACCAATCTCACTCCCACTCAATCTCTGAAATCCACACAAATTCAATCCACATAAATTTCTCACTCTGAAAGGACAGTGTGGCAAACCCTCCCATCCATATTCTTAACAATCTTCTTAAAGAAGTTCAGTCACTCAGACTCTTGGGTATCACTATCAGCCATGACCTTACTTGGGCAAAACACATTTCAAAGTTGGCCTCCAAAGCCAGCTGCCGACTGGACATCCTCAATCATACAAAGTCCTTCCTTAATACACCTGAACTCCTGTACACTGACGACACTTTCATCCGCAGGGTGATTGAGTACTGTTCTTCCTGCCTCAAATCTTGCTCAGCTGGGCACTGTGTAAACCAAGACCTTTAAAATTATTGGATTCTCCTGCAATGAAGATGAGTCTATGGACCTATCACTTCACCATTGCAGACAGGTCGGTGGCCCCTCTGTCTTTTACCACCTCCTTTCTCGTCTTGCACCCTCTGCTCTTTCCGTGCTTTACCCCCCTCCTCCAAGGTTTCTGTAGGGCACACATGGTCCATAATCAAACCCCTTCTGATGAAACTACCTAAATCCAGGATCACTGCTTACCTCAACTCATTTGTTCTTTTTTTCTTGCCCATGGATCCACCTTCTCCATGCTCTTCATTCCGATTGCTCCCTCCAGGCCTTCAAGACAGCTGTTCACCTCCATATAAAACCATGATCATTTTTACACCCTTTAACCTCCACTGGTGGTGTGACGCCCAATTCTTTCTGCTGTTCCTTTTGTTCTGCTATGTCCTGATCCATTCTATGTTTGAGCTCCTCAATGAGCCTCAAGGTTGTAAACAAAAAAAAAAATTCAATTTTTGATACCATTTTAGGAAAATAAATGAAGCGCTTTATTAAACTTGGTGTCAATTCAAGATGTACATCATACAACCACATAGTGTTACGAATATTTCATTATCACAGTCCAGTGTTCAACACCGTGTGATCCAGAAACAACTGTACGTATTCAAGTGTCTGCATTTGCTGTTGCATCTATCAAACATACTGTTGCATTCAAGCTGTCCGTTACCACAGACCACTGAACAGATGATTAAATAGAGGGCAAGCAGTCTCGAGCAGGGAGACAATGAAGCAGGTGGTGAGGAACGCAAGGCAGGAACGGGGGGCGGAGGCAGGAACGGGGGGCGGAGGCAGGGACGGGGGGCGGAGGCAGGGACGGGGGGCGGAGGCAGGGACGGGGGGGGCGGAGGCAGGGACGGGGGGGCGGAGGCAGGGACGGGGGGCGGAGGCAGGGACGGGGGGCGGAGGCAGGGACGGGGGGCGGAGGGCAGGGACGGGGGGCGGAGGGCAGGGACGGGGGGGCGGAGGGCAGGGACGGGGGGCGGAGGGCAGGGACGGGGGGAGGAGGCAGGGACGGGGGGAGGAGGCAGGGACGGGGGGCGGAGGCAGGGACGGGGGGCGGAGGCAGGGACGGGGGGCGGAGGCAGGGACGGGGGGCGGAGGCAGGGACGGGGGGCGGAGGCAGGGACGGGGGGCGGAGGCAGGGACGGGGGGCGGAGGCAGGGACGGGGGGCGGAGGCAGGGACGGGGGGCGGAGGCAGGGACGGGGGGCGGAGGCAGGGACGGGGGGCGGAGGCAGGGACGGGGGGCGGAGGCAGGGACGGGGGGCGGAGACAGGAACAGGGGGAGAAGACAGGAACAGGGGGAGAAGACAGGAACAGGGGGAGAAGACAGGAACAGGGGGAGAAGAGAGGAACAGGGGGAGAAGAGAGGAACAGGGGGAGAAGAGAGGAACAGGGGGAGAAGAGAGGAACAGGGGGAGAAGAGAGGAACAGGGGGAGAAGAGAGGAACAGGGGGAGAAGAGAGGAACAGGGGGAGAAGAGAGGAACAGGGGGAGAAGAGAGGAACAGGGGGAGAAGAGAGGAACAGGGGGAGAAGAGAGGAACAGGGGGAGAAGAGAGGAACGGGGGGAGAAGAGAGGAACGGGGGGAGAAGAGAGGAACGGGGGGAGAAGAGAGGAACGGGGGGAGAAGAGAGGAACGGGGGGAGAAGAGAGGAACGGGGGGAGAAGACAGGAACGGGGGGAGAAGACAGGAACGGGGGGAGAAGACAGGAACGGGGGGAGAAGACAGGAACGGGGGGAGAAGAGAGGAACGGGGGGAGAAGAGAGGAACGGGGGGAGAAGACAGGAACGGGGGGAGAAGACAGGAACGGGGGGAGAAGACAGGAACGGGGGGAGAAGACAGGAACGGGGGGAGAAGACAGGAACGGGGGGAGAAGACAGGAACGGGGGGAGAAGACAGGAACGGGGGGAGAAGACAGGAACGGGGGGAGAAGACAGGAACGGGGGGAGAAGACAGGAACGGGGGGAGAAGACAGGAACGGGGGGAGAAGACAGGAACGGGGGGAGAAGACAGGAACGGGGGGAGAAGACAGGAACGGGGGGAGAAGACAGGAACGGGGGGAGAAGACAGGAACGGGGGGAGAAGACAGGAACGGGGGGAGAAGACAGGAACGGGGGGAGAAGACAGGAACGGGGGGAGAAGACAGGAACGGGGGGAGAAGACAGGAACGGGGGGAGAAGACAGGAACGGGGGGAGAAGACAGGAACGGGGGGAGAAGACAGGAACGGGGGGAGAAGACAGGAACGGGGGGAGAAGACAGGAACGGGGGGAGAAGACAGGAACGGGGGGAGAAGACAGGAACGGGGGGAGAAGACAGGAACGGGGGGAGAAGACAGGAACGGGGGGAGAAGACAGGAACGGGGGGGAGAAGACAGGAACGGGGGGGAGAAGACAGGAACGGGGGGGAGAAGACAGGAACGGGGGGAGAAGACAGGAACGGGGGGAGAAGACAGGAACGGGGGGAGAAGACAGGAACGGGGGGAGAAGACAGGAACGGGGGGAGAAGACAGGAACGGGGGGAGAAGACAGGAACGGGGGGAGAAGACAGGAACGGGGGGAGAAGACAGGAACGGGGGGAGAAGACAGGAACGGGGGGAGAAGACAGGAACGGGGGGAGAAGACAGGAACGGGGGGAGAAGACAGGAACGGGGGGAGAAGACAGGAACGGGGGGAGAAGACAGGAACGGGGGGAGAAGACAGGAACGGGGGGAGAAGACAGGAACGGGGGGAGAAGACAGGAACGGGGGGAGAAGACAGGAACGGGGGGAGAAGACAGGAACGGGGGGAGAAGACAGGAACGGGGGGAGAAGACAGGAACGGGGGGAGAAGACAGGAACGGGGGGAGAAGACAGGAACGGGGGGAGAAGACAGGAACGGGGGGAGAAGACAGGAACGGGGGGAGAAGACAGGAACGGGGGGAGAAGACAGGAACGGGGGGAGAAGACAGGAACGGGGGGAGAAGACAGGAACGGGGGGAGAAGACAGGAACGGGGGGAGAAGACAGGAACGGGGGGAGAAGACAGGAACGGGGGGAGAAGACAGGAACGGGGGGAGAAGACAGGAACGGGGGGAGAAGACAGGAACGGGGGGAGAAGACAGGAACGGGGGGAGAAGACAGGAACGGGGGGAGAAGACAGGAACGGGGGGAGAAGACAGGAACGGGGGGAGAAGACAGGAACGGGGGGAGAAGACAGGAACGGGGGGAGAAGACAGGAACGGGGGGAGAAGACAGGAACGGGGGGAGAAGACAGGAACGGGGGGAGAAGACAGGAACGGGGGGAGAAGACAGGAACGGGGGGAGAAGACAGGAACGGGGGGAGAAGACAGGAACGGGGGGAGAAGACAGGAACGGGGGGAGAAGACAGGAACGGGGGGAGAAGACAGGAACGGGGGGAGAAGACAGGAACGGGGGGAGAAGACAGGAACGGGGGGAGAAGACAGGAACGGGGGGAGAAGACAGGAACGGGGGGAGAAGACAGGAACGGGGGGAGAAGACAGGAACGGGGGGAGAAGACAGGAACGGGGGGAGAAGACAGGAACGGGGGGAGAAGACAGGAACGGGGGGAGAAGACAGGAACAGGGGGAGAAGACAGGAACAGGGGGAGAAGACAGGAACAGGGGGAGAAGACAGGAACAGGGGGAGAAGACAGGAACAGGGGGAGAAGACAGGAACAGGGGGAGAAGACAGGAACAGGGGGAGAAGACAGGAACAGGGGGAGAAGACAGGAACAGGGGGAGAAGACAGGAACAGGGGGAGAAGACAGGAACAGGGGGAGAAGACAGGAACAGGGGGAGAAGACAGGAACAGGGGGAGAAGACAGGAACAGGGGGAGAAGACAGGAACAGGGGGAGAAGACAGGAACAGGGGGAGAAGACAGGAACAGGGGGAGAAGACAGGAACAGGGGGAGAAGACAGGAACAGGGGGAGAAGACAGGAACAGGGGGAGAAGACAGGAACAGGGGGAGAAGACAGGAACAGGGGGAGAAGACAGGAACAGGGGGAGAAGACAGGAACAGGGGGAGAAGACAGGAACAGGGGGAGAAGACAGGAACAGGGGGAGAAGACAGGAACAGGGGGAGAAGACAGGAACAGGGGGAGAAGACAGGAACAGGGGGAGAAGACAGGAACAGGGGGAGAAGACAGGAACAGGGGGAGAAGACAGGAACAGGGGGAGAAGACAGGAACAGGGGGAGAAGACAGGAACAGGGGGAGAAGACAGGAACAGGGGGAGAAGACAGGAACAGGGGGAGAAGACAGGAACAGGGGGAGAAGACAGGAACAGGGGGAGAAGACAGGAACAGGGGGAGAAGACAGGAACAGGGGGAGAAGACAGGAACAGGGGGAGAAGACAGGAACAGGGGGAGAAGACAGGAACAGGGGGAGAAGACAGGAACAGGGGGAGAAGACAGGAACAGGGGGAGAAGACAGGAACAGGGGGAGAAGACAGGAACAGGGGGAGAAGACAGGAACAGGGGGAGAAGACAGGAACAGGGGGAGAAGACAGGAACAGGGGGAGAAGACAGGAACAGGGGGAGAAGACAGGAACAGGGGGAGAAGACAGGAACAGGGGGAGAAGACAGGAACAGGGGGAGAAGACAGGAACAGGGGGAGAAGACAGGAACAGGGGGAGAAGACAGGAACAGGGGGAGAAGACAGGAACAGGGGGAGAAGACAGGAACAGGGGGAGAAGACAGGAACAGGGGGAGAAGACAGGAACAGGGGGAGAAGACAGGAACAGGGGGAGAAGACAGGAACAGGGGGAGAAGACAGGAACAGGGGGAGAAGACAGGAACAGGGGGAGAAGACAGGAACAGGGGGAGAAGACAGGAACAGGGGGAGAAGACAGGAACAGGGGGAGAAGACAGGAACAGGGGGAGAAGACAGGAACAGGGGGAGAAGACAGGAACAGGGGGAGAAGACAGGAACAGGGGGAGAAGACAGGAACAGGGGGAGAAGACAGGAACAGGGGGAGAAGGCAGGAACAGGGAGAAGGCAGGAACAGGGAGAATGGGGGACATGAACAGGCAGGCAGACAAGCAAAAGTTCTCTATTTCTCAGGTGAATTTCTTTTTTATCCCACGATACAATTCTCCTCAGAAGCTCTCCTCAGGCTCCCTTCAAATACCACTCCTCACGCCAATTCCTTCTGTGAATCCACCAGGATACCAACGGCTCTCCTCAGGCTCGACCAGGACACCAATCGCTCTCCTTCGGCTCAGCGCGGACACTCACGATTCTCTTCAGCACGCTTTTTCTCACTTCATCCAGCGCACCGAACCCAAGAGACACTTTAGCTCCTCCCCTCTCAAACCCGCTTGGAGTTTGCAAAAAAGCACCTGAAGGACTCTCAGACTGTGAGAAACAAGATTCTGTGGGCTTTCATGTGTCTTTCACTGAGGAGAGGCTTCCGTCTGGCCACTCTGCCATAAAGCCCAGATCGGTGGAGTGTTGCAGTGATGGTTGTCCTTCTGGAAGTTTCTTCCATTTCCACACAGGATCTCTGGAGCTCAGCCAGAGTGACCAGCGGGTTCTTGGTCACCTCTCTTACCAAGGCCCTTCTCCCCCGATTGCTCAGTTTGGCCAGGCGGCCAGCTCTAGGAAGAGTCCTGGTTGTTCCAAACATCTTCCATTTAAGAATTATGGAGGCCACTGTGCTCTTGGGAACCTTCAATGCAGCAGAGATTTTTTTGTAGGCTTCTCCAGATCTGTGCCTGGACACAATCCTGTCTCTGAGCTCTGCAGGCAGTTCCTTCGACCTCGTGGCTTGGTTTTTGCTCTGATATGCATCGTCAGCTGTGAGACCTTATATAGACAGGTGTGTGCCTTTCCAAATCATGAACAATCAATTGAATTTACCACAGGTGGACTCCAATCAAGGTGTAGAAACATCTCAAAGATGATCAAGAGAAATGAGAGGCACCTGAGCTAAATTTCAAGTGTCATAGCAAAGGGTCTGAATACTTATGTCAATGTGATATTTCAGTTTTTTTCTTTTTAATAAATTTGCAAAACTTTCTAAAATCCTGTTTTCTCTTTGTCATTATGGGGTATTGAGTGTAGATTGATGAGGGAAAAAAAAAGAATTTAAACGATTTCAGCATAAGGCTGCAACATAACAAAATGTGAAAAAAGTGAAGGGGTCTGAATACTTTCTGAATGCACTGTATATATTTGACTAAGGAAGCACACTAGCACTGACATGACACTGACGTCATGCATATAAATTATACTAACACATCACCTCCAAACTCGGAGGCATCCGCGTGGTACTCAAGTCTTTGCAGAGTGAGATTAGAGCTCTCTGGTCACAAATAGACAAAGGCAGAGATGTCGATCTAGATTTCACCCTTGCTACGGGCCTCATGGGGCCTGCCTTTCAGTCTTCACTGCTTTCGAAACATATTTGTTTGGCACAGCCATCGGCTCTAGGACTTGGAATGCAGCTGCATGGCGCAAACGCAAACGCGCATGCGCACACACGTTTTCGATGAGACAAACAGCCACTGAGCTTGGAAGAAGTGCCACCACTTCCCAAGCCACGATGGGTATCAACGACGCCACAACAATGACACCGCCTTTCTCACCACCTCACTCAGCGGGGCATTTCTCAAGGAGAAATTTCCTCCTCCCCATGGTGGCCAACCTATTCAAACGAAAGCCCAAATACAGGCAATCTCCAACATAATTCGGGCCAAACCATACAATGTCGATTCGATATCGAGTCACCAACGAATTAGGGAACATAATTCAATGCAGGTCTTTCCAGACCGATATTATGCCGTCACAAGAGTACACCAAGCACACAAAACTCGTTTCACAACTTCTTATCATACAAGTGTGTGATTGCAAATTCCACAGAGCATAATCTGAATTACTTAAGAAAATGTACCAATTGAGCAAACTAGAGACTTATATACACCTTAAAATACACATGCCTGGATGCAGTTGAAATCAAGTAACATAGCACAAGATAATCAGTCATATCAGGCTGGTGTTTATGACGTGTCAGTTTTTATGACAGTTAAAGTATATATATATATAAAAAAATTGTTGCACATCAGGACTGGTCTCATCTATTAACCACAGCTGATGTTAATTCAGCCTGGCAAATCTTCTCCAGTAACCTGCTTTCCTCTTATGCATAGATTCATCCCCTCTTCAATTATCTTACCCATCCTAAAAGCCTAGACAATGCAGAGTTAAAATATATTATATATATATATATTATATATATATACATATATTGTATATATATATATATATATATATACATATATATGCCCCTCCCCCCCCCCCCCCCCCCCCCCATTCAAACAATGCCCCACATTTGCGGATTCGACATTCGCAGAACTTTCCAGGAATGTAACCCCTGTGAAAGCCGAGGTCTGACTATCAACTCTCTGCCACCAATGCTCGACTCTGAAGAAACATCCTCAGATGAGGCAGACAGGCCTACCTCTCACTACCTGTAGCCCCTCCACTCCCCACCTGCACCTTCCCGTCCTGTCCTGTACAAGCAATCTCGGCCAAACATTTTGGTGAGTACCCCTGTAACTACTTTTGGTGAAGACCCCTATGTAATTGCTTCACTAATCCCCCAGTGGTGTTTATAACAATAGAGGCCATGGATTTGTCCCCCCATTGGAGGAAGACCCTCTCGTGTTCAAGCTGTTGGTGCTCCTATGGTTGGCAGCGAGTGCCCCGGAAGCATTGACGGAAAGAGTGGCAATCATATGTGTGGGAAAATTGCATGCTCAGTCAGGGTCGCCCAGATAGCCCAGATGGCAAAGCATTGGTACGGTTTTCCAGAGGACCTGGGTTCGACTCCTGGTCTGGGAATGTAATTCTCCCACATGTATCAAATTTAACCCCTGTAACTGTACATTTAAATTGTAGATTTGCATTTTATTTGTGTTCTGTTTAGATTTGTTTAATATTTGTCTCTAATATGTAGTCAAGTGAAGTCTAAGTTGGGTTAGGGTGACAGAAATTTTGTCCTGGTAATGCATCCCCCCATTATAACACGAGAGTCTATGAGAATATCACGTCTGAACATAGTTTTGAATAAAGTTTTGTTTTATAGAACACATCCACAACGTATATTGGAAACTTGCTATACTGCATTGGGGTAATCAGATGGAACCCGAATAAGTTAAGAGCATGATGGAGTCATCAGAATGAATGAATGAATGATCGTTTTAAGGCCATTTTTCCCCGCTAAAGCGGGGGTTAGCCTTGCGGGCCCCATGACAATCATGGTTCCCTGTTTGAGGCAATGTTTTTATGGCCGGATGCCCTTCCTGTCAGGGCCGGACACCAACACCAATCCTGGATAGGATTTGGGTTTCAGCTTCTACTCCTCTACCCTCAAACCCATCCAAATGCAGCCAAGTGCACTTTACAAAAACAAGTTCTGCAAGAATTAACTTCTCCCTTGACAGATAGATAAAGAAAGAGAAATAAAGAGTAAAAGATGAAATAAAAGAAAAGCCTACACCTTCAATGTCCGTCACGTTTTATGGTTGTTCGTCCATGTTCTTATCCTTTTAAATGCTAAACATAAAACAAGGAAGCAGCACGTACCATTTTCAAGGTCTTTGGTATGACTCGGCTGGGGCTCAAACTACGACCGACCTCCCAGACTGAGAGCCAATGTTCTACCCATTACACCACAGAGTCTGGATTGTGACAAAACTGCTGCACAAAATTCAGCAGCATTTTCTCAATTAACTGCGGGAAAGGTGACTTGACCTTGCATAATGACACTGAAACCAATATCCATATTCCATGTTAAGTTGGCTTCATCATTAGCCTTTAGAACCGCCTTTAGAGGCCATTTTTCCCCACAGAGCGGGGGTAGGCCTTTTTTGGGCACCGTGGTCCCCTTTTTGAAGCAATGTTTTAGGGCCGGATTCCCTTCCTGCCGCAAACCGTTAGTCGACTCTTGCGGCACACAGGGAATTACCAGTGAACTGGTACTCAATTTGCCAACCTCAGAAAAATGACAGGCTGAGTCAACCCCCCTGGCATTAATTCAGCGATCGACCGGGATTCAAACCCAGGATCCCAAGCCGGCACCCTAACCGCTAAGCCAACACCAGGCTTCCCATTAGCCTTTAGACTTTATAGAAAAATAGAAGGTATTTAACTTCAATATACATTTCAGCTTGCATTGGGTCAATTATGTCGAAACAAAGGGATGGTACTTTTGTGACAACTATTCGCACAAACTACTACTGTACTACTAAAGAGGAAAAAGCAGGGCTACTGAGAGGCTTAATGGAACTTCCTGCAATATATATTCAAATTCAGCAGGATACCACATTGAATGCCAATAATCACACACGTAGTATAATACCAACAACTTCACCCCATGTTATTTTGACACGATAGCAAACTACGGAACTAGAAATAGTAAAAAGAGAAATACAAACAACACAAATTGCCACGGTGAAAAGAGAAAAATCTCACCATAAACCAGCACTACGGATTCCTCAATCGCATGTTGGTAGCTGAATTGGGAATCCAAGAGGGTCCGACTCACAAACGATCCACAAAACGTCGATTGATACCAACCGACATGCAAGTGATCAACGTTGACGTGCCGCAATCCACGCATCATCTCCATTTGGTAATTGACTGCAAAGAGAGTGTACGGGCACTTGTATTGAGCAAATAGGTTTTTTTGAAATGGTCAAAAAATAAAAACAACATTCCACTTGAAGGGCAAACAAGGCATGGCATAAAGAAAATGCAGGACTTAAGATGGAGTCGACAAAACTAAGCACGCAGAGCTATGCGGTGCTACAAATGGCAGGAATTACCGATAGGCAGGAGCATTGTCATTTCCGTGACCCATGGTGTTGCAATGGACAATAATGATCATTGGAAAATCCAGTGAACTATGGTGAGGTATGCATGCTGTAATAGTCCTTTATAGAAAAAGATTCCATTATTATTGGTAGTACTAGCCGTAGTACCTCCCATCGCTTCACTTACAGGTTTAATCAAAAGAGAGCATGTTGAACTTCACAACAGGATAGCATATCTATTTGCGATTCTCAGTGACTACGGAAAATGAAGTGAAACATGTGAAACTAGAATGGCACTCAGTAGAGAGCATACCTCTACCTGGTTGGAGAGAGCATACCATATCACTCAATGGTGAATAATCACTTAAAAAAATTATATTTGCTTGATCTGTATCTGGATCTTCACTAAATAGTGGGGGGGCCAATGTTTTCCCGTTGAATTCAAATGTTAATTTGTGGACACTGGTTGGGTTGTCTTTAGGGATGATAGAAGTTGTAGAAAAAATATGTCTCCATTTTTTTCAAGTTCTTTATAGCGGCCATTTTGGATTATCAAAATGGCGTTTGTTGAAAACCGAAATTGTCATTATCTTGGCTTCTAAATGACCTAGAGTGTTAATTTTGGTGTCCAAATGTACATATTTGCGGATACTTAATCCAATAAACACACATTTATACACCTACATATGATCAAAAGGGTTCTTATGGCAGCCATCTTGGATTTTCACGCACTTATGCCAACACATATATATATTTTTTTCCATCATTTTCACTTCTAAATCACATAAAGGCTGGACTTTAGTGTTCAAATGTACACTTATAATGTCTTTGTGCAATATTTTTAGTTGGCAGTGTTCATTGTTACATTGAAGGATCTCCATCCTCCTCATCATCAGTGTTATCGATTCCCATGGGGCGCTCCTGACCCGTGTTACCACACACCTCTTCATCTGCCCCACACATACACATCTCAGAACAGTTGAGATGCTGAGACCTGCATGAGCAGTGAGACATGCATTGGGTCTTCTTGCAGTTACATTTGATTAGATGTGTGATGGCAGCTGGGGCTGGAGGGTCCTTGGTTGTGATGGGCACCAGCTGATCTCCTTCTGCTCTCCATCCATGTTCTGTTGGTTGTGGAAGCTGGGGGTCCGGTACATCAGCCTGATGCGACACCATGGCCTGGAAATGTGCACGAGCAATGGCTTCATGTAAAGCTCCCCGTGTTGGTGGCAGCTTCTGTGCCTCTAGCTGTTTCTTGGTAAACAGTCTCTCCACCTCAGCTTGCCCACATCCACAACTGTAGTACGAGGCTCATACAGCTGGCATACAAATGCCTCAATGTCACTTTCTGTGTCAGCTCTCAGCTCCTCAGAGGCCCCAAGGTCATGAAACGCAGATACCACCTCAACAGAGCACCTATTGAGGGCTTGCCAACATGTGAGCTTTCCCTTGCCGGCAAACCGACCAGTCTGGTCTGCTCCCGTGAATGCATGGAATCCTGGTAGGGCTGCAGCCTTCCTGACACCAAGTTCATGTACTATTGGTTCCAGTGAGATTTGCCTCTTTTTGTTCCCCACACCCGTGATGAAGTATGTGTCTTTGCATAGTTCATGGTACCGGTGGAGTGCTAGGATGAATACATCAGTATCAGGTGACTGAATGTACAGCTGTGTTGCACCTCTTCGGACGGCATCTAGACTGTGAAGAAAGATCCTCGTATCAGCCTCCTCCTGGGAGCTACGGAGATGCTGTACATCCATGCAGTTGGAGAAGACATCCTGCCTTGAAGTGACGATGAAGACCTTGGTAGTCCCCTCAAAGTGACACAGAGCTTTCTTTGCCAGATAGACAGTTAGCTCATCTTTGGTGTTGGTGTGCGACAGGAACTGTTTTGCTGTCAGTTTCCCAATCGGGGTGCTGTCTTGAACGTGGTAAGCAGTGGGCGGCTTGCCACCTTGGCGCCTCTCCCGTGTGGCCTCTTTCAGTGAATTTGGCAGATCATATCGGTCAAACACGAGGTGGACTTCATCATACCCGTTGGTCTTGCAGTCCAGTGTTGCATTGAAATGGCCAGCCCACTGGGCACATGTTTTGACCCATTGTGGCTTACCCATTGCTTGCACTAATGCCATGCCATCTATGACAGTCACCTTCTTGGGAGGGGGTGGAGTATGTTCAGGATTGTCGTCGTCTGGCTGCTGACCAGTGCCAGTTGACTTCTTGGGTAGATCTTCTAGGATGCCCATGAGCTTGCTTTTGTCTGTGCATGGTAGTAGTGTCCCAGCCATTGCAAAGAGGGTTCGTGGAAGCGCGGTGAATTCATATTGACCTATGGCATCCTTCAAGTTGATCTCTGGTCGTGAGCGGGCCACGATCAGCATGCGCGCAAACAGTGACCTGTCGTCTTTCAGCTCTACAACCTTGTCTGCCAGTTTGTGCTTCACAGCTTTCCTGGCACTCTTCCACATCTTCAGTTTGACCTTTCCCATTCTGGCCCAAAGGTTGATTTCATTTGTGTTGATGCGCTCTGCAACAAACGTGTTATACGCTTTCTGACCAATCTCATCTTGGTTGCAGACATCCTTCTGTACTTCAGCTGGCATCACCACCTTGGTGATGATAGTCGTCAGGTCTTCACCCTCATGCGTCATGGGATTCATGGACTCTCTGATCACATTCTTCAGTCGACGAATGCTGTCTTCCTGCCGAGCCCAGACTGTGGTTGATAGGTCGTGGTGCTCCTTGCGTGTAGCTGATTGTGAGCCAGCCATCTGACGGGCTTCTTCAGCAAGCCTACTCAGCTCTGGTGCTGTCAGAAAGAACCTTTCGCGGGCACTGGCATTCTGGGTAATGCCCACAATACCCCCTGTCACCTTCATGATCCTGTTGATGTGCTCCAGTGCATGGTCCACACCTACAGCACAGAAGGGGATTTCATTCTTATGGACACTGAAGTTCCCATCCATGAACTCTTGGTAGATCCCTGGATCTGTCATCTTCAGGGCCTTCATCTCTGCAAGGTACCGGGGAGTCAGCCTGGCATATTTCTGTTTGTCATGTGCAAAGAAGTATATGCACATCTCATCCAGTGAAGACAGGTGAAGCTCAAATTGTCCATCACGGGTGGCACGGATGAATGTGTATATCAGCATTATCATCCGCATGTAGCGTCGCACAAACTTGAACAGTGGACTCTTGGCTTCTTTCCTCTCATCAAACTTTGCCATGGCCTCCAGGACTTCGTTTGACTCGAGGACAGCTAGCATGTTGTTCTGCGCGCTTGTCATCTCCTCTCGGTTGTGTAGATGACAGCTCTGGGCAACCTGTTGTGCTGACTGGGTACATGGCATGACTTTCCTTAGTGACCTCTTGACAGAAGAAACAAAGGTCTCTGTTGAATGGAGTTGATGATGAACGTGTGAAGCGAAGAGTCTCGTCTTGCGTAGAACCTGAGGTACTTGCAGCGGCAGGTGCAGAAGAAGGACGTCCACACCTCTTATGAAGATGCTGGGTGTCGCCATGTTCGCAGGCTTTCTGGTGGCGAACTCTAGCACGCTCCAGGTGAGCAGTGTTGCATGTAGATCCATAACATGCCCGGTGCCACTTTGCTTTATTGTTCCTCAAGTCAGTGGCAGTGAAACAGCTTAATCGTTCGCTGATCTGTTTGAAGTCGGCATCACCATATCGTGCCCTCTCCTGGATGAACTGGAGAAACTTTGCATATGAGCCCAGTGCTGGCTCAGTCACTAGTGCACCTTGGGGATCCTGGCACTGAATGCAAAGTGTGAAATCAGTTTCTTTCTTGGTTTTCTTGCTTTTTGGCTCCATCATAGCTCAGGGTCACGAATCTGGAACATACAAATAACAAATAACAATTAAGATAGATGTGCATTAAGTTAGATTTTGGACACTGGTTCGGCTGTGCCATAAAAACCTATTTTTATCCCTTGTAGGTTATTAAAGAAGGTTTCATTCAATTCTCTATCCCCAAAAATGTACAACTGGACACCAGAATCGAAACTCTAGGTCATTTAGAAGCCAAGATAATGGAATTTTACGTTTTCGACATCCGCCATTTTGAAAATCCAAAATGGCCGCCATAAAGAACTTGAAACAATTGGAGACATATTTTTTCTAGAACTTATATCATCCCTAAAGACAGCCCAACCAGTGTCCAAAAATTAACAAGCAATTTCACCGGGCATTTCAATCTGCTACATTGGCCCCCCCACTAAAAATTGAATCGACTCTTCCTTGCCATACATCACAACCATTCCACCAAATTTCATCCAAATC
>NC_136271.1:80423604-80793604 GCF_964187855.1 Myxine glutinosa | reverse complement strand
CCCTCAGATCAGCAGTCTGCAGCCTCCTCATTCTCTGCAGAGCTGGAAGAAATCACAAACTGGTCAAACACGTGGAACATGTCTTTCAATCCTGACAAATCTCACACCCTCACTTTGTCTCTCTGAAAAGACCATCTGCACAACCCTCTCATCTATTTTCTCAACACCCCCCTCAAAGAAGTTCTGTCACTCAAACTTTTGGGTCTCTCCATTTGCCATGATGTTTCCTGGGAAAACCACATTTAAAAGATGGCCTCCAAAGCCAGTCACCGACTGGGCACCCTCCTTCGTGCGGTCCTTCCTTGGCACTACTGAGCTCCTCACCACACACAAAGCTTTCATCCGCACCTCAATGGAATACTGTTCTCCCCTCTGGGCTGGTGCTCCTGCCTCACACCTAGCTCCGCTTCACGCAGTTGAATCCAAAACTTTCAGGATCATTGGAATCTCCCGCGATGAAGCCGATTCTGAGGACCTTTCCCTCTCTCTCTCTCACCGCAAGCAGGTTGGTGGTCTTTGTCTTCTACCGATTCCTCTCGGGCCGAGCTCCCCCTGCTCTGCCTGTGCTCTGTCCCCCTATTATTCCGGCAGGATGCACAAAATCTGCCAGTAACTCCCTTGTGGTGAAACTGCCAAAATGAAGACTCTCTGCTCACCACTCTTTCATTGCTCTTTTTTCCCACCTCTGGAACAAACTCCCACACTCTCTTCAATGCCACACCTCCCTCCAGGTCTTTAAAACAGCTATTCACCACCATCTCTTATCTTTCCCCATTCAAAACCTTGACGTTTTCTTTCCCTGTTAATACACCCCAAAATCTACCTGCCTTCAAATTCCGTTTTCTTTCCTTAAAATCTTTAGTGTCCATCTTGTTTATCCTGTGTACCCCACTCAGCCCTCTCCTTTCCTCAGATCTCCTGATGTACCTGTTCCCTACTGTTGCTGTACTTCCCTCTCTCCCCCTTATTGTCTCCCGATCCCTTTATTTTATGTTGCATGTGTTAGCCCTTACACGAGCCTCGACTTGGTATACAAAATAAATAAATAAATAAATACTGGCATCTTAAAAATAAGCTCAAAGTGAATGCTGAAGCCATTGCTAAAGAAACGATACAACATGAGTACACAAAGGGTAAAGGAGTTTGAGAATGAGGTGGATCCAAAGAAGTTGGGTAGATGTGGAAGGTATAATTAAAGGTTTTTATTTTTTCCAAGAGCATTTGTTGCACAAGATTTCTCAGAAGGCTTCTTAATCCTCTCAATACATTTCCCTCTGACAGATTGAATTTCTTCGTCTTGCATATAAACAATTCCGTAGAAGCTCAGCATAATATACAACAGAATGTCAACTTCATGAGTCACCAACAAACCTTCATCAAAATCATCATCCTCAGTACGATGTGGGAATGGAAAGCAGTTGGTAATTTCCAAACATTCATTCACGACCAGGCCGAGTAG
Organism: Myxine glutinosa; assembly: GCF_964187855.1. Classification (NCBI taxonomy): domain Eukaryota; kingdom Metazoa; phylum Chordata; class Myxini; order Myxiniformes; family Myxinidae; genus Myxine; species Myxine glutinosa. The sequence goes on along the minus strand of NC_136271.1, from coordinate 80,792,145 downwards.
AACACCCTGAACAATCTCCTGCCGAGCATTCTCCTCCTGGCAATGCTTGATTATTTTCAGCACCACCTAAACAAAAATAACAAACAAACATAGGATAAATACACAGGATACACAGGATAAACAAAATAACAAACATAACAGAGCAAAATCCTGGAGCATCAACATAAAGCACAACTTGTAGTGATTCGAGAGATTAAAGAAATCGATCATCACACTGAAAACACCAGGGCACGTTTCAATTAATATTTCTGGTTAAAATCCCAAAATTGAGGCTTTCAGCACACTCGCTCTCTTTACCTGTGATGCGTCACAGATCTAAAATAGCTCTATAAAAATAAAACACGGAATGAAGATGTCGAAATAAAACCTGAGGTAAATTAATTTCTTAACTTAGGTACCTCACACAGACAGATTCACACAACACAACAGGGGAAAGATAAATAAAAAATAAAATGTTCCCTCTCCAGCACTTAGCTGTCTCCAAAGGGTCTTTTCCGATGCGGTGGGTGGCTGCCAAAGCTGGACGTCACACAGGTGGGAACCTCACAAGATGACGATAGCCGACGTAAGGCCCGCGCGTCGAAGCGCCCCAAAATGGCAGCAGCGCCACAAGTCGAAAACGCCCAGGCGTGAGGCAAGTAGCCAAGACAGCCTACTTTTAGGCTCCCTGACCTGGCAAGCACAATGCGGCCCCCAGCTCCCCCGAAGAGCACCACAGCCGCCAAAACCTCCTCACGCCGGTACAGCAAAAGCTCCAAAAGCGCGCACGTCAAAATGGCCAAACCTTCTTGTCCGATGGCCCAACAAAAAGCCACTCTCCTTCTTCACTCCTGAGAGCCAATCGGCTAATTTTCCTCCCAGTTCGCCTCGCCCACGTCACACGGTCCAATCATGTCCCTCGGGCTTAGCGTTAGGCCTTCCTCTCCAGCCCCTTATTCTCCCCTTCTTGTGGGCGGGGCTTTCACCTATTAGGTCCATGAGGGCGGGCCTAGTCCTGGAACCTGTTTGTAGTTGGCGGTTGTTGTCGTTACAGCATAACGTAAAGGGGAAAAAAACTACAGAGGGTAAGCACTCAGTGGGGAAAACCAACCTTAAAAAAACCTTACCGATAATTAGCACAGCACCACCCCCCATGTGGTAAACATTCAAACGACCTTAAGGGTGTAGTACTGGTGAAAAATTGAGAAAACTACATAGGTACCTTTGAGAGGCCTTTACACAAAAACAAAGTCAAGTTAATATCTAATTTTCAGTTTTTCTTGAAAGATATAATCTTGGCTTTAACTCAGACCAGTTTCAACGCTTCTGTCATATTACATGCATATAATTTGCATAAATTATACCGTCAATAAAAAACAAGGAAAAACAAAGAACACATTTCTACTTCTATCTTCTATGTCACCTATCATTCTTTTCACACAAAACTTGGTACATGTATTATACATGTGTTACTCTACTACCTGATGAGGATTTTGTGAAATTATGTCAAATGTTCACTAATTAGCTAATTATGCCAATTACCAGATAAAACTTGGTTGTCCTTCAATAAATCCACAATGGCTACTCCTATAAACAAAAGCCTTCATCATTTTAAAGGAAATGATATTCTGAATATCCTGTCCAAATTTCAGCCCAAAAGAATGATGCAAATTAAAGTTATAACAAATAATTCTACTTCCGGTTATTGAGGGGCATGTATGATGTTAGAAAATTTGAATTTTTCAATAATTAGGGGTACTTCTATGACCTCTAATAGCATGATTCTTGTTTATAAGACATTAAGGAAACTGTTCAGCTTAAAAAAAAAAAAAAAAAAAAAAAAAAAAAAAATCACCTGTTCACCAGTACTACACCCTTAAGCTACAGTCTCCCTACTTATTACATCGTGATTTCTTCTACGCGTCACACGGTCCATGCTATTAATTATACAATCCTATCTCTCCTACGGTATTCTTTCATATACCCCACATACATGTAACAATATCTACACTTTCTGCTCCTACTACCTTTCTAGGGAGACAATTCTGTACATTAACATTAAGAGGTGAATCATTGATCAACTACTCCAATGTACAACTACTGAAAGAACCTTCCTTTACTACTGTCCAAACTCTCATCTTATTTTCAGGATATGGCCCCTGGACCTATCACTGTCTATTCTGTTGAAAAACTCTTCTGAACTTATCTTGTCTCTTCGGATCGTCATGTACCATACTCTGTTACAGAGCGTCGATGTTGCCGAAGTGGTTTCTTGGCAAGGGCTCTACTGGGTGGTTTGCCATTGCCTTCTCGGCAGTCAGGGAAGGAATGTGCAATTTGTTCAAGGTGCCGGCGATAGCTCGCCTATTCGTCACAAAGGACATCATGGGATCTTGAGCATCCATCACCGAATACCGACAGACAGGATGCCCAGTTTAAAGTCCATCCGAGGGACAGCACACACGTTGATGAATCACCCACCTGTGAATCAGCAGGGATGGCAGTATACAGTTGGGTCAGGATTCGAACCTACTCTGGATGGCTTAGAGGTGAGTGTACATACCTGTTGGCTATCCTGACAGGCCATTTTGGTGGATACCTTTCATCTATCTATAATTCCAGTAATCTCTGTGTGTCTGTGTGTCTGTGTGTCTGTGACCGCTGTTTCTCGACAACTACCGGTCCGATATACTTGAAACTTGCCAGGTATATTGCTGGGGACCCGAGGATGTGCCTTTTCAAGGTTTGAAATTAATCGGACAAGTACTTACCGAGCTATGGCGATTTAGCCGTTCACCGTTCGCTTTGGCGTTGCGAATGGACCAAACCATTCATGTAAATAGAGGGGGGGGGGGGGGGGGGGTTCTGTGGTCGTTCGCTTTGGCTTTGCGAATGGACCAAACCATTCATGTAAATAGAGGGGGGGGTTCTGTGGTCGTTCGCTTTGGCTTTGCGAATGGACCAAACCATTCATGTAAATAGAGGGGGGGGGGGGGTTCTGTGGTCGTTACTGCCACGTGGTTTCAAAGTTTTTTTTTGTTGTTGTTGTTTGCACGCATGTTTTTTTGCACCCACGTACGGGCACGCCCTAGGATGTTTACACACACACACCCCTACACAAATTTTTTTTTTTTTTTTTTTTTGGCAAGGAACGGGCACCCACGTACGGGCACGTCCTAGCTTATATATAGTACGGGCATGCCCTAGTTATCTTAAACATCTCCATCATGTCCACTACTTTCTCATGTAATAGCAGGGAACCGGGAACTGCGTTCTGTGAAAAACCCTCCCTTTTAGGAGCGGTGTATAGGCAACGGAGGGCTTCCTGGTAGTATATGTTTAGCAATGTAAAGGTAGGGCATAGCGATTGTGAATATGATAGGTTCGCCAATGTGTTTGGCAGTGGGTGGAGTCAGCAATTCTACTAATGACGTCATTGTGGGTGGTCAGCCAAGCTGTCCAACCAATGGACAGAACCAGAGAACAGACGAACAGAAAACTGCACCTACTTTAATATATAGATAACGTCCTGCCTCTACCCTTCAGGAAACGACACCGTGGGATCTCTAACATCCACAAACTACCGCTAGCAAACGGAGTAGCCAACTCGACTTCCAACCGACAGATGGCACACACCGAGTGTGATGCACCACGTGACACATCAAAGTGATCCAAACCACCGGTACACGACGTATAAAAAAGAATCTTTACCGCATATACTTCATTCAGGTGAACCGACTTAAACTCACCAGTCCATCAATCTGCACCAATTTCACAGCGGTTTCCACCGCACGACCACTTCGTCCCGCCATGACACACAAGTCAATAACGACGTCACTTCCTCAATTCGATGTAACGACTTATCGAATTAATTCACATTTATCAAACACTAAACAATTAATAATATCAATATTTTTATTATACACGTAGCTTTGGAGATGAGGAAAGGTAAGCACCTTTTTAATTGAAATACTGCTACTAACTATAACATCATGGCTTGCGAAGGATTACAGAAATAAGTGAACACCAGGATTCCATATAAGATATTTGTCATGACAGATGACGCTATTATGAATCTATTCACCTGCCTTTAGCTTCGATCGTGTTCATATTGTTTCGGGAATCATTCATTTTTAGTTGCGTGCTTTCCAGCCAAGTATAAAACTGGTGCAACGATGGTGGATTTCAGTGCGGTGTGGTGAGGATTGTCTGTTTGCATGTACATACCAGCTCGGTATATAGTTTCTCCTTTTATATAGTTGCGTTCTATATTAACGATTCATTAGTTTTAACAGATGTATAATGTATTTATTTTCATTATAATATCCAAAAGAACAGCTAAATTGAATACCAGAAGAAAGACACGGTTTATCTCAGCAGATCAGCTGCACTAACGTCACGTGGTGCAAATGAAATACTGTACAAACTACAGTGTACTGTATCATTTTTTCAAGTCAATATTGATATCTACATTATTGCCTATTTATCCACGTAATTAAGGTAAATTTGAGTTTTTTTATTTTGCCAGATTATCTTTAATTGCGGTGAAGTTCCGGATAGTTCGATCGGTGTATACGTATAGGCAGCGGTGATCTGCCTCTCGGCATCACTGCTTCGCGGTAGTCGGTGACACAATGAAGATAAAGCGGATAAAGCATCTCAAGCAGTACTTGAGCTTCTACAAAAATAATTTCGGGTTCCGAGAGCCGTACCTAATCCTCCTGGACGGTACGTTCTGCCAAGCCGCACTCGAGAGCAAGATTCAAATCAAAGAACAGTTGCCCAAGTACTTCGGCGGGGAAGTCCAGCTCTGCACTACCACGTGCGTCAGTGTTTCACACCTGAGCATCCTTAAAGCGTCCTTCTTCAGTATTCGTGTACTTAATGAGAACTCTTTACTCTTAAAATCCTGTAAATTTTATTTATCGATTTATTATGTACGCCAATGTTGCAGAATATTTCACCACTTTCCCATGCTTTGCACCTATCTTTTTCCAAACTTTAACTCCTCTCCCCAATATTTCCACGGTTTTTTGCCCTCCTGTTCCTTCCAACCCTTGTCTTCCTTTTCTCAATATATTGTTAAAGCCAGGGAGTAAGCAAATTCCTACCATGCAATTTTTTGCATAATATTGTATTCCGCATTCGTTTTAGGCCAAGTGAAATAAATTATTAATTTCTCGTCCGTGATTTTCAAAAAAAAAGTGGAGGGCACCTTACTATTTTATATTTTGCAGATTTTAAAAATATTTTTTCGAAGATGGCCACCACATGGTGACGTGTACCAGACCAAAAAAACTATCACTACCACCAACAGAGCCCATATACCATGAAAAATGACGTTGGCCATATACCCGATACGTCAACAACTACTGCAGCAGTGGCACTGTCTCCTGTACCGTGTGCTTGTACATACTGAACCGGTACTAGATATATGCGGACTTGCACTACTAGTACTAAGCTGTCTGGTAGTTGTTATCGATGGGGGATCCCTGGTCGAATTCCCCATTTGAAAATTCTTTGAAAATATCACCCAGAGTCTGGGTTCGTCAAGCTTCAATCATGGCTTCAAAAACTTTCTACCATCCTTCCAGATGCATACGCAAATGAAGACCGTTTTAAGATGTCGGCCTATTGTACTTCATCAGTTGCTCAATTACAGCTCCTGAGAAAGTTATTTATTGAGGTTGATAAATACACGTGATATTGCTAGAGCTAGCTATCTAACTTAGCTTTACACGTTACGTACGTATGTACATGTACATGTCTAGAAAATCGCATTCACTGAGTGTACGGTGCGGTGTGAGCAAGCATACTTACAGACGAGATCAATTTCATTTGCATGAGTGCTAGGCCTATAGGGACCACAAAATAATTATTGGTCTGGGTTCCAGACACCCGCCACAAAAAAACAAAATTTAAGATCTGGACAGAAAATAGTAAATATCAAAAAAAGGATGTTGTTGTCAAAAAGAAAGCAGATGGGGACAATAAACTAATAATTTGTTTTACTTGGCCTTATCGCTGGCTGTGACGTTTCTGGGTAAGGACATAACCCATACGTGGAACTTCGTTGTGTGAGCGACACTGCATTTCTTGCAACTGGGATTGCATGAAATATCGTCTACGAGTTTATTGGTTTGCTTCAGCTTCCTGTACACAGACGTCCCCATAGAGCTGTCTTCATGGAGAACCTCATTCAAGAACACCAGTGTATTCTCTGGTGTATTCAACAGAACACCTTCATTTATTTTTTTTGTGCAGTTAATGGAGGAGTACCTGGGCCTGGTGTTCAAAAAGGTCAAACTTGTCCTGATGCACAATGGCAAAAGTATCCTCAACATATCTGTCCCAATATTGTGGAGACTGACAATGAATATCCAGATCGTATAGGAGTTATTGCATGAAAACAAACCCACAAATATATTGTTACAGACGCGGTTTTAGATGTTAGTTTACCGAGCGGTTTGGTATTACCGCGTCCGCACAGTTACTCCCCGATTAGAACCCTATCCCGCCCGATTCCACTCGACGTTGACCAAGTCGCGCTATGCTAAATCAATGAAGGAAAGGACACAACGGCTGGGATAAATGTAACGACACAAGGGGTACAGTTCTCAAGACCTCCGGAGGAGGATATAATATTGGTGATGCAGAAACAGGTAGATTACACGGTAAGAGGTAAAGCACAGAAAGATGGGCACTTAGACACAGTCTTATCTTATCCCCGACAGACCACAGACAAACGGGACAAGACTGACTTACACAGGGATTGATGGCAAGGAAGGGCAGGCAGTCGATAGCACAAGGTGCACCTTGGCTCAGGGGCAGAATCGACCCGGTCCGGTCCAGAGATGCGGGGAGGTATTGTCGCGCTCGGAGGTGGCGTCCTTTTCTCTCCAAGCTGAGGCGCATCTCACGTCACCTCCCTCTTCCTGCGCATGTCCAGCGGGGAGTGACACGCCCTCGGCTCGTTAGCTCCGCCCCAGATGGAATCGGTCCGCCGCACCTATTGGGTGCGGGGGGTTACCGGGCTCCGCCCTTGACGAGGAGCTGACAGCGAGCCCCTGCGTGGTAACCCCGTCGGAGCACATGTTCAATGGCGGCTAACCAAGCCGGAGTGAGGACGCACACTCCCCGCGCCGCCGCCGCTGTTGTTGTTGTTGTTGTTGTACCATGAGGAAGAGCTGCGGGGAGGTATTGGGAGGTCCTAAACTTTCTAACGGTGCCATACAATCACATTCTGGTGCAACGAAGAGTCAGAATTAATGGAAACGAGTCCTTAACTGACATAGACTAAGAATAACTAGCAAGATGTCCTCTAGTTGTCTACGTGAGATGCGGTGAACCTGGATGCGACATTTAATGGGGGAAATAGGGGAAGGTCGGGGCTACAGAGTGTTGTTTACAGACAATGGGACTAGGGAATGGGGGATTGGGGATAGTTGGGAAGTATTGGGGAAATAGGGGAATATTTACAAGCGGATATGGATGGAGGCCAAATCCCATATCCGCAACAATATAAAGCCTTTAAAGTCTGGTCAGAGCATTCACCAGCATTTGTTCGCTTGTTTTAAAAACCTAAAATGCAACTCACTGGTGTGCAAGTTTTTTTTTTCAACACATTTATCATCCTTCATCAGCTGGACTTGTGTCTTGGAGGTGGTCGGCCGTTATTCCTCCAGAGTAGCGTTGCACACTGCCTTTGCCAAGTGTGTTGACAGTTTTCTAACTCCCTTGTTCCTCTCGTACTAATGTGGGTGACCGTCATCGCAACAGGCATCAGCCAGGTAAAAGTAACCTGTGTCAAAGCGATCGTAAACCCAGCTCATGTTCCCTATTAATGGGTGTATAATCTCACTTTATGAACTCTGATTTGCAACGATTAGAAGGGTCGCATCATCTAGGAAATGAAAAAGTCTTGCCAGCACGCTTTGCCGATACACCGTCCAGAGAAGCCAACATGGGCGGGAAGCAAAGCGGGGCACCACCGGAACTACGAGAGCAGGAAGCACTTGCACCTTGCACAGCCAATTCACATGAGTATGCTTTTACTCATGGTCCTTGATGGGATTTTAGGTACAAGTGGCGCAGCGTCCTCTTTAGCTCATTTGTAAATGGCCAATCAATTTTAGGGAGAGTCTGTTAGCACTGTCTGGTAGTAGAAGCAATGACCATGATATTTTATGAAATGTCTGAAAACAGTTTTCTCTGTGGCTTGTCCTTGTACTCATATTTTCACCAAATTAATTTCATCCTTTATAAGGAATGAAAGAGTAAAGGTGAGCAGAGAGTCTTGATTTTGGCAGTTTCACCAGAAGAGGGTTGCTGACAGATCTTGTGCATCCTACAGGAATATTTGGCAAACAGAGCACAGATAGCAGGGGGAACTAGGCCAGAGAGGAGTCGGTAGAAGACAGAAAGACCACCAACCTGCCTGAGGTGGGAGAGTGAATGGTCCTCAAAATCAGCTTCATCGTGGGAGATTCCAATGATGATGAAAGCCTTGGTTTGTACAGCGTCATTCTGAGCTAGGTGTGAGGCAGGAGAACCAGCCCAGAGGGGAGAGCAGTACTCCATCAAGCTGTGGAAGTACTCCATCAAGCCATCTAAATCCTTCAAATTTCAGTGTTCTTTTGAAAAATATTAAAAAGACAGGGAGAGGGTGTGGTCAAAGATTTCTCTCTTTGAAGTTTGACCTCAAGTTTTTTTTCTATGAACCAAACTTTGGGTGGCTAATTGGATGGAAATTAGTGTGCGATAAGAGTTTTACCATTGGGAAGAGCATGAAAAACTGGGTCGATTAAGCCAAACTTCGTTTTTTCCTTTGTTTTTGAAATTTCGATTTCTAAGGGCTCACTTTAAGTCGTTGAGTTGTGAGCGCAGCTTAATATCACTTTGCAAAATTGCCAGCACACCACGCATATGAATCAATTATGTTTTTTATTTGCCAATGTGTTTTCTCTCTTCACTGACCCCCTCCAATTGTGACCACACAGGTGTGTCATTCATGAGCTAAGTTTGCTGGAAAAGGAGCTTGGTAATGCTCGGATCATTGCACAGCGTTTCCAGCGACGGCACTGTGCTCACAAGCATAATCCCGTTAGTGCTACCGAGTGCTTGCTGAGCCTTGTCCAAGAAAAGAATTGGCAGCATTACTTCCTGGCTACACAGGTAATGAGTAACGAAATGCAACTTTTGTATATTTTTATTGCACAATTTATGCAGCCTAAACTAAATGGCCCAGTTATGTTCTCTTTAGTGTTCCACCGCAAATGGTCTTCATTAAATATTTAATATATACATCTCTTTCAAACTCACTCACTCACTCACTCACTCACTCACTCACTGATATAAATGTTTAGTATCTTCTGCGTGGGGTAGAAAGCTGACATTTTGCACACTGATACGTGTTGACCTCAGGGCACCACAGCTAATGCACCGATAACCTGGAGGGCATCACGGTAGAAAATAATTAAAGGCAATGATGCGCCCTTGGTGATGTTTTTATGGTAAAACCAACAAATGACTGGAGACAGAAGGATAATGTTATAAGAAATATTTAATAATACCTTATGTCTACCATTAGCACAATAGTATTAATTAAATATAGCAACACATGACTTTCTTAAGAATCGCCAAATTACACACACTTAGCGATATTAGATAGCGTTGATAGGAGGTCTTGTTCACAGCTTGTCACATCGTGCCATATTTGAGTAATCCTCATTTCCTGTAATGCTGCATGAAAATTCCAAATCAAACAAAATTTTGAGTGGTCTTCAACTACTCTGGAACATCTTGATTGGTCATTGATGAAACCAACCAGTTCACTCAGCTGAACTTCTATTTGAAGAGCTTCTGAATTGCAACACCAGGTGTCTTCAGCAGGGGGTGATGTGTTCCCTCGAGTTTGTCATAACATATTGTTCCCTCAATTCCTTAAATAATGCAGCCTTTGCGGACCTCATGGTGCGGACCTCATGGGCTTCACAATACCTACCCCTGAGCCTTTATACTACACTAGTGGGGTCACCCGTGGGAATCCCACGGGTATGGACGTGTGTGACATTTGGACATCTTGATTTACATGCTGCACATGAAATTTTTACAAAATGGTTAAAATGGTGTATAAATAACATAATATAACCACCTTTAGAGGCCATTTTCCCCGCAAAGCGGGGGTTGGCCTTTTTCGGGAACCGTGGTTGTTGTTTTTCGGTCCCCTTTTTGAAGCAATGTTTTACGGCCGGATGCCCTTCCTGACGCCAACCCTTTTTTCCGCCTTTAACGACAAACAGGGAATTACCAGTGAGCCACACCATTAGCTGACCTCGGAAGGATGACAGGCTGAGTCAACCCCCCTGGCGTTAATTCAGCGATCGACCGGGATTCGAACCCAGGATCCTAGGATCCTAAGCCGGCACCCTAGCCGCTAGCCCAACACCAGGGTTAAAATGGTGTAATGAACACAATTTATTTATTTCACATAATATATGACCCCTCAATCCTCTCCACCCTCATGCCTCTCCAATGCCACTCCTCCTCACACTCCTCTCCAATACCTCCTCACACTCCTCTCCAATACCTCCTCACACACCTCTCCAATACCTCCTCACACTCCTCTCCAATACCTCCTCGCACTCCTCTCCAATACCTCCTCACACTCCTCTCCAATACCTCCTTGCACTCCTCTCCAATACCTCCTCACACTCATCTCCAATACCTCCTCACACTCTTCTCCAATACCTCCTCACACTCCTCTCCAACCCCTCACACTCCTCCCCAACCCCTCACACTCCTCTCCAATCCCTCACACTCCTCTCCAATCCCTCACACTCCTCTCCAATCCCTCACACTCCTCTCCAATCCCTCACACTCCTCTCCAATCCCTCACACTCCTCTCCAATCCCTCACACTCCTCTCCAATCCCTCACACTCGTCTTCAATTCCTCATACTCACCTCCAATCGCGCCTCACTCGCGTCTCCAATCGCTCCTCACTCTCCTCTCCAATCGCTCCTCACTCGCCTCTCCAATCGCTCTTCACTCTCCAACCCCTCGCTCCTCTCCAACACCTCCTCACACTCCTCCCCAACACCTCCTCACACTCCTCCCCAACACCTCCTCACACTGCTCTCCAATACCTCCTAAAATTTTTTTTTTTTTTTTTTTTTTTTTTTGTATACAAGATCGAGGCTCGTGAAAGAGCGAACATTAATCACACAGAAAGACAAACCGACACATAAAACATATAACATAGGGAGCGGTAGACAAGATGATGGGGAGAGAGGGGGAAGGACACAAACACAACATTTGAGAGCAGGGACCGAGAGACATGGAGACATCGAGACAAGTCGACATGTAGACAAGTAGACAAGTAGACAAGTAGACATGTAGACAAGATGGGGAGAGAGGGGGAAGGACACAAACACAACATTTGAGAGCAGGGACCGAGAGACATGGAGACATCGAGAGATCTGAGAGAGGGCGAGGGCTTTGGGGGGGGGGGGGCGTGGGAAGGGGGCGGTGGGAGAGGTATAAAACATATGGACACTGCCAGGACTTCCAGGAAAGAAGTTGGAATTTCAAACAAGGAGGATCTGGGGTGAATTAACGTGGGTAGAAAAGATCAAGGTTTTGGATGGGGGAAGATAAGAGATGGTGGTGAACAGCTGTTTTAAAGACCTGGAGGGAGGAGTGGGATTGAAGGGAGTGAGGGAGTTTGTTCCAGAGGCGGGAGAAAAGAGGAATGAAAGAGTGAAGGTGAGCAGAGAGCCGAGATTTCGGCAGTTTAACCATCAGAGGGTTGCTGGCAGATCTTGTGCGACCTGTAGGAATATTTGGGGGACAGAGCACAGAGAGAGCTGGGGGTGCAAGGCCGGAGAGGAGTCGGTAGAAGACAGAAAGACCACCTACCTGCCTGCGGTGAGTGAGTGAAAGGCCCTCAGAGATAGCTTCATCGCGGGAGATTCCAATAATTCTGAAAGCTTTGGTTTCAACAGCGTGAAGCCGAGCTAGGTGTGAGGCAGGAGCACCGGCCCATAGGGGAGAACAGTATTCCATTGAGCTGCGGATGAAAGCCTTGTATGTGGTGAGGAGCTCAGGTGTGCCGAGGAAGGACTTCGCACGACGGAGGATGCCCAGTCGGCGACTGGCTTTGGAGGCCAGCTTGGAAATGTGGTTTTCCCAAGAAAGATCATGGCAGATAGTGAGACCCAAAATCTTGAGTGACAGAACTTCTTGGAGAGGATTGTTGAGAAAGTAGATGGGAGGGTTGTCCAGTCGATCTTTTCGGAGAGACATAGTAAGAGTGTGAGATTTGTCAGGATTGAAAGACATGTTCCACTTGTTTGACCAGTCTGTGATTTTGTCCAGGTCGTCAGAGAGTGAGGAGGCAGCAGACTGCCGATCTGAGGGAAGAGGAATGGAGCGGCAGAGAGTGGAGTCATCAGCAAAGAGATAGAGAGGATTTTCGAGAGAGTCAGAGAGATCATTGATGAAGACCAGAAAAAGCATGGGGCCCAGAACACTGCCTTGGGGAACTCCAGCCTGAACAGGAAGAGGAGATGAGAGAAACCCATTCAGGGCCACACGTTGACGACGACTAGAGAGGAAGTCCGCCAGCCATGCGTGGAGATTTCCATGGATACCAAAGGAGGAGAGTTTGGTGAGCAGAGCGGGGTGCCAGACCGTGTCGAAGGCACGTGATATGTCGAGGGAGACAGCTCTAATTTCCTGTTTGGCATTGAGGACCTCCATCCATTGTTGAGACAGCAGAAGCAGCATGTCCAGAGTAGAGTGACCTGGTCTGAAACCAAATTGATGATCAGAGATCAAGCCATTGGAGAAGAGGAAAGATTTCATATCCGAAGCAATGATGGATTCCATGACTTTGCTGATAATTGGGAGAAGGCTGATTGGTCTGTAGTTGCTAGGATCTGTTTTTGCACCTTTTTTGTGCAAAGCGGTGATGTTGGCTGATTTCCAAGCAGATGGCAGTTGACCTTGAGCAAAAGAGAGGGTGAAGAGAACAGAGAGAAGGTGAGATAGAGCAGCAGAGCAGGATTTTAGAGCAGCAGAGCAGCAGAGCAGAGCTAGAGCACTGCTCTCCAATACCTCCTCACACTGCTCTCCAATACCTCCTCACACTCCTCTCCAATACCTCCTCACACTCCTCTCCAATACCTCCTCACACTCCTCTCCAATACCTCCTCACAGTCCTCTCCAATACCTCCTCACAGTCCTCTCCAATACCTCCTCACACTCCTCTCCAATACCTCCTCACACTCCTCTCCAATACCTCCTCACACTCCTCTCCAATACCTCCTCACACTCCTCTCCAACCCCTCACACTCCTCTCCAACCCCTCACACTCCTCTCCAAGCCCTCACACTCCTCTCCAAGCCCTCACACTCCTCTCCAAGCCCTCACACTCCTCTCCAATACCTCCTCACACTCCTCTCCAATACCTCCTCACACTCCTCTGCAATACCTCCTCACACGCCTCTGCAATACCTCCTCACACTCCTCTCCAATACCTCCTCACACTCCTCTCCAATACCTCTTCGCACTCCTCTCCGCTCCAATCGGCCCTCACTCTCCGCTCCAATCGCCCTCACTCTCCGCTCCAATCGCCCTCACTCTCCGCTCCAATCGCCCTCACTCTCCGCTCCAATCGCCCTCACTCTCCGCTCCAATCAGCCCTCACTCTCCGCTCCAATTGGCCCTCACTCTCCAACTCCTTGCTCCTCACTCTCCAACCCCTAGCTCCTCGCTCTCCAACCCCTATCTCCACGCTCTCCAACCCCTCGCTCCTCACTCTCCAACCCCTAGCACCTCGCTCTCCAAACCCTCGCTCCTCTCCAACCCTCCTCATCGTTGTTGCAGCAGCATTCTGTGCGGTTCTCCCGTCTCGTGCGGTCTCTGTGCGGTTCTTGCTACATCCTGTTCAAGTTTGCATTGACGTTCGTCGACGGACTCGTTCGCCCATCTCATTCGTTTTCTTGCTACATCCTGTTGAAGTCTGCGTTCTTCATCGACCGTCGCGTTCATTTTGGAAATGGAAGTTTCCACGCAACACATGAATTGTCACGATCCTCAAGAGGAAGTGTCTCGTAATTATCAAATGACAAATGGCAAGTAAATTACATTGTGAAAATTAAAGATTTCAAATAAACCTATTTAAAGTGTATGCACACATAACTAATAAAAAAAAAACGAAGAAATATCTCTCGGTAATTTCCTGAAACATATTTTACTTCCGGATAATAATGTTGAATGAAATAAGAAAGAACGAAGATATATATGTCGTTTTTGTGCCGACTGTCATAAAACGTAAAAGTAATAAATGTTAACGGAAAAGAAAAAGCAAATTTTTAATATATGTCGACATTTTCCCCGACTGTTATTTTAGGCGGTGTATTTTCGTGTATCATCGTGGCGCGATTTTTATAAATATATCTCAGCAATTTCCCGTGTGTGCGTGAATGCTCTCAATTATTTCTGACACCGAGTCCAAAACCATCGATAAAAATTAAATCGGATGGTGAATTCGAGATAAAATCGTGAGGGTGACTCTCAATGAATGGGTTTTCGTTTACAGGCCTTTGAGAAATCATTTCGTTCTATAAACGGAAACTTTCTTGGGATTCACTTCCCGTTTTTTTTCAACCGAGTCTAACACTATGGTAGTGACTGTTAAAAATGAAATGATATATCGAATTAGAATTGAAATAAACCTGTGTGAGAGAGAAAGACAGCATGGGCCTAACTAAACAGGCCTCAAAGCCATTCGAGGTAATAAAATGGTGGATATTTGTTTACATGAAGCCTCTCCAAGAATGGGTAGAGCTATGGGTGGAGCTACTCTGCAAACGGACTAAGCCACACCCCCGGACAGACGGACAGAATCACCTTCGCCTATTATAATATAGATTCTCTGAGCCTTTATACATGTTGACATACCCACTATTTCTGTCTCCTGCTCCCTTTCACTCGCTGTGGTGTCTTGGTTTTGTTCTCCACCAGCTTCCCGTTACCACTCTGCCAGTTTGTTGATTATGTCACCTATTGGTTTGCTCTTTCATGAACCTCAACGTCAGTTAAATATAAATAAATAAAGATATCTATTAAACTAGAACTACACTACCGGTCAAAAGTTTTAGAACACCTCAATTTTTCCAGTTTTTATTGAAATTTAAGCAATTCAAGTCCAGTGAATAACCTGAAATGGTACAAAGGTAAGTAGGAAGACAGGCAGACCATTATAACCCTTAAAAGTGTAGGTCTTTCCTTTGGAGAAATTGCAAAGAAAGCCAAGGTGTCAGTGAGTACAGTTTACTACACCATCAAAAGGCACTTGGAAACTGGAGGAAACTCTGACAGGAAGAGGTCTGGCAGACCCAAAGCCACAACAGAATCAGAAGACAAGTTTCTGAGAGTCAACCGCTTGCATGTTAGGCGGCTCACAGGACAACAGCTTCAAGCACAGCTTAACATTGGTCGAAGTAAGAAAGTCTCAGTTTCAACTGTGAAGAGAAAACTTCGAGCTGCAGGTTTGTTTTTTTTTGGGTTTTTTTGTATACAAGATCGAGGCTCGTGAAAGAGCTAACATTAATCACACAAAAAGACAAACCGACACACAAAACACAAAAACAAGGGGAGCGGCAGACAAGATGGGGAGAGAGGGGGAAGGACACAAACAACATTTGAGAGCAGGGACATCGGGAGGACTTGGGGGGAGGTGGGAGAGGAATTAAAACATATGAACACTGCAAGGACTCTGGGGTGAATTACCGGGGGTAGAAAAGATCAAGGTTTTCGATGGGGGAAGATAAGAGATGGTGGTGAACAGCTGTTTTAAAGACCTGGAGGGAGGAGTGGGATTGAAGGGAGTGGGGGAGTTTGTTCCAGAGGCGGGAGAAAAGGGGAATGAAAGAGTGAAGGTGAGCAGAGAGCCTAGACTTTGGCAGTTTAACCATAAGAGGGTTGCAGGCAGATCTTGTGCGACCTGAAGGAATATTGGGGGGACAGAGCACAGAGAGAGCTGGGGGAGCAAGGCCGGAGAGGAGTCGGTAGAAGACAGAAAGACCACCAACCTGCCTGCGGTGAGTGAGTGAAAGGCCCTCGGAGTTGACTACATCGCAGGAGATTCCAATGATTCTGAAAGCTTTGGCCTCAACAGCGTGAAGCCGAGCAAGGTGTGAGGCAGGAGCACCAGCCCAGAGGGGGGAACAGTATTCCATTGAGCTGCGGATGAAAGCCTTGTATGTGGTGAGGAGCTCAGGTGTGCCAAGGAAGGACTTCGCACGACGGAGGATGCCCAGTTGGCGACTGGCTTTGGAGGCCAGCTTGGAAATGTGGTTTTCCCAAGAAAGATCATGGCAGATCGTGAGACCCAAAAGCTTGAGCGACAGAACTTCTTGGAGAGGATTGTTGAGAAAGTAGATGGGAGGGTTGTCCAGTCGGTCCTTTCGGAGAGACATTGTAAGAGTGTGAGATTTGTCAGGATTGAAAGACATGTTCAACTTGTTTGACCAGTCTGTGATTTTGTCCAGGTCTGCAGAGAGTGAGGAGGCTGCAGACTGCCGATCTGAGGGATGAGGAATGGAGCGGCAGATAGTGGAGTCATCAGGTCGAGTGGCAGTAAGAAAGCCATTGCTAAGATGGCAAAATAAGAAAGAGGCTTGCCTGGGCCATGAAGCACCGCCAGTGGACTACTGAAGACTGGAAGAAGGTCTTATGGTCCGATGAATCAAAAGTTGAAATATTTGGTTCATCACACAGGGTTTTTGTATGCCATCGAGTAGGCGAAAGGATGGTTCCTCAGTGTGTGACACCAACTGTCGAACATGGAGGAGGAAGCGTGATGGTCTGGGGCTCTTTTACTGGATCCAGAGTCGGCGACTTGCACAGAGTGACTGGCACCCTGAACCAAAAGGGCTACCACAGCATTTTGCAGCGCCATGCAATACACTCTGGCATACACCTCGTTGGTCAGGGGTTCATCCTACAGCAAGATAATGACCCTAAAAACACCGCCAGGCTATGTCGAAACTACCTTCGAGGAAAAGAACAAGACGGTAGGCTTCAAATCATGGAATGGCCAGCACAGTCTCCAGACTTAAACCCCATCTAGCTGGTTTGGGATGAATTGGACAGAAGGGTGAAGGCAAAGCAACCTACAAGTGCAACACATTTGTGGGAACTTCTGCAACAGTGTTGGGAAGAACTTCCCAAACAATATTTGATTTCCATTGTAGAAAGAATGGCACGAGTGTGTTTGGTGGTTATATCTGCAAAAGGTGGCTACTTTGCCGAGTCAAAAATTTAAATTAAATTTTATTAAACAAAATGATTCTATGAATTTTTGTTATCTCCAATTGTTTATTTGTTCTATGCTTAATTTCAGAATACATTGAGACATTAAACTGCGTAAATTTCAGTAAAAACTGGAAAATTGAGGTGTTCTAAAACTTTTGACCGGTGGAGTAAGTGTCTTAATATTCACCAGGACTACAATTGTGTGATCAATTTGATGAGCCGCTGACAGAAGGCAGGATAAATGTCTTGAGAGTCAGTAGGAAATGGACCACACACAATCAAATCTTCACACACACACATGCACACAAACAAACACAAACACACACATTTCTTCTTCTTTTTTTGTCCCTCACAATTCTATCTCTTCTCATTTTCAATTCTTATTTCTCTTATTCAATTCTTATTTAAAGATGCATTTAATTAATTGTACTGTATTGATTGTTCCTAAACTTTAATATAATTTGAAGGATTGCTGTAAATGATGTTAATTTCACAACATCCCATATTCAACTTAATTTAAATTGTAAACCTCAAAACCTAAAGTAAGAATCTTAACATAATCAATTGACTTATAGTTTCCTAACTGCACAGATCATCAGCTGGGCACTGTTCTTCCTCGAGGTTTCGATCCTTTCAACCTCTCCAAACGGCAGATTCACAACCTCGGTCATGGATCTACATTAATAGATGGTACATCACTAGATCGGCAACCTCAGTCTCGGATCCACATCAGTAGATCAACAACCTAGGTCACGAATCCACATCAGTAGATCACCTTCATCAGTAGATTCACAACCTCGGTCATGGATCCACATCAATAGATTCACAACCTCAGTCACGGATCCACATCAGTAGGTCACCCACATCAGTAGATCACCCACATCAGTAGATCCACAACCTCAGTTGAGTCCAGACAGTCAGTGAACCCATCAATGTAACTTCACTAATCAAACTTGACTCGCTCGAGAATTTAATGTATTATCATATAGGTACAACTCCCATCACACATTCCATTATATGATAATACATTCAATCTTGCACACCTTACCTTAAATATAACATGTCCAATTGTTCACCAACCAGCACTACCACAATACTAACCCCTGGATCAAACTGTATTTCAAATATTCAAACTGTCATTTATAACGGTTTATAACACACGTTAACAGTTTATAACACACGTTACACACACACACACGTGCACAAGATTGTCAATTTGAAATAACCAGGCAAATTGGCACAGCTGTTTTTTGGTGCACCAAGGACTCCAATTGGCTGAGAGGACACAACACTGTTTCGGCAACAAAAATGGCTGTGTTGTATTGCACGTTTTGGAACCAAATCAGTTTTCCCTTGTCTCCAACATTGAGGTAAGTCACGACTTGATGCAATATAATTGACACATTGATGTCAACCTCAAATTTGTAGCATGATTATCTGTGTTCACATTTGATATTTAAAAGCTTTAAAATGATGTCTCACCTTTTGGAAATAAGTGTCCAATGTATTCATCATTAGGGTTGGCATACATCCAGTGTGCAGATCATGTTTGAAAATATTTGATCA
This sequence comes from Myxine glutinosa, assembly GCF_964187855.1. NCBI lineage: Eukaryota > Metazoa > Chordata > Myxini > Myxiniformes > Myxinidae > Myxine > Myxine glutinosa. The sequence continues at coordinate 80,773,276 of NC_136271.1, read as the reverse complement.
TTTGGAAAGCAAGTATTTTGAGAGGTCATGGAAATTGCATTTTGCAATAGCAAAATATGCTGTCATGATGTTAGATAGCGTTGATAGGAGGCCTTGTTCACAGCTCGTCACATAGTGCGGTATCCTAGTACTCCTCATTTCCTGTAATGCTGTATGAAAATTCCAGATCCAGCAAAATTTTGACGTGGTCTAAAACGACTCTGGAAAATTTTGATTGGTCATTGATGAAACAAACCAGTTCACTCAGCTGAACTTCTATTTGAACAGTTTCCGAATTGCAACACCAGGTGTCTTCAGCAGGGGGTGATGTGTTCCCTCGAGTTTGTCATAATGTGCTATTCCCTCAATTCCTTCAATAATGCAGCCTTTCGGTACCTCATGGTCTCCACAATATCTACCCCTGAGCCTTTATACATGATGGCATACCCACTATTTCTGTCTGCTGCTCCCTATCATTCGCTGTGGTGTCTCGGTTTTCTTCTCCACCTGTTTCCCGTTACCACTCTGCCAGTTTGTTGATTATGTCCCCGTATTGGTTTGCACTTTCATGAACCTCGATGTCAGTTCAATATTGATAAATAATAACTATTAGACTATAACTAAGTGTCTTGACATTCACCAAGACTGTAGAATTGTGTGATCAATTTGATGAGCCGCTGACAGAAGGCAGGATCAAAGTCCTGAGAGTCAGAAGTAAATGGGCCACCGATCTCTCAGCAAAATTCGAGCGCTGTGATACATCCTCCTGATGCATATTAATCATAACTGATGCTTCAGACGTTAGAATCGTTTATGAGTCACGAGGCTTCAATCCACAGCAATGAATCTTTTCTTCTGTTCGGCTATTAGATGCTTTGTAAAATCACTTTGAGTAACAGACCTGAAACATCCCAAAAGACTGAACAATGAATAACGTCCCAACAGCATCTGGTTTTGGAGCACAATCCAAAGTTGTGACTGGCCGAGACAGCAAGGCTATGATTGTACAAAGTCCATGACCTAATTAGGATATAAGAGAGTAATGTGTGGAGCCATGTACATGTTATACATGTAAAAATGGCACAATTTTAACCCTTTCACACCACTTATTCCTCATACATTCTCCTTCCCTCAATGGTATTACAGATCTAATAGATGTGAAAGCTTTAAAAAAAAAAACTAAACTGAAATGTTGACATTGCCATTATGGACCCCACATTCCAGTTAATAGATTGATCTATGAGAAATGTACCCCATCATTAAATACTAAATTAACATACATTTACATTTCGATCTTCGTTTATTGGTCTTTTTGTGCATTTTCATACCTGCCTTGTTTGTCATCATATCCAGGACCCAGAGTTGACAGGCCAAGTAAAGCGCATGCCCTGTGTTCCACTCCTGTACATCATACAGAACACGCCTGTACTGGACAGGCCTTCTGTAACCTCAAAAAGGGCTGCAATCAGAGCACAGGCTGCCCAGCTCATCCCAACGCAGGAGAAATTGCACCTGAGGGAAATGAAAGCAAAGTTATGCCCGAAGGCTGACCGACTTCACCAGCGTCGACCGTGCAAGCGACCTGCTGGGCCTAACCCTCTGAGCTGCTTGAAGAAAAAGAAAAAGCACAGAGGGGTCGATGTGCAGACTCATGTAGGAGACAAGGCTCAAAGAGCTCAAAGAGCAACGGTTTCCCAAGCAGCCAAGAAGAAGAAAGATAAGAAGAAGAAGAAGAAAAAGATCATTGCTGGGCATTAATCAAATGTGTCGACCTCTCATAAAGTGCGCAGTGACTAATTATTATTGTTTTGTTAAGCATTTTATCGTTACCTAATTGTGCCAATTCACCATTAGTATTTTGTGATAGATTCTCTTTATTGCATTTGCACCATAGGGAGCTTACCAAAATTGATTGGGATGATTTCGATTTTTGGAATTTACAATTAACTTGCGGAACATGCGAGGACAATAGGGCAGGGTATTGTACTATAATACCAGCTCAAGTGTCGGTGGACAGGACAGCTATTTTAATGTCTCTTCCATGAGACATCATATCTTACAACATGGCATCCCTTTTGGCACCACAACACGACACTACCCGAGTTACCCTGTTGCCCGAAAGTTTATCATCCAGCTTTGAGATGGGGCCCGCAAGGCTAACCCCCGCTCTAGCGGGGAAAATGGCCTTAAAACGATCATTCATTCATTCATTTTGAGAGATTGTTAGAGTTACCCTAGTTTTAGGGTTAATTCGTGTCATTATGGAAAATGCACCAAGCCCCCTCTCCGCACCTCCCCCTCCCCCCCCCCCCCCCCAGCTCGATCTCCCCTCCCCTCAGCTCTACTCTCCAAACGATTCCCCTCTGTCCACACACCCTTTTATCATCCCCCTCCCCTCTGCATCCCCTCTCCTTCTCACTTTAGCCTACTACCCCCTTATGTATATGCAATAAAAGGTTGGCCTCTTAAAACTAACGTTATCTTGGTCACCAGCTTCTTTTTTTTTTTATCAGAAAATTGTACGTTTCTTTACTCTATTTTAGATAGATGGTGTCGAGGTTATTGTTATTATGTCGTTTACATCAATTTGACTTTATTTATTTTTAACAGTCATCTATGCTTTGTTAACGAGACTTGCAAATATGGCTCGTACAATTGGCTGGACAACATGGCTCGTTTAAACAATTCCTTTGATTCGGATGCGGATTTGAATCTTCAGCAAAATTGAAAAAAAATCTTCCTTGTCAGACACCCAACCGGTCCACCAAGTTTTGTCCAAATCCGTCCATAACTTTTTGAGATATCGTGCTATACGGCGGTTTTGGCCCCATCTCCCAATGGTGAAGAATCACTTTTAAAATTCTAGTAGCCGAATCCGGATCTTCACCAAAATCTAATCATTTCGTCCTTGTGACATACGCAACATCTCTGCCAAATTTCGTCCGAATCCGTCCACAACTCTTTGCGATATTTTGTTCACAAACAAACAAACGGACAAACAGACAGGGGCGAAAACACAACCTCCATCCACCTTTGGTGGCGGAGGTAATAAAATGGCCCGAAATGCTTTCAAACTTGTTCAGAGTGCAACCCGCCAAGAGGTGGTGCTAGCGGATTTTGTCAATGTCTGGAACAGTTATGAACTCGTTTTGGAAACCTTGTCCCTCACTTGTGATTAGAAACACTACTTTAAGATAATCCAGTGCTTTTTGTGATATCAAATATTTCAGAAGCAGACATGTGATGGGAAACCACGCTATTTATGAGTGTTGGCAGTCACCGCTTTGAAGCGCTCTTTTATCTGAGCCTCGTGCTAGGGCATGCAGAGGCCTTTGGCGTGCATTGTTTGCCATAAATGCTAGCTTTGATGTTGGCATTCGGCTTGGAAAATTGGCTGTAAATATAATATGGAACAGTCACATTTATTGAAAACAGCTCGCTGTGAATGTCGTGAGTCTGGCTGAAGAATACACCCATACAAGCTCTCGGTCACATGAATAGGTGATTGTCAAAACTTTCTCAACCTAACAGGATCAAGGGGTTATCTTCAGACTTCAGCACACACTGGTCGAACTAGCAAGGCCTCTTGCCTACATAGAAACACCTGATGTGAATGAAGTTGTGGTTGGCCAAACTTTCTTATTTTTTTCTTAAATAGTTTGAGACTCGTGGAAGAGCAAGGTGAGTGAATGAATGAACTGACAGTGGGGCAGTGTGGCAAATGTTGAGTGCCATGAGCATGGGAATGAACGAACCCTTGTGAGTATTTACCTCCACCACCGAAGGTGAATGGAGGTTGTGTTGTCACCCTTGTCTGTCTGTGAACAGGATATCTCAAAGTTGTGGACGGATTCGGGCGAAACTTGGTGGACAGGTTGGGTATGTGAGAAGGATGAATTTATTCAATTTTGGTGAAGATCTGAATATGACAATTTTGGTTCAGGTTCAGGTCCGGATCCAGATCTGGCCTATCAGTGGGATACACAAGTTAAACTGTTCAGCCTGGCAGAGGTATGCTCTCAACCGAGTGCCGTTCTAGTTTTGTTTTCATGATCTAATGCTCAGGAAATATTTCATTTTGGAATTGAGGCTCCTGGAAGAGCACAATGACTGGGACCAATGGCTCAAGACAATGGGGCCAAGGGGAAACCAAAACGAAACAAAGTTATGCAGTGGAACACATGGATAGGAATTGGAGAAGAAGGATGAGGACAAGGTCCCTGCAGTAAAGCTCTGTCGTCAAAAATTGAGAACATGAGGTTGTGGTGTGCATCAGGCTTGAAATGTTGAAGAGAAGAGCTCTCGAGCCAATGTACAAGCCACATGAATCCTAGTGGCCCCAAACTTTGCATGCACACAAAGGGAACTCCAAAGGAGTGCATGAATGAAAACTGGGTATTTGGGGAAATTTAAACACTCCTTTTGAAGATAATTAACTGGCTTATTAAATTAAAACCAAAAACAGGCTCACCCTTGCTCTTGGTGAGCCCACGTTCACCTCACAGGGGTCTTAATGTGCCATTTTGTTTCAGGCTACTCAAAAAGCCTGGTGATTTTCCATGAGGACCACTCACAAACTACTTAAAGTATATTATCGAAATCTGTTTTCATATTTGAGAATCGTAGCTGGTGGACTAAATACCTTTTTTTATTGGAATTTGCCTTATACAAAGCTGAGAGCCACTAAAGTTGTTGGGCTACAAAATAATTTTTGGAATTTGGTTAGGAATTTGGGCTAAGATGTTCAAAGTCACCAAGCTCTTTTGCAATAAAAAGTGTGACTATGATACTGATATTGCTGAGGAGAAAGTCTAACCATTTTAATGCTAGCGGCTGCTATTCAAACCTCCATATACACTCTGGCCACCACATGCTTTACTTATTTATTTTCTGTGGTCTAAGTCTCATAATGGAGCTATTTTATAATGGTCCAGGGCTAATTTTCTCTTGTTTACAAACATATCACGAGCAACTTCCTGAGCATTTAGCGGTTCTGTTATATTACACCTAATCTCCGGTGTGATTCGCCGCTAATTGCTCAGGAAGTGTGAGGGTGGTTTTTGTTCTTGCTCAGGAAATAATTTATTTGTAACTAAAGGGCTAGAAAAACGTTTTTAAAGGCAGAAAACCAAGATAAAACATGTTTCAACTTCTCAGTGATTTTCCTTCAGGGATCTCAGGGTGTGGGAGCCGAAAATCCAAAGGAGCTCAGGGTTCAAAGGGAACTGTCGAAATCTGGAGTAAAACCACCGTTTAGAGGCCATTTTTCCCCGCAAAGCGGGGGTTGGCCTTTTCGGGGACCGTGGTAGTTGTTGTTTTTTGGTCCCCTTTTTGAAGCAATGTTTTACGGCCGGATGCCCTTCCTGACGCCAACCCTTTTTGCCACCTTCAACGACAAACAGGGAATTACCAGTGAGCTGGTACTCAATTAGCCGACCTCAGAAGGATGACAGGCTGAGTCAACCCCCCTGGCATTAATTCGGCGATCGACCGGGATTTGAACCCAGGATCCTAGGATCCTAAGCCGGCACCCTAGCCGCTAGCCCAAATTCGGCGATCGACCGGGATTCGAACCCAGGATCCTAGGATCCTAAGCCGGCACCCTAGCCGCTAGCCCAAATTCGGCGATCGACCGGGATTCGAACCCAGGATCCTAGGATCCTAAGCCGGCACCCTAGCCGCTAGCCCAACACCAGGGATAGAAATAGAAATATCCCCTAGAAATTCAGGGGATTTCAGGGGATAGCTTGAAATCTGGAGTGAAATCTGAAAATTTTAAGTACAAGTGGTGTTATACGTATTTAAGCAAGCAAGGCTGTGATCCATCCTTCTCCATATTTACAAATTGCCAAAGCATTAAACTTAACTTTTTCTACTGTTCAGAGAATTACATTGAGTGAAGAAAAGATTTAGGAACGTAACCTGAATCTGGAGAAGGATGGATCACAAGCCTTGCTTGATTGAGTGCATTGAAAATAATTATGATACACCGCTCATAATCATCAATGCCTGATCTTCGCTGTATGCATCGCTGGGAGGAGGAGGGAAGGGAAGGCGTGGGTGGGAGTCTGGAAGGGGGTGGGATGGGATGAGGGAGGGGTGAGGTTGGAATCTGGAGGGTGGGGTGAGGTGTGAGGAGGCAGTGGAAGGGGTACCTTTGCTAGTTGTTACTATACCTCATACCAAGAATGTATTGAGACATCTTGTGACAGGTTTTGAAAATTTTCATTTCCAATAATTAACCCTGAACATGTCCCGATAGTCAATGACAGGTGGGAGAACTGTGTATTGAGAAAAATAAATCTATCAAAAGCAGGAGAGAAAAAAGAATGGCACAGAAATTGAGCAACAATAAAAAGGAGTTTACTAGGTCATGGGGTTATGTGACCAAAAAGGGATATATGAGAAAGATGGAGAAGAGGTTGGAGTGAGGGCAGAGGTCAAACATTTTACCATTTTGCATAATCATTATGAAGAGGGTCACAAACTGTAAAAGTGATGAAATATGCTCGTGTTAAATGTGAGATAAATATAGTAAGCATTTATAAAAGGCTTGTACAAACCACCATGATTCCGCACAAGTTTGTAAAATTAAATATTCATTATTGATAGAGCATGACACCGATGTTGTGCAGCCTGTTTTGTTTGGCAGAAAGGGAGTGAACAATACTGCACAAGGCCTACTACAGCAGAATATTTCACCAATTTTATGGTGCTCAACTGACATGCCATCAAAATAACTTGCAGTGCATTCAGAAAGTATTCAGACCCCTTCACATTTTTCACATTTTGTTATGTTGCAGCCTTATGCTGAAATCGTTTAAATTCATTTTTTCCCTCGTCAATCTGCACTCAATACCTCATAATGACTCAGAGAAAGCAGGATTTTAGAAAGTTTTGCAAATTTATTAAAAAGAAAAAACTGAAATATCACATTTACATAAGTATTCATACCCTTTGCTATGACACTTGAAATTTAGCTCAGGTGCCTCCCATTTCTCTTGATCATCTTTAAGATGTTTCTACACCTTGATTGGAGTCCACCTGTGGTAAATTCAATTGATTGGACATGATTTGGAAAGGCACACACCTGTCTATATAAGGTCTCACAGCTGACAATGCATATCAGAGCAAAAACCAAGCCATGAGGTCGAAGTAACTGCCTGCAGAGCTCAGAGAGGATTGTGTCGAGGCACAGATCTGGGGAAGCGTAGGAAAAAATTTCTGCTGCATTGAAGGTTCCCAAGAGCACAGTGGCCTCCATAATTCTTAAATGGAAGAAGTTTGGAACAACCAGGACTCTTCCGAGAGCTGGCCGCCCGGCCAAACTGAGCAATCGGGGGAGAAGGGCCTTGGTAAGAGAGGTGACCAAGAACCCGATGGTCACTCTGGCTGAGCTCCAGAGATCCTGTGTGGAGATTGGAGAAACTTCCAGAAGGACAACCATCACTGCAACACTCCACCAATCTGGGCTTTGTGGCAGAGTGGCCAGTCCTTCATCTTCCCTACCCTCCAATCAGCGACCTGCCTCCAACTCGTCCTTCCCCCTCTGTCAATCATGAGTACTTCTAGGCATGGCTCTCAGCATGCCTGATCAATGTTTGCCTGCTATGGCGCCATAGTGCGTGGTTGCTTCCGGTCTATTCTTCCAAAGTCATTGTGGCGGCGGGGGAATTAATTAATGTGGTGCGCTATTGGGCCTAGCTCATGTGTGTGATGTGCTGCCATACGAGACAAAGGGATGATCACCAGGTCTGACACACAGGGGAATTAGCTTCGTCCTTATTCTACTTATCATGCCCCATTCCTTGTAATGGGGACGAAGATACACTTAATCCGACATTTGGGCTAGACAGGTCTTCTACCTACTTACATCCAGATGGTTCTAGCTACCCACGACAACCGGAGCGTGATACCTATACAGATCTACCTAAATCTATATATGCCCCTACCCCAAAATTCATAACAATATCATTAATATTACTAGCAGAGTACCCGCCCTACGGGCGATCTTGTTCCAAGCGGCAAGCGTGCAACACATTTTTCTGCCATCAGATATTTTCTGCTGACACAACTACTTTGACTTGGATTTTTTGCTGATTTCCTTTGGTAATATTGCTCTTCCTGATTTCTGTTCAACTCAGGTGGCCTCGGTTCTTGAGGGATCTCAATTTTCCAGAAAGAAAATAAAAAACATCAACCTTCACCCGAGCTAACATTACCCACAACCAACCTACATCTCCCTCTTCCCCACCCCCTCCCTCCCCTCCACCATTCCCTCACAATCCCCCTATCAACCGTCACCCTAGCTAACAATACCCATGACTCCACCGCCTCCCCCCCCCCCTCACAATCCCTCGTCAACCATCACCTGAGGTAACAATACCCACGACCACCCCACACGCCTTCCCCCCCCCCCCCCCCCCCCGCCCACTTCATCATCCCCAATCGGTATTGGAATCCGAGTTCGCAATGCACCGTTTTTTTAATGTACTGTTGCCAGCAGGATCACGGCGAGTTCACAATGTGACATCACTGACAATCTCGAAAATTGACAGTCCAAGGTTTTTTTCGGCACTTTGTGATTGGCAAATAAATAAATTAATCCCTTCAAATTATACCGTGATTAATGATTACCAATGGTTTTTCAAGAAACAAAATTGCATTTGGGTTCCCCTTTAAGGGTTTTTGGGGTCTTGAGGATCTTTTCAGTCTTGAGGGTATTTTTGGTCTTCAAGGTCTTTTCGGTTTTTGGGGTCTTTTCATTCTTTGGGGTTTTTTGGAACTTCAAGGATATTTGGGGTCTTTTGGGTCTTTTCAATCTTTGGGGTCTTTTGGTTTGTCTGGGTCCTTGGGGTTTTTTGGGTCCTCGGGGTCTTCTCAGTCTTTTGGGTCCTCGGAGGGGGATGGGAGGGGGTGTCTTTTGGGTCCTCTGGGTACCTTAGGTTAAATATTTTAGATTACAATTGTGGGGGTGTCAAGTCAGCTGTCCAACCAATGGGTGAAGAGTGGACATACATACAAACATACATACATACTGTTGCGGATTTGAGAATCCGTGCACTGTGTGTAATTCATTGCTGTAAATATCACCCTCTGTCAATTGTAATGATTCTTGTAAATACCTCCATCAATTTGTGTAAAGATCAAAGGTCGTCCCCTTAGTTAATCCATCGCATGCACGTAGAAAATCATATACCCTTCTAAATAGTTATCTCTTTATTCTATGTTAGTATAAGGCTCTGTTTCCCATTAGTTGACTGCATTGCATCGAATCGAATAAGATAGTTCCCTTTTCAAGTTTCCCCCAAATCATCTCTTCGAAGTGCCAGTAACATTGGGCAGTTTTCTGCGGCGTCCGCCACCGTTGCATTGGGCGGTTTTCTGCGGCGTACACCATCGTGGCATTGGGCGGTTTTCTTCACTCAAAACTCCATTACGCACACGGTCAGCTCGGAGAAGAAAGGCGTGTCTCCACCTCGTCATGAGAAGGAGGAGTGAGCCAGCCCCCGATCAACCAACCAAGCATGAGGGGTTTGGCCTGAGAGGGCGGAGGAAAGAAACTTCGGGGAGGTTCAAGAAGATTCTAGAGCATGGTTATATAACCCATCACGCGGAGCCCCCACCAGAGTCAAGTTGGAGCAGATGACCGAGGAAGCCCCCACGAGCAGATGAGTGAGGAGTCCACCGCAGCTGAATCCACCGCAGCTGAGTCCACCGCAGCTGAATCCACCGCAGCTGAGTTGAGAAGGAGTTGAGCTTTAACGGCAGTTCGACCCGTGGCCGCGAAGCAACGCCGCCGTACGAACGAGAGTGGAGAGTCGGCGGCTGCTCACTCCCAGCCCGGCCGTTCTCCTGCGTCCAGCTGAACCTTCATCCCCTTCCAGCCATTCGTTCCTGCCCTCATCCATCCTTTTGTGTACGTGAGTTTGTTTTGTTTGTCTTGTCCCTGGGGTATAAGTAAGCCTGAATAGATAAGTAGAATTGCACTGTGTCTTCCTCTTCTGTAAATTATTTTCGTTTCTTTCCTTCTCCTTGGTTTCTTTGGTTTTGTACATAATTAGTAATAATGAATCCTGTTATTTCCTACCTTCGTCTTCTTCTTCATGCTTGTCCGATCGTCTTTGTGATTTCCCCATTGAATACCTGTGGCACGATTTGGCCAACGTTTAGGATCGGGTTTAGTATTGCTAATGGTTCGAGCCGCGGGCTGCTAATCCGCTCGGGAAAATAACATCTTGTACGCGGTCTCGAACGGGGTTGCCCCCCTGCCTCTCTGGAGGGAGCAGGGTGGCTTCAGGAGCGGAGACGACCAGTGAGAATAAAAGGGGGATTAACCCCCCCCCCCCTGCTAAGGGGGAGCGCCGTACTCCGTTTCCGCAACAATTGGTGTCAGGAGTGGGATTCGGACCTGAAGTGCGCTTAGCGCACTCAAAATTACGAGTGGCCAAAATTTTATTTAACACTCTAAATTTTAAAAATCGTGCCATGGATAATCAAGGCGATTTGGTGCCGGTAGGGGAGTTAGAAGAAGGGGTAGAATCAACCCAGGACCCCAGGGAGGAGGTGGGAGTAATAATGGAGGAGGGGAGCAATGAGGATGTGGTAGCGGAGGTTTCAGGCACACGAGATGGCGGCGCCTCGCATGAGGTGGGAGGCGCACAAAATGGCGCCTCGCACATGGCAGCGAGGGCCGCGCCCGCTGCGCAAATGGCTATGATAGATTTGGACGCCCTCATGATGCGATTATTAGCGAGGATGGGAGTGTCAAGACAGGAACTGAACGAAGAGATGGATCGAATGGCCAGATTGAAAAAGGCGGGGGAGAACATTGACCGCAGATTGGGCGAGCAAGGTCCCAGGGGTACACGACGAGGTAAAGCGGGTTGAGAAGCGCTGGTTGAGCGAAGTGGAGCAAGGCACAGGTAACTGGACCGGGGTAGAAATCGCGACCAGGGGTTTGGGGAAGCCGGCGACCGCTGAGGTGGAAGAGGGAATTTTAATCAAGCCAGCGGTCATCGAGGTGAATAAAGAAAAAGCAGTAGTGGGAATTGAAATTGGAGAGACCGGGGACTTAGAAAAGCACTCGCGGCAGGGAAAGATGGAAAATGTGCAAAGTCCCTGCTCACATCACGATGCTGTGCTTAATAACACCAATGAAAATTTGCAGGTGGTGTTGGAGCGAAGAAGAAGAAGCACCCAGGTGAGTCGTGCTGTGTATTGTGCGGGGAGATTTTGCAGGAGAGTGTTTGGCGCGAAGAGAATTGTCGCGCGATTGGGGTCGATATGGCACCCGGGCGTTTGTGGAAGGTCCGTTGGGCGCTGTGTGAGTGGAAATGGTATGTGTGTGAGGAAAAAGTGTGCGTCGGCGAGTGAGTGTGTTATAAAGTGTGGGAGTAAAACCGAGTGCGAGCGGGAATGCACGTCGGAGTGTACGGAGTGTGACACAGAGGGTGAGAGTGACACGGAGTACGAGTTGGTGGAGGAGCGGGTGCGAGGATGCACGCTTGGGATGGACGGCGAGAATGTGCGAGAAAGCACACCTGAGTTGGTTGTGGCGCGGGTGTGGGAGAGCCCATGGAAGCGCGTGAGTGGGTGGATGCAAGAGTGCACGCCCATGGTGAGTGTTACGGAGGACGTAACGGAGGAGAGGTGTGGAACGAAGTGTGTGAACGACAAGTGTGCGCAAGAGGGTGCACAAGAGGTGTGGTGTGTAACAGGGAGTATGGTGGTGGAATTGACGAAGTGCATGGGATGTATGAGCAACAAATGGAACGAGTGGTGTGAGCATGTCCGGGAGGCATCGACGTTGACCGGGGCAGCGTTCAGGGCGACGGATAGCCGAGGCGAGCACTCCGTGTGCGGTGCGCTTTGCAGCGAGGACCGGCCGGGACCGTCAGCGCATCGCTCTTCGGAGCGTCGTGCGCGATTCGGGCCGGGTCCCGCACTGAATGGTCGGTGCCGCGTCCGAGCGGCTATCGGCGCGATTCCGGGGGAGGGGGGCCAGGTCGGACCTTCGCCCCCTGGCAGGGACGGGGTTCCGACCGGGCGAGATTGAGCCATCGGGCCGGAGACCGCAAGGATCCACGCCGAGATGGTGCGTGGAATCTCGGCCCGACCAAACCCCCTCCGCTGAACCGAATGCCGGACGGATTCAACCTGCAGGCGACCAAACCACCCGAATTCATTGCTCGGCTTCGCGAAGCCGCGCTTTGAAAATGTAAAGACGCACCAAGGCTCAAGTTAAAGGACATTTGGTAGGGATAGGGAATTTGTGATTGGCAAAATTTGATTGGCAAATGATTGGTAAACTGATTGGCAGAGATTGGCAAATTTTGATTGGCTGGAATTTGATGGGCAAAATTAATAGTAGGAGATGCCCGATGTGGTGGGATGGCAACTCTGCCATCCCACACATCAATGGGCGCACATGAGCTATAGTTTTATGGGGTTTATGGCAGTGTAAGCTCGCCGAGGGAGGGTTTGGATAATGATAGGGATCTAGAGAAGATGACCATAGGTAACGGTAGAGGTAAGTAGCGACATTGGACAGGTAGTCGGGGACATAGAGAGGTTAGAATGGATGATAACGACGTGGTATGTGCTTAGTTTAAAGGGAAGACGGGGAGCACCAAGTTAGAAGGAAACCAGGTAGATCAGATGATGCCGTGTGTTTGAGAATCGAAAGTGTATGGAGCAGTGTACGAGTGAGTAATGGTGATTGAGTGTTGTGTTGAGCAAATGGGCCTGGGAGGAAGGAGGGTGCAGGAAGCACCAGGTGTGATGGCACAGGTGTGCAAATACAGGTGTATGGAGAATGGTTGTGTGGAATACATGGAGTATGGAATATATGGAGTATGGAATGGATGGTGTGGAGTGAGTAGGGTGGAAACTGTGGAGTGGAGTGGATGGTGCGAAGGTGTGGATGGGGAGGATGGACCCCATCACGAATACCCGGGGAGGGTAGTTTAAGAGTTGGGTAGAGGGAGTAGGTAAATTGTGGTTGGATATTGGCATCTGTGGTGCGTGTGGAAGAATGGTGTTTGGATGGGTGCATTAGTGTTGTGGAAATGGCTGGGCGTGTAGCCTGTTAGTGTGTGTAGTTGGTTTGGGCACTCCACCACTGTGAGGATTTCGGCCAGGTGAGGCCGCAGGTGGGCTCTGTGAGCCGGTAGAGTTGTGGATGGGGCCCGAGGATCCAGAGGACGGACCCGGGTAGCCCAGTGCCAGAGAGGGCACCGAGTGGGGAGAGCGCCAGAGGGCCTTCCCCAGGTAGATAGGTTAGGGTAAGGAGCAGGTAAGCTCGGAGGCAACTGCAGTGGTGGAGGTGTGCAGGTGTGGGTAGACCTGCTGGGAGAGCCACACGACCCAGTCCTGAAATTGTGCAAAGGCACAGGGAGTTGAATCGGGGGAGTGAGACCCCAAATTGATGAAGCACCACAGTTTGGTCAATGGGAATTTGGTTCTTAAAACCGCATAGAGTAAGATGGCCAATGGATTGGCAGGGAAAGACCCCGGGTAGTTTAAAGTGTTATTAAAGTCATTTAGAGGATAGTTAGGATTAAGAATCTCCTCGCACCATCTACATCCACTCACCTGAGGTGACAAAACTCCACACCATGCCATGTTTTTATTATTTTTGTGCAAATGTTTGGAATGTGAGACGCATCAGGACGTGGGTGTGACATTGTGTTGATGTTCCATCTCTCCCTCCTTATGAGGATTGATGATGAATTGGTGATGGCAAATTTAGACAATTGGATTGTGACAAATTTGGTATAGGGGGGATATGGAGAAGACATGACGGTAGCAACGAATTGGTAAGGGTGTAGATTTTTTTGTGTACATATGGGGTAAGGGCAAGGGTAGAGTAGGTAACAGGGGGGGTGACGTACGGTAGAGACGAGCTTTTCTCCGCTCAGTCTCCAGATGCACCTCACTCTGCATTGCCTTCGTTGATGTGTACCCTTGTGACCTTACCCCTCACTCACCTGTCTTCTCTGTCTTCCTTCCCCAACCCGAGGATCATGCTCTCTGGGCACTGAGGGGAGTGTGCGGGAGGCCGCGTCGGTGTGCCCGAATCCCCGCAACCAGCTGCCTGAATCCACGCACCACTTATGGACCACAGTCTGTGGCCAAGCACCACTTATGGACCACAAGCTTGTGGCATGGCCCCTCTGCTGGGACCAGCCAGGTTGGCCAGAGGAAGATCTTGCTTGCGGACCTCGGTGACATGGCACCTATGCCATACAGGTGAACCACCCATAGTCGGCCCCTGTGGGCCATAAAAAAAAAAAAAGATGGACGCATTGTGTGTTTTTTAAATTTCCATCAAATAGGCCGCAAGCAAAGAACAACACGAAGAATGACAACATCTGGAAGAACATCGGCCAGCAGAGGGAGCCGAAGAGCAAGACCACCAACAGTGTGTTTGTTTTATGGAACTATGGTGACTGCACTCCGGTGCGTTTTGTTGCTTTATGGTGCTTTGATGATTATTGGTGCTGGTGCGTCGATGCAGTGCATGCTGTCTCCCCCCCCCCCCTCCCCCCCAAAAAAGAAAAATCACAGGTCCTGGGTTAGTTTTGTAAATAATCAAAGTAACGTCACTTGTAAATAATGCTCCCCACCGTTCATGTGTAGTTTGAGAACAATTCCGCAATTCGGTTATCCTGTGGGCGTGAATCTGTTAGGTAGGGTGCAATGCAGCAGAGGGACATACTTATTTGTGTTTTAAAACTGTCGCACTCAGGGTCAGGTTAATTGTAGAGGGAATTACACCTACGTGCCACACTAAGTTAAAGTTTTATAGGCCCAGGACGTGCCTGGAGGATGAGGGTGCCGTGTTGCGGATTTGAGAATCCGTGCACTGTGTGTAATTCATTGTTGTAAATATCACCCTCTGTCAATTGTAATGATTCTTGTAAATACCTCCATCAATTTGTGTAAAGATCAAAGGTCGTCCCCTTAGTTAATCCATCGCATGCACGTAGAAAATCATATACCCTTCTAAATAGTTATCTCTTTATTCTTGGTTAGTATATGGCTCTGTTTCCCATTAGTTAACTCTGCATTGCATCGAATCGAATAAGATAGTTCCCTTTTCAAGTTTCCCCCAAATCATCTCTTCGAAGTGCCAGTAACATTGGGCGGTTTTCTGCGGCGTTCGCCACCGTTGCATTGGGCGGTTTTCTGCGGCGTTCGCCACCGTGGCATTGGGCGGTTTTCTTCACTCAAAACTCCATTACGCACACGGTCAGCTCGGAGAAGAAAGGCGTGTCTCCACCTCGTCATAAGAAGACGGAGTGAGCCAGCCCCCGATCAACCAACCAAGCATGAGGGGTTTGGCCTGAGAGGGCGGAGGAAAGAAACTTCGGGGAGGTTCAAGAAAATTCTAGGGCATGGTTATATAACCCGTCACGCGGAGCCCCCACCAGAGTCCAGTTGGAGCAGATGACCGAGGAAGCCCCATGAGCAGATGACCGAGGAAGCCCCCACGAGCAGATGAGTGAGGAGTCCACCGCAGCTGAATCCACCGCAGCTGAATCCACCGCAGCTGAGTTGAGAAGGAGTTGAGCTTTAACGGCAGTTTGACCCGCGGCCGCGAAGCAACGCCGCCGTACGAACGAGAGTGTGGAGAGTCGGCGGCTGCTCACTCCCGGCCCGGCCGTTCTCCTGCGTCCAGCTGAACCTTCCTCCCCTTCCAGCCATTCGTTCCTGCCCTCATCCATCCTTTTGTGTACGTGAGTTTGTTTTGTTTGTCTTGTCCCTGGGGTATAAGTAAGCCTGAATAGATAAGTAGAATTGCACTGTGTCTTCCTCTTCTGTAAATTATTTTCGTTTCTTTCCTTCTCCTTGGTTTCTTTGGTTTCGTCCATAATTAGTAATAATGAATCCTGTTATTTCCTACCTTCGTCTTCTTCTTCATGCTCGTCCGATCGTCTTTGTGATTTCCCCATTGAATACCTGTGGCACGATTTGGCCAACGTTTAGGATCGGGTTTAGTATTGCTCATGGTTCGAGCCGCGGGCTACTAATCCGCTCGGCAAAATAACATCTTGTCCGCGGTCTCGAACGGGGTTGCCCCCCTGCCTCTCTGGAGGGAGCGGGGTGGCTTCAGGAGCGGAGACGGCCAGTGAGAATAAAAGGGGGATTAACCCCCCCCCCCCCCCCCCCAGCGCCGTACTCCGTTTTCAGCAACAATACATACATACATACATACATACAAACACTTGCTCCATTATATATAGATTCTATCATCATGTGTTGTTATTACTTTTGTAATGAGAAGCAGCTTTGGAAAAATGCCATGAAAACGCCCTGGAAGAACTCCATGGAAGCGGCAGGAAGAGTCGTGTTATTAACCCTTTGGGGGTATATATACTGCAGTGGATCTACGATCAGGGGCGATCGTCGACGTGATAAGCATGGACTAATGTCCGGATTCTTCCAAATATATTTAAGTTCTTTGTTAAACAGCATTACCGACTATTTAACAAAGTAATCAAACATGTTTGTGGTTTATAATATTTTTACTTCCTGTATAGGCCATTGCTCCCACGAAAATGGCACGATAAGCTATTTATACACGTTAACATGGCACTCGAGGAGGTGAGATATTATTAGTATTAATATTGTTTTGTAATGACATTAATATTATGCTATTATCATTAGTGTTGTTAGAAACGTCCGTGAAAAACTCCACGATTAACCTATCTTAACATGGATATACACCTCAACATGCATCCCCGTTCGTGGAGAAAACTCCTTTGGGGATGGAAGCAAATGAATGCACTACAATCTTCACTTGGTGACCTTTAGTCCTCCTGTCAAGTTTGGTTGAGATTGGATAAGTAACAACGGAATGTATTGCGGTCATAAATCATGATACAGACAGACATACTTCAAATTGCGTATTTTAGTACGATTGATTTATTGCTTAATCAATTAATTGATTAATTATTTAATTATTCAATTAATTGCATAATTCATTATTTTTAAAAAAGTTACAGATTCGGGTGAAACTGTGGTGGTTTAGGTGTGCTATTAGCCAATTGATAAATAATTTAATTATTTTACGATTATTATTTATTTATTTTCATTATTAATCACTTATTTATTTCCTTTCTCCTCTGGGCAACATCTCAGGCACGCACCTTTTAAGCTAGGAAGCTGATATTTGGACACGACAATGACAAAGTGATTTGGCTATAAAGGATATTTTTGATTTATTTATCAATCTATTAATCCATTAATTATTTATTGCAAAACTTGGTGGGCAGGTTGCGACACGGACAAATTCATTCGCTTTTGGTGAAGATCCGGATCCGGATACGAGAATTTTTAAATGAAATTGTGATTCTTCACCATTGAGTGACGGGGACAAAAACGATACATTGCATGATATTTTACAAACTTGTGGACGAGTTGTGACAAAACTAGGTGAATGAGTTGATTAGGCGACAAGAACTAGCTGATTCGATTTGATTCAGGTCCAGATCCAGATCTGGTCTATCAGTGGGATACAAAACGTAAACTGTTCAGCCTGGCGGAGGTTTGCGCTCCACCAAGTGCCCTTCTAGTTGATTATGTGATACTCTTTCACAGTGAATTTTACTTCCTCACACACTCATGTTGGCACAACTGGTATGAATTGTTAATGAAATTACCCAAGTTTTGTGTTGTTTTGACAACCTGTTTCTGAGATGTCGAAATGGTCTTTTTTATTTGATTACCTGGTGTAGTTCTTCAGTGTCTGTGGCTGTTATCTTGTAATATGTTGACCAATATATTCTCCCTATCCATATAAAATTTGTACAGTCGGTATGTAAAATGGAACAAGTAAAAAAGAAAAAGAAAAAAAAGTTGAACATGATGGGACTTTTGAATGTCCATTCAGACAATATTAACCACAAAGGTCAATGATGAATGATATGGTTTTCGTTAACTCAATCTATGGCTACATTGCTTGAGGGGAAAGACAACTTCATTGATGTCAGTTTGTCTGCCTTGTAGGCCTAATTCTAATGAAGGGTGAAAGTCGAGTGACTTCAAGCTTGTAATTTCAACCTCTTAACAGTCCGTCTCCCCCAACCTTGCATCCCTTCCTAATGCTTGCCAGGCTTGCTTGGGAGAAATTGTGGCATCCGCGAAAAGCAAACGGAAGCAGAGAGAGCCACCAGGCTGTGCAGCCGGCCCTCGATTTGACGCGCCTGTGCTTCTCACACGCTCATCTGCCTCCCATTAGAGTGTGTGCCATTGGTGTCTCGACAAGGCCTGGCTTATCACTCAGAGCCATACTCAAATTCACCAAAGTCTTAATTAGCTGTCTTGTCCTTGGCCTATCCTGTTCAGTTTCTGTTTTTTTTACTTGGTCTCTTTTTGGTATACTTCCTGATCTTTATGTGCACTATGATCCGATTATATAGGTTTGTCCTCACGTGAAGCGATCTGAATACATAGCTATGGTATAACAGCGTCCAGATCAAATATATTATCATTGTCACTACCCAAGATGTGCCAGTGCAAGGCGGAATGAAAGACCAGAAATAAGCACCATAAACATCATGGATATGTTTACCGTCAAGTAAGCAAAGGATTAATATAGAGGGTTTGAACTCACGAGGATGATTCCAGAACATTCCAGAACAGATAGCGTATACCTTTGTAAAAAGATAAGATGGTGTTGTGTTTGCACAAGAGGAAAGTTATGATGGGTTATGGCAATAAGGAGTAGCCCATTGGTTGTATTAAAAGTGACATGTTCTTGCAAATCTCCGACTGACGAGTTTGCCTTTTAAAGATTCTTTGCTGTGACATAGCAGGGTGATAAAGGAAAGCTCCATTGGATGGTGCTTTCGTGCCATGCTGTTGGCTCCACCATCATTTCCCCTCCTTGGCCTTTCACGTTTTTCACAATTTGTTTTCAAGCCATTCTTCTGCCAAGCAATCGTAACAGGAAATACAAGGAACTTGGACACAGGAGGAGGCCATTTGGCTCATTATGGGTGCACTTTATCAACACTACATTAATAAATCTATCAGTTTCCATTTGACTGGGGAAGTGGACCGGAGGTTCAGGGGGAGCATGACTGTGGAGGAGAACGGAGGCAGGCACAGGAATAGTATCGGGATGTTTCTTTTAAATATATCTTTTGTATTTGGGGAGATGGGGTGGGTTGGAGAGTGAGGAACGAATAGACAACGACAGCATACACACACGTGTTTTGTGACTTCACAGGATATTGGAAGACCAGAAATGGCTGTAAAATGCTCAGTTTTACAAGTTCATCAGTCACAGCCACATTAAACCCAGATAATAACACACTCCATATAGGACACAATCTCACGCACTTTATTCAGCCCAGCAAACCGACGTCGAGGTCGTTTATTCCCAGGGTATGGGAACATCCTGCAATCCATGACTACAGAAAACAGACTTTTTGGAATTCTGGCCACACTTTCCATCGAATAATCATTCAACTTTGTTCAAAAAATGTATCCATGGGGAGGCGCTCTTTTGTTGAAAGTTTTGTGTCAATCGCTCAAGCGGTTGTGGAGAGAAAACGGATTAAAGTGAAAAAGTGTGTATGGGGCAATGTATTAACATGTTTTCTGTAAGTTTTCTGTTAAAGTCTGTTTTCCGTATTCATGGATTGCAAGAATATTGGTATTTCAGCCATCTGCGGGGTACTGATATGGACAAGAATTAAGTCCGATTAACCCCAATTTCACGCGATACCTTGCCAAGGCCGAACACGGCAAGTTTTCCATGTATGGAAATACCTGAGTTTTCCATATACCTGAGCAACAAGGGGTGTGCCTGTCTGCCTCCATCCTCTTCAGGTAACCATTAGCAGTGAATAAATTGTAGCCGGCATGATTCATATCAAAATTATATTGCATTCCGGCTCAGTTATTATATAGTCTGTAGAAAACACAGAACTACCAACGACATAAAACAATGTCACTTGCTACATTGTTAATTACAGCATCAGTTAGCCAACTAACCCCATGGGAAAGCAACCAATCCACAGATGCGTTTCTGGATATCTGGCTGTCATCTCTGTTAAGAGGTGCTCTCAAAATAAATATACTGTATATTTTAAAAAAAAAAAACACATTTAGAGGCCATTTTTCCCCGCAAAGCGGGGGTTGGCCTTTTTCAGGGACCGTGGTTGTTGTTGTTTTTTTGGTCCCCTTTTTGAAGCAATGTTTTACAGCCGGATGCCCTTCCTGCCGCCAACCCTTTTTGTCGCCTTTTACAACAAGCAGGGAATTACCAGTGAACTGGTACTCAATTAGCCGACCTCGGAAGGATGAACAGGCTGAGTCAACCCACCTGGCGTTAATTCAGCGATCGACCGGGATTCAAACCCAGGATCCTAGGATCCTAAGCTGGCACCCTAGCCGCGAGCCCAACACCAGGGTTTTTGAAGAAAGATTGTATATTTGAAGAACCAATATTATAACAAACATAAATACTGTTACGGTCCGCGGATAAGGATGTTGTTTGCCGAGCGAAGGCACCGCGGCCGAACAGTTGTTCCCCGACTAAACCCGATTCACCCAAACGTTGGCCGTATCGCGCCACAGATATTCAATGTGGAAAAGACTAAGACGACGAATGCAAAGAGGAAGAAGAAAAAGACGTACAGAAGAGTAACGGGGTTTATTATTTACACACACATAAGCAAAAAGAGCAGTCACGATTATTTACAGGGGACATGAAAAAGCATGTAACACAGTGCAAATTACTAGCTTATACAGACTTAGTTTACTACCCAGGACAGCACGAACAGAACAAACTCACGTACGCAAATGGATGAAAGGGTAGGAATCGTTTGGAGGGATGAGCAGGTGGGATCACAGGGCACAGCGAGCAGGTCCACTCCGGGCGGGAAGCGAGGAGCCGGCAGCTCCTTGTATTCGGCTTTACAGCGCACGCCGGCAGCTCCTTGTATTCGGCTTTACAGCGCACGCCGGCAGGGTCACTCGGCTGGTTGAAACGGGGCTGGTTGAAGCGGCTCTTTGTCAAAGGCTTTTCGTATCTCTCACGCAACTCCGGTGCAACTCTGAACTCTCTCCCGGTGGACTGCCAACCCTCTTACGCACCTGGACTCATCTGCCGTATCCCTCGTGTAGCTTGTCCCAGCGATCGTCGCACCCTTCTGTCCAAACCTTCAGCGCGGGTCTGACACGCCCTCCTCGGTTTCGATACCGCCCTTCCCCCCCCCCCCCCCCCGTGCTCTGTTTCATGACCTTGTATGGTAATCCCACGGGCTTGTCTCCTTATTTGGGCATGGCGCTGACGGCACGCCCCTCGTGGCGAGCCACAGGCTTGTTTCCTTATTTGGGCATGGGGCTGAACAGCCCCGCCCTTCGTGGCGCGCCCTGGGCTTGCCTCTCCCGGGTGACCCCGCCCTTCCTGTTCAAACAGAGCACGGAGCACATATTCACGATAGCAGCGAAATGAGAGGGCGTGCACCCCATGCTTGTGAACTGCTTTACCCGCAGATGGAGAGTTTGGCTGGGAAATGGAAGTATTGAAGGGGAGCTATTCTTAATTGATTCGGTGCAATGGAGTATTATTTTAATGGAAGACAAGGCCTTACCCTAAAACACATAATAAGATATAAGCTACTGAACAAGGGTTTTATCGGGTCCTTCAATGTGGTGTTTCATGGAATTAACTACCGAGACGCCCTTTTTTCCTTTACACAACTCTGGAGGCAGGAGGGGCCATATCCAACCAATGTTACACAACAATTTACCACTACAATACACACAATCAAAAAAATGCAATCCTCATATCCGCAACACTGCACCCTCCTCCTCTTAGGCACGTCCCGGGCCTATAACTTTATTTAGTGTGACACGTAGGTGTAGTTCCCTCTACTTTTAACCTGACCCTGCGTGCGACAGTTTTAAAACATAAATAAATATGTCCCGCTGCTCCATTGCACCCTGCCTAACAGACTCACGCCCACAGCTAACCGAATTGCAGAATGGTCTTCAAACTACACACTGACGGTGGGGAGCATTATTTACAATTGACGCTACTTTTATTTACAAAACTAACCCAGGACCTGTGATTGTTCTTTCTGGGGGGGAGACAGTCTGCTCTGCATCAATGCACCATGAAAGCACCCAAAAACGCACCAATACACCCTCAAGCACCAATCGGTGCAGTCACCACAGTTCATCAATGTTCATGAATGTTCAATAATAAAAATAAATCAACAACCCCTAACCCTGCAGGTGGTCTCTTGCTCTTCGGCTCCCTCTGCTGGCTATTATTATTTTCTTCCAGATGTTGTCTTTTCCTTTGCTGGCGGCCTATTTGCAATAAAATGCACCCAACGTGTCCATTTTTATTTATTTTATTTATGGCCCACAGGGCCGACTAGTGTGGTTCACCTGTGGGACATCGGTGCCATGTGATCAAGGTCCGCCAGCAAGATTTCGGGCCCTCATGGCCGGTTCCAGCAGAGGGGCCATGCCCCAACCCATGGGGTCCATCAGTGGTGCTCGGCCACAGACATGTGGTCCATAATGTGGTGCATCGATGCAGACAGCTGGTTCTGGGAGTTCCGGGCGCACAATGGAGGACTCACGCACGCTCCCCTCGGCGCCCAATGGCGCACAGGTCATGTGGGAGACAAAAGGGGGAAGACAGATGAGTGAGGGGTAAGGTAACAAGGGTACACATCAAGCAAGGCAATGCAAGGCGAAATGCGTACGGAGAGCGAAGTGAGAAAGCTCGTCCCTACCGTACGTCACCCCCCCCTGTCACCTACACTACCCTTGCCCTTACCCCATATTTACAAAATCTACACATTTCCAAATTCGTCACTACTGTCACGTCTTCCCCATATTTCTTCTATACCAAATTCGTCTCCACAATCCCTCTAACCAAAATTTGCCATCACCCAATTCATCATCAATCCTCATAAGGAGGAAGAGATGGAACAACAAAGCACAATGTCACACCCACGTCATGATGCGTCTCACAATCCCAAACATTTGCACATAAAAAATAATCAAAACAACCTGGCATGGTGTGGAGGTACGTCATCTCAGGTGAGTGCATGCAGATGGTGCAAGGAGATTCTTCATCCTACCTATCCTTTAAATGACTTTAACACACTTTACACTACCCGGGGTCTTTCCCTGCCAATTCATTGGCCATCTTACACTATGGGTTCTAAAAACCAATTCCCATTGACCAAACTGTGGTGCTTCTCAATTTGGGGTCTCACTCCCCCGATTCATCTCCCGGTGCCCTTGCACAATTTCTGGGCTGTGACGTGTAGCTCTCCCAGCAGGTCTACCCACCTGCACACCTCCACCACTGTTGTTGCCACCCGAGCTTACCTAGCTCCTCACCCTAACCTATCTAATTGGGGAAGGCCCCTCCTGGCTCTGTCACCCCTTGGTGCCCTCTGGCACTGGGCTACCCGGGTCCGTCCTCTGGATCCTCGGGCCCCATCCACAACAACTCTACCGGCTCCCAGAGCCCACCTGCGGCCTCACCTGGCCGACATCCTCACAGTGGTGGAGTGCCCAAACCAACTACACACACTAACAGGCTACACGCCCAGCCATTTCCACAACACTAATGCACCCATCCAAATACCATTCTCTCACCTGCACCACAGATGCCAATATCCAACCACAATTTACCTATACCCTCTACCTAACACTTACACTACCCGCCCCGGGTATTCGTGATGGGGGTCCACTCTTCCCCCATTCACACCTTCGCACCATCCA
Organism: Myxine glutinosa; assembly: GCF_964187855.1. Taxonomy (NCBI): domain Eukaryota; kingdom Metazoa; phylum Chordata; class Myxini; order Myxiniformes; family Myxinidae; genus Myxine; species Myxine glutinosa. The sequence continues at coordinate 80,749,522 of NC_136271.1, read as the reverse complement.
CTCCACTCCACAATTTCCACCATACTCACTCCACGACCATCCATTCCAATACTCCATATACTCCACACTCCATGTATTCCACACAACCATATATTCCATACACCTGTTGGTGCACACCTGTGCATGCACACCTGTGCACTCACACCTGGTGCCACCTGCACCCTCCTTCCTTCCTGGACCATTCGGTCAATACAACACACCTCACCATCACCATCACTCAAACACTGCTCCATTCACCTGTTCAGTTGCACACCTGTGCAATCACACCTGTTCAATCACACCTGTTCACCATACACTTTTCACAATACACTTCCAATCCTCAAACACACGGCATCATCTCATCTAACTACTCCCTCTGAAACTTGCGCTTCCCAGTCGCCCCTTTTAAACTATTGCGCTCCCTCGTCATTATTATCCACTCTAAACTACCTGCATCCCCACTACAGGTGTCATTGTCATTACCTAACCTTACCGTTACCTAATGTCATCTTCTAGGTCCCTACACATTATCCAAACCCTCCATCGGCGAGCTTACACTGCCATAAACCCCATACATCTAGTGCTCCTTTGCCCCCTCTGTGAGGGATGACAGAGTTGCCATCCCACCACATCGGGGACGTTCCACTACCAATTTTGCTCTCCAAATTCCAGCCAATCAAAAATTTTGCCAATCACTACCCATCATCTGCCAATCATTACTGCCAATCCTTTGCCAATCATCAAATTTTGCCTTTTTCTAATTTTGGGTCCAAAACACTATTCTCGTCACACAGTCTACTTACTAGTGCCTCTCGGTGCGCCAATTCACTTCCACAGCCCGGCTTCGTAAAGCCGAGCAATGAATGCGGGTTGTTTGGTGCCGGCGGCTGGATGCGTCCGACACTCGGTGCAGGGAAGGACGCTTACCCGGGCCGAGATCCCACGCACCACCTCGGCACGGAGCCATCCCATGGCCCGATCTCGACCTGCCAGAACGCCTCAACAAAAGGGGGTCGCCATGACGACCCTTCCTATCGGGCTGCCCGCTCCACCTAGTGGAGCACGGACGCGGCCGTTCCAAACGCGGTCCAGCGTGGATCACGTACGGCGGTCCGTTCGAACCCGCCGTGGTTCGGATCCCCGCTGGTCCTCGCGGCACGCAAAGCTGCCCGACGCGCACCGAGGGCCGGATTCGGCTAAATGTCGTTCTAACCGCTAACCCGGTTACCGTCGATGCCTCACCTGCATGCTTACACGCATACGCTACCCCTTTCTTGCTCATACATCCAGCTGTTCCCATGCTCCTCGTCGTACCTTCTCTTACACACCTCGGTACACTCATTCCGCTCACAGACTTGGTCACACACCTGACCACCGAACACCTTTGCACACACTCGTCGTTCGCACACCTCACCAACACACCTCTTCGCGCCCCCTCCTCGGTCACCTCCTCCGTGACAACCACAGGTGTGCTCTCACTCGCACACCCAACCATGTGCCTCACTACCAACTCAAGTGTGCATTCCCACACACGCTCTACCATTCCAGGTGTGCATCCTTCCATTCCAGGTGTACATCCTCTCTCACCTGTCACAACCAACTCACGCTCCGTGTCACTCTCACTACTTTCACCACCACACTTGACAGCGCACTCACCCTTACTCTCGACAGCGCACTCTTTCCTCATGCACCCGTCCATTACACACCTTTCTCACGCACACTCTTGCGCACACTCTCCCGTTACTTCCTCTGTAACACTCCTCACTACGCGCTTCCATGTGCTCCCTCGCACACGCGCTACGACCGACTCACTCTCGACAGCACACTCACTCTTCGGCGCGCACTTTTTCCTCACACATCCCAGAGTCGGACATTCTCGCACACCTCCTCCTTCGCACACCGTACCTGTCGCACACTTCACCAACGGCCTCTCACGAACACCCGGATCCAAATCAACCCCCAAGCCGACTGAAGCTTTCCTCACATCATGTACATTTCCACGTATATCGCCACTCACCTTGGCACCTCGTCTCCGCACTTCCTCTGCCACCTGCAAACTCTTTATTTGGTTAGTAAGCACACCATTATGAGTTGAGCACCGACCTTGTACATATTCCATCACCTCCTCCTGTATTTCTCTCTTAGCTTCTGTCCGTCTCTTATTAATTTCACTCACCTCTTCTTCCACTTCCTCTAATTTTTGCTTCACCTCTTTTATTTCCCGGTGCGTCTCCTCAAGTTCGTCCTCTAAGGCTATTTTGACCGTCTCTATGTGCGTCCTCACCTCTCGGTCCTTCGTCTCCATTACTTCTGTCACCTCTTCCAACCTCGTTGTCAGTCCCTCACATACCATCTGACATTGCCTCTGTGTCGCTATTAAGTCATTTTTTATGTCGTTTTGTGTCGCTTTTAACCCTCCTAGTACCGCAGTGTTCCTTTGAACCTGCTCCGTTAGTTCTTTTTGTCCCTCCGTCAGCTGTTCCACCTCCTCCGTCAGATCTTCTATGCCCCCTTGTAACTTTGCCGTCCCATTTCTCACCTCTTTCTCCATATGCTTTTCACCTCGCTTTACCTCCTCGCGTACCCCCGAGATCTCCTCACTTACACCTCGTCGTATCTCCTCTTTCATCTCCTCCCTCTCTTTTGTAGATGCCGCCCTCATCTGTCCCAATTCATCCCTCTGAGCATCCAATTTGGTTTCTACCCCGATTTTCACCTCCTCTATCTGCTCTCCCATTTGTTTAATTTCTCGGGCGGATTGCTCCCCTATCTCCCGCAATTTGCCTTCCATCCTATTTTCTAACCCCATTAACCCATTTTTCACCTCTTTTATCCCGTTGTCTAACCCCTCAAATTTGTCGTCTAACTTCCCAAATTTCTTCTCTAATCCCTCACCGGTACCCCTCGCTTCGTCCCTCATTGCCCCCAATTGCTCACTCTGAGCCCTCGCTCCGTCCCTCATTTGGCCCTCTAATCGCTCTCCCTGAGCATCCATCCGGTTCCCCATTTGTCCCATTTTGGCTTCTAGCCTGTCCATACTGTCGTTCTTTTTCTGTACTTCTGCCATGAAATGGGCCATGAAGGCTCGCATGTACCCTGGCATCTCTGGCTCGGCTGCCGTGACCACGGGCGCGGCTAAATTTGGTGCCGTCTAAGATGCCGAAAAGGTGCCGTCTAAGGTGCCGAAAAGACTAAGACGACGAATGCAAAGAGGAAGAAGAAGACGTACAGAAGAGTAACGGGGTTTATTATTTACACACACATAAGCAAAAAGAGCAGTCACGATTATTTACAGGGGACATGAAAAAGCAGGTAACACAGTGCAAATTACTAGCTTATACAGACTTAGTTTACTACCCAGGACAGCACGAACAGAACAAACTCACGTACGCAAATGGATGGAAGGGTAGGAATTGTTTGGAGGGATGAGCAGGTGGGATCACAGGGCACAGCGAGCAGGTCCACTCCGGGCGGGAAGCGAGGAGCCGGCAGCTCCTTGTATTCGGCTTTACAGCGCACGCCGGCAGCTCCTTGTATTCGGCTTTACAGCGCACGCCGGCAGGGTCACTCGGCTGGTTGAAACGGGGCTGGTTGAAGCGGCTCTTTGTCAAAGGCTTTTCGTATCTTTCACGCAACTCCGGTGCAACTCTGAACTCTCTCCTGGTGGACTGCCAACCCTCTTACGCACCTGGACTCATCTGCCGTATCCCTCATGTAGCTTGTCCCAGCGATCGTCGCACCCTTTGGTCCAAACCTTCAGCGCGGGTCTGACACGCCCTCCTCGGTTTCGGTACCGCCCTCCCCCCCCCCCCCCCCCCCCGTGCTCTGTTTCGTGACCTTGTATGGTAATCCCACGGGCTTGTCTCCTTATTTGGGCATGGCGCCGACGGCACGCCCCTCGTGGCGAGCCACGGGCTTGTTTCCTTATTTGGGCATGGGGCTGAACAGCCCCGCCCTTCGTGGCGCGCCCTGGGCTTGCCTCTCCCGGGCGACCCCGCCCTTCCTGTTCAAACAGAGCACGGAGCACATATTCACTATAGCAGCGAAATGAGAGGGCGTGCACCCCACGCTTGTGAACTGCTTTACCCGCAGATGGAGAGTTTGGCTGGGAAATGGAAGTATTGAAGGGGAGCTATTCTTAATTGATTCGGTGCAATGGAGTATTATTTTAATGGAAGACAAGGCCTTACCCTAAAACACATAATAAGATATAAGCTACTGAACAAGGGTTTTATCGGGTCCTTCAATGTGGTGTTTCATGGAATTAACTACCGAGACGCCCTTTTTTCCTTTACACAACTCTGGAGGCAGGAGGGGCCATATCCAACCAATGTTACACAACAATTTACCACTACAATACACACAATCAAAAAAATGCAATCCTCATATCCGCAACAATACGTATGCCTTCGCCCCATAAAAAAAATGCATGGTTAAAAAAAAGCTTGTCAAACTAAAACACCTGCACGTTGGCCTTAAATCCATATTTAAAGGTCACAAAAACAAAGATATCCTAGCCCACACGACATGGTCACATTATAACTGTTTGACTTGTTGAGAGGAGCCATTTTTTATATAGAAAAGGGAAGAAAAATCTAACAATATAACAAAAGTAAGCATGTGTATTTTGGCCCAAAGACCAAAGTACACAGTCCAACAAAGCTTATAAACCTAAAACACATGTATTTTGGCTCAAAGGCTAAAGCTCAGTCATGCAAAATACACCCATGCATCCTCACCCACAGGGCTACAAAGCATGGTCAGACCAACGCATTTATCCTCGTCCACAGGGACATAATGCATAGTTATACCATAACCATTTGGCCCTTATGAGTCTGCCTTTTTGCTTGAAAAAAGGTAGTTTAAAAAACCCCATTATAGCAAAGATAAAGATGTGTACTTCAGCCCTAAAGTAAATTACACAGTCCTACAAAGATTGCCAAACTAGTGCAGTTGTGGCCAAAAATATTGGCACCCTTGCACCTTTTTCAAATAATGCAACATTTCTTCCAGAAAGTTGTAATTAACAGATATTTTGTTATCCACAAATGTATTTCTTTGGTTTGCAGTGTAACAAAAAAAAAGGTGAAAAAATTACTAAATCCTAGCTTATTCCACACAGAAATCCTAAAATGGCCCGGACAATATTATTGGCACCTTTTAGAAGTTGTTAGAAAGAATTAGATTTCAAGCAGGTGATTCTCCTTTACTTTGGAATTGAACTCACCTGTGGTGAGATGCAGGTGCCTGCAATATAAAAATCACTCATTCAACCAGATTGAATGGAGATAAGGAGCCATTCTGCTGTTTTGTGTCACTGTGTGTTCAGCAATGAGCATGGAGAAAAGAAAGAAAACCAGAGAATTGTCTGAGGAGGTCAGACACAAGATTATAGCCAAGCATGGACAATCTCAAGGCTACGAGTCCATCTCCAGAGATCTTGATGTTCCTGTGTCCACTGTACGCAATGTTATCAGGAAGTTTAAGGCCCATGACACTGTGGCCAACCTCCGTGGACGTGGCCGCAAGAGAAAACTTGGTCGAAGATTGCAGCGAAGGATTGTTCGAATGGTGGAGAAAGCACCTCGATCAACTGCCAATCAGATTCAAGCTGACCTTCAGACACAAGGTATGACAGTTTCACCTCGCACCATCCGTCGCCAACTCAATGAAATGGGTCTCCTATGAAATCCACCTCTGTGGCTCAGTACAGAGGTGACGGAAGCTCATTCATGGCTATTGGAAGCACTTGACTGCAGTTATTTTGTCCAAAGGCTACCAAACTTTGTGCTACCAAACTCTGGTGTGTCAATTATTTTGTCAATGCCATTTCTTTTTATTTTCTGATTTAAAAGGTTATATTAAGTTCTCAATCCAAAATGAAGGTTCTGTAATATTAACAGTGAAATAAAGAATTGTGGAGACCAAATCCTTTTGTTAATTTAAATTTCTTTTTCGAGAAAATTGTGAGTTATTTGAAAAAAGTGCACGGGTGTCAATATTTTTGGCCACGACTGTATATACACATGCACTCTGACTCACAGGCCAAATCACATGGTCACAAAAACATCCACCCCAGCCCACAGGTCCAGAATGCATGGTAGAACGCGAATGGCACTCGGTAGAGCACATACCTCTGCCAGGCCGAACCGTTTATATTTTGTATCCCACTCATAGGCCACATGTGTATTTGGTCCTGAACCAAAATCTAATCGGCTTGTTCATGTCACCTAACCAACTTCTCATCCACCAAGTTTTGTCATAATCCATCCATAACGTTTTGAAATATCACGTTATATTTTGTTTTTGGCCCTATATCTCTCAATGGTGAAGAATTACTAATCAAATTTAAAAAGGCTCATATCTGGAGCCACGTGTTCACCAAAATCAATTTGTCCTTGTCAAACACCCAACTTAGTTTTATCATTTTGGTGCAGTTTGTGAAGACTATAGGCTATATGAAATTTGATTTGTAAGCATCATGAAATAAGCTGATTAGGCGCCATCAAAATGTGAAAACTTTGGAGTGGCGTGAATACTTTTGCAGGCCACTGTATATAGCACGCACCTCACCTTCTAGTTGTTCTTGTTCTCTTCCCTTTATACGGGGTGGGGTCCGATGGCACCAAGCTCCTGCCCTGCCTTGACCACGATACTCCTCCACCCCCCTCTGTCCTCAGATGAAGGGTTAATCTATAGGGTAGATAAGGATCTTGTGTTATTACTGGTCTGTTGTGTGGAATATTTTGTGTTTTGTGGACATCAACCACCAAAATATATTTTCAGCCTCTATTTTCCAGAAATGGAGAGAATGTGAAGAAACGAAACGCCAGCATATTTAGTGCTTCCAACAAACGATCAAAACCTCAAAGGAATTTGGCAGAACCATCTTCACTACGGAATAAAAACCTGATGCTTTCAGCATTTCCATCAAATGAATAAGTGGACAGTCAAAGGCAAGTTTTGTGTTACTCTAGCCAATGTTGTGCAAGAAGCTTGTTTTTGTTTTTTCAAAAACAATTCTTGTGCTTGGCTGGGTCAGCAAACAAAGCTGCACCACATGTCAACAAACAACAACACCCTGATTCTCTTGTGTGCATAAGACATGCATGATTAAACGAAATCCAACATTTATACTCTGTGTGTTTGAAAGAAGACCGGAACGATACATTCGTGGTGCTTTCACTACAAGTAAGCAGTGGTGGCTCAATGCCTGAACCACGTGACGTGCCAATGGGATGTTTCCAAAAGGGTCCATGAAATATGTTAAAGTCGAAATACGATCACAAGCGAATTCCTGTATGCCAAGAAATGCAAGAGAAGTATTAAACAATAAATATAGCATGTAATGTTTTACAGCGAGTATAACATGAATTCCTGTGATGCAGTGATTCCTCAACTGTGATCAGTGTAATGTTATATTATTATATCAACTGTGATGTTATGTTATTATACCACACTATTATACTATATTATATCAACAAACTTTGATGTTGTAGCGGCTAACGCTGGGTTTTCACAATCGCCTTGCACCTATCAAGGACGCGGAGCGATCACCATGCCGGGCTCGTCCAGGACGCCCGGGCAGGCCCGCGCTCAACTTGCCAGGCCTCGGTCGGGACGCCCGGGCATTCCCGGGCATGCCCGGGCAGGCTCGCCCTCAACTTGCCAGGCTGCAGCCAGGACGCTGGGCCACGCCCCCTCTCGCCTTTCCTGGGCAAACGCTCCGGGATAATATGTATATATATTGCTGCCCGATAAACGGGCTTTTCAGAGTGCCTGAGTGTTTGGTTTGATTAAAGCAACTCGGATGAATTCCAGCTTTTTGTCGAGTCCATTCTTCCGATCGACGTGGGAGCCCCAGCTCCTTCATTGGTGACCTACCGACATGGACACGGCAGTCGCCCTTAAACTGCCTACCTTCTGGGAGGCTCACGCGGCGGTTTGGTTCGCACAGGCGGATTCCCTGTTCGCCCTGCGAGGCATCACGGCCGACGACACCCGCTTCCACCATGTGGTAGCAGCGCTCGGTTCGGCCACCGCGGCCCGCGCCCTGAGCCTCCTCGAGAGCCCGCCAGCCGCTGACAAATACGGCGCGATTAAGAAGCTTCTCCTCGACGCTTTCGCCCTCCCATCGGCGGAACGCGCACGGCGCCTGCTCGACCTGCCCGAGCTCGGCGACATGCGCCCTTCCGAGCGAATGGACTACATGCTTTCACTGCTCGGCGAGCACTCTCCGGCATTCCTGTTCCGGGAGCTGTTCCTCCGTCAGCTGCCTAACCCGGTACGCCTCGCCCTGGCAAGCACGACGATCACAGATCCCCGGGCCCTTGCCAGAGAAGCCGACAAGATCTCCGCCGCAGGACAGCGCATCGCAGCGGCGACATGGGACCCACCGCCGTCCGACGCAACACCGATGGCGCCCGAGCACAAGGCACGGTCGACGACCGAACTGCCGACGCAATTGGCGGCCGCGACACCGAGCCGACCACCTCCAGCACGACGACCGGGGCCTCCACCTGACCAAGCATGGTGTTACTATCATGCCAGGTTCGGACAGAAGGCCCGGACATGCCGACCCCCGTGCACCTTCGGCAGGCCGGGAAACGGCCGGGCCGGCGTTCATTACCAGCCATGAGCGCCGGCCACACGGGCAACTTACTGTTCATCACGGATAAAGCGTCCGGACGGCGCTTCCTGTGCGACACCGGTGCCCAACTGAGCGTCATACCCACCTCTGACCAGGACAGGCAATCTGCGGTTTGCGGCCCCTCCTTGGTTGCGGCCAACGGATCGACCATCCGCACCTTCGGCCCGCACAACGTCACCCTCTGCTTCGGCGGCCAACGCTTTGCTTGGACGTTTGTAACCGCAAACGTGCCCATGGCTCTGCTAGGCGCCGACTTCCTCTGCGCACACGGACTGCTGGTGGACGTCCAATGGCGTCGTTTAATCAACGCCGAAACCTTCAGCTCCCTGGTATGCACATTGAGCAGCTCCGCGCCGACCGAGCTGGCATGCGCCGTCCCGGCGGCGAACGAGTTTGCTCGCCTGCTCACGGAGTTCCCGGCCCTCACGCGGCCGACGTTTTCGGCCATCGCAGTACGGCATGGGATCGAGCACCACATACCAACCACGGGCCCGCCGGTCTACGCCAGGGCCCGCCGCCTCGACCCAGCCAAGCTCGCCGTGGCGAAGGCCGAATTCGACGCGTTGGAGCACCTCGGCATCGTGCGGCGCTCCGATGCGATAGCGCGTGGGCCTTGCCACTGCACATCGTGCCAAAGCCGGGGGGTGGATGGCGCCCGTGTGGCGACTACCGCCATCTCAATGACGCTACCACCCCCGACAGGTACCCGATCCCGCATATCCAAGACTTCTCCGCCCGTCTGGCGGGACGGGTCATTTTTTCGAAAATTGATCTCATACGGGGATATCACCAGGTACCTGTCAGGGCGGCCGATGTCCCTAAAACGGCAGTCATCACGCCGTTCGGCTTATTCGAATTCTTGCGGATGCCGTTTGGTCTCAAGAACGCGGCTCAGGCGTTCCAGCGCTTGATGGACGGCGTGCTGCGTGACCTGCCGTTCCTTTTCATTTACCTGGACGACATCCTCGTCGCCAGCACGTCCCGGGCCGAGCACCTCCTCCACCTCCGAACACTGTTCGGGCGCCTCAGCGAGCACGGCCTCATCGTCAACCCGGCCAAATGCCACTTCGGCACGACGGCCGTTGATTTTTTGGGCCACCACATCACCAAGAACGGGGCCGTGCCGCTGCCAACCAAGGTCCAGGCCATCACCACGTTCCCGCGTCCCCGCACCATAAAGGCCCTGCAGGAATTCCTGGGAATGGTGAATTTTTATCACCGCTTCGTGCCCCGCGCTGCTCAACTCATGCGGCCCCTCTACGAAGCCCTCCGGGGCAAGCCGGCCAAGCACGACATCGCCTGGTCCGCAGCAATGGATGTGGCCTTCCAAAGCTCAAAGCGGGCCCTCGCCGACGCAACACTGCTCGCTCACCCGGTGCTCAACGCTCCCATCGCCCTCACCACGGATGCCTCCGACTACGCGGTGGGCGCCGTACATGAGCAATGGGTGAACGGGGTTTGGCAGCCACTCGCTTTTTTCAGCCGGCAGCTCCGGCCGAACGAGCTCAAATACAGCACGTTTGACCGGGAGCTCCTCGGTCTACAACTGGCCGTCCGCCATTTCCGCCACCTCCTGGAGGGCCGACCTTTCACGGTGTTCGTCGACCACAAGCCGTTGGTTTACGCCATGGCCAAGGTCACAGAGCCGTGGTCGGCCCGCCAACAGCGCCACCTCTCCGCCGTGTCGGAGTTTACCACGGACATCCGGCACGTCGCCGGCAAAAACAACGCCGTGGCCGACTGTCTTTCCCGGGCCAGCGCGAACGCGGTCCACCTGGGCGTGGACTTTGCGCTTATGGTGGCGGACCAAACCACCGACACCACGGTGCAAGCCCTCCGGGCGGCGGACACGGGCCTCCGCCTGGCCGACATCCCCTTCGCGGACACTGTGCTGCTCTGCGACGTCTCCCAAGGCCAGCCTCGCCCCATCGTGCCCGTCACCTGGCAACGCCGCATCTTCGCCTCCCTCCACGGCCTTTCCCACCCGGGCCAGAAAGCTTCCCAGAAGCTGGTGTCGGCGCGATTCGTCTGGCACGGCCTTCGTCGGGACGTCCGCGATTGGACCAGCACCTGCACGGCCTGCCAACGGGCCAAGGTCCACCGACACACACAGGCCCCGCTGGCACCTTTCACCGTGCCCGAACGACGTTTCGACCACGTCAACGTGGATCTGGTGGGCCCCCTCCCCCCGTCACGGGGGTTCACACACCTGCTCACCATGGTGGACAGGACCACCAGGTGGCCGGAGGCCGTTCCCCTCGTCTCCACCACCACCGCCGACGTGGCGCAGGCTTTCATCGCCACCTGGGTCGCCCGCTTCGGCGCACCGGCGGACATCTCATCAGACCGCGGACCACAGTTCACCTCCGAGCTGTGGGGCGCGGTCGCCCGCAACCTGGGGGTCAAGCTCCACCGTACTACGGCCTTCCACCCCCAAGCAAACGGGTTGTGTGAGCGATTCCACCGCTCCATGAAGGCCGCGCTCATGGCCGGCCTTCAAGACGGCGGTTGAGCCGACCGGCTGCCGTGGGTCCTTTTGGGCCTCCGCACGGCCCCCAAGGAGGACCTCCAGGCATCCACCGCCGAGCTTGTCTATGGCCAGGCGCTACGCGTCCCGGGCGAATTCGTGCCCGACGCTACCAGTCCCTGGTCCGCAGCTCACCAGCGCTCGGACCTCCAGGAGGCCGCCCGACGGTTTGCCCCCGTGCCAACATCCCACCACGGTGACCCCCAGTCCTACGTCCCCCCAGCACTTCGCACAGCGGAGTATGTTTTTGTGCGTCACGACGCACATCGGGGGCCACTCCGGCCGCCGTACGACGGGCCCTTCCGGGTGCTGCGACGGGACGACAAGTCGTTCGTCATCGACATCGGCGGCAGGTCGGACAGGATTGCGGTGGACCGCCTCAAGCCGGCGCACGTGGACGTCGACCACCCACCACGGGTGGCCCTTCCGCCGTGGCGAGGCCGCCCCCCATCCACGGTGCCCCCCACTCGACTGCCCACCACCACACCGGACCCCCTCCCATGACCCGCCAGGGGTCGCTTCGGCCCGGTCATCAGGACCCCCCTCAAATTGACCGTGCCGGTGCAAGTCGATTCTGGGGGGACGTGTGTAGCGGCTACCGCTGGGTTTTCACAATCGCCTTGCACCTATCAAGGACGCGGAGCGATCACCATGCCGGGCTCGTCCAGGACGCCCGGGCAGGCCCGCGCTCAACTTGCCAGGCCTCGGTCGGGACGCCCGGGCATGCCCGGCCCTCAACTTGCCAGGCCGCAGCCAGGACGCTGGGCCACGCCCCCTCTCGCCTTTCGTGGGCAAACGCTCCGGGATAATATGTATATATATTGCTGCCCGATAAATGGGCTTTTCAGAGTGCCTGAGTGTTTGGTTTGATTAAAGCAACTCGGATGAATTCCAGCTTTTTGTCGCGTCCATTCTTCCGATCGACGTGGGAGCCCCAGCTCCTTCATTGGTGACCTACCGACATGGACACGGCAGTCGCCCTTAAACTGCCTACCTTCTGGGAGGCTCACGCGGCGGTTTGGTTCGCACAGGCGGATTCCCTGTTCGCCCTGCGAGGCATCACGGCCGACGACACCCGCTTCCACCATGTGGTAGCAGCGCTCGGTTCGGCCACCGCGGCCCGCGCCCTGAGCCTCCTCGAGAGCCCGCCAGCCGCTGACAAATACGGGGCGATTAAGAAGCTTCTCCTCGATGCTTTCGCCCTCCCATCGGCGGAACGCGCACGGCGCCTGCTCGACCTGCCCGAGCTCGGCGACACGCGCCCTTCCGAGCGAATGGACTACATGCTTTCACTGCTCGGCGAGCACTCTCCGGCATTCCTGTTCCGGGAGCTGTTCCCCCGTCAGCTGCTTAACCCGGTACGCCTCGCCCTGGCAAGCACGACGATCACAGATCCCCGGGCCCTTGCCAGAGAAGCCGACAAGATCTCCGCCGCAGGACAGCGCATCGCAGCGGCGACATGGGACCCACCGCCATCCGACGCAACACCGATGGCGCCCGAGCACCCGGCACGGTCGACGACCGAACTGCTGACGCAATTGGCGGCCGCGACACCGAGCCGACCACCTCCAGCACGACGACCGGGGCCTCCACCTGACCAAGCGTGGTGTTACTATCATGCCAGGTTCGGACAGAAGGCCCGGACATGCCGACCCCCGTGCACCTTCGGCAGGCCGGGAAACGGCCGGGCCGGCGTTCATTACCAGCCATGAGCGCCGGCCACACGGGCAACTTACTGTTCATCACGGATAAAGCATCCGGACGGCGCTTCCTGTGCGACACCGGCGCCCAACTGAGCGTCATACCCACCTCTGACCAGGACAGGCAATCCGCGGTTTGCGGCCCCTCCTTGGTTGCGGCCAACAGATCGACCATCCGCACCTTCGGCCCGCGCAACGTCACCCTCTGCTTCGGCGGCCAACGCTTTGCTTGGACGTTTGTAACCGCAAACGTGCCCATGGCTCTGCTAGGCGCCGACTTCCTCTGCGCACACGGACTGCTGGTGGACATCCAACGGCGTCGTTTAATCAACGCCGAAACCTTCAGCTCCCTGGTATGCACATTGAGCAGCTCCGCGCCGACCGAGCTGGCATGCGCCGTCCCGGCGGCGAACGAGTTTGCTCGCCTGCTCACGGAGTTCCCGGCCCTCACGCGGCCGACGTTTTCGGCCGTCGCAGTACGGCATGGGATCGAGCACCACATACCAACCACGGGCCCGCCGGTCTACGCCAGGGCCCGCCGCCTCGACCCAGCCAAGCTCGCCGTGGCGAAGGCCGAATTCGACGCGTTGGAGCACCTCGGCATCGTGCGGCGCTCCGATGCGATAGCGCGTGGGCCTTGCCACTGCACATCGTGCCAAAGCCGGGGGGTGGATGGCGCCCGTGTGGTGACTACCGCCATCTCAATGATGCTACCACCCCCGACAGGTACCCGATCCCGCATATCCAAGACTTCTCCGCCCGTCTGGCGGGACGGGTCATTTTTTCGAAAATTGATCTCATACGGGTATATCACCAGGTACCTGTCAGGGCGGCCGACGTCCCTAAAACGGCAGTCATCACGCTGTTCGGCTTATTCGAATTCTTGCGGATGCCGTTTGGTCTCAAGAACGCGGCTCAGGCGTTCCAGCGCTTGATGGCCGGCGTGCTGCGTGACCTGCCGTTCCTTTTCGTTTACCTGGACGACATCCTCGTCGCCAGCACGTCCCGGGCCGAGCACCTCCTCCACCTCCGAACACTGTTCGGGCGCCTCAGCGAGCACGGCCTCATCGTCAACCCGGCCAAATGCCACTTCGGCACGACGGCCGTTGATTTTTTGGGCCACAACATCACCAAGAACGGGGCCGTGCCGCTGCCAACCAAGGTCGAGGCCATCACCACGTTCCCGCGTCCCCGCACCATAAAGGCCCTGCAGGAATTCCTGGGAATGGTGAATTTTTATCACCGCTTCGTGCCCCGCGCTGCTCAACTCATGCGGCCCCTCTACAAAGCCCTCCGGGGCAAGCCGGCCAAGCACGACATCGCCTGGTCCGCAGCAATGGATGTGGCCTTCCAAAGCTCAAAGCGGGCCCTCGCCGACGCAACACTGCTCGCTCACCCGGTGCTCAACGCTCCCATCGCCCTCACCACAGATGCCTCCGACTACGCGGTGGGCGCCGTACATGAGCAATGGGTGAACGGGGTTTGGCAGCCACTCGCTTTTTTCAGCCGGCAGCTCCGGCCGAACGAGCTCAAATACAGCACGTTTGACCGGGAGCTCCTCGGTCTACACCTGGCCGTCCGCCATTTCCGCCACCTCCTGGAGGGCCGACCTTTCACGGCGTTCGTCGACCACAAGCCGTTGGTTTACGCTATGGCCAAGGTCACGGAGCCGTGGTCGGCCCGCCAACAGCGCCACCTCTCCGCCGTGTCGGAGTTTACCACGGACATCCGGCACGTCGCCGGCAAAAACAACGCCGTGGCCGACTGTCTTTCCCGGGCCAGCGCGAACGCGGTCCACCTGGGCGTGGACTTTGCGCTTATGGCGGCGGACCAAACCACCGACACCACGGTGCAAGCCCTCCGGGCGGCGGACACGGGCCTCCGCCTGGCCGACATCCCCTTCGCGGACACTGTCCTGCTCTGCGACGTCTCCCAAGGCCAGCCTCGCCGCATCGTGCCCGTCACCTGGCAACGCCGCATCTTCGCCTCCCTCCACGGCCTTTCCCACCCGGGCCGGAAAGCTTCCCAGAAGCTGGTGTCGGCGCGATTCGTCTGGCACGGCCTTCGTCGGGACGTCCGCAATTGGACCAGCACCTGCACGGCCTGCCAACGGGCCAAGGTCCACCGACACACCCAGGCCCCGCTGGCACCTTTCACCGTGCCCGAACGACGTTTCGACCACGTCAACGTGGATCTGGTGGGCCCCCTCCCCCCGTCACGGGGGTTCACACACCTGCTCACCATTGTGGACAGGACCACCAGATGGCCGGAGGCCGTTCCCCTCGTCTCCACCACCACCGCCGACGTGGCGCAGGCTTTCATCGCCACCTGGGTCGCCCGCTTCGGCGCACCGGCGGACATCTCGTCAGACCGCGGACCACAGTTCACCTCCGAGCTGTGGGGCGCGGTCGCCCGCAACCTGGGGGTCAAGCTCCACCGTACTACGGCCTACCACCCCCAAGCAAACGGGTTGTGCGAGCGATTCCACCGCTCCATGAAGGCCGCGCTCATGGCCGGCCTTGAAGACGGCGGTTGGGCCGACCGGCTGCCGTGGGTCCTTTTGGGCCTCCGCACGGCCCCCAAGGAGGACGTCCAGGCATCCACCGCCGAGCTTGTCTATGGCCAGGTGCTACGCGTCCCGGGCGAATTCGTGCCCGACGCTACCAGTCCCTGGTCCGCAGCTCACCAGCGCTCGGACCTCCAGGAGGCCGCCCGACGGTTTGCCCCCGTGCCAACATCCCACCACGGTGACCCCCAGTCCTACGTCCCCCCAGCACTTCGCACAGCGGAGTATGTTTTTGTGCGTCACGACGCACATCGGGGGCCACTCCGGCCGCCGTACGACGGGCCCTTCCGGGTGCTGCGACGGGACGACAAGTCGTTCGTCATCGACATCGGCGGCAGGTCGGACAGGATTGCGGTGGATCGCCTCAAGCCGGCGCACGTGGACGTCGACCACCCACCACGGGTGGCCCTTCCGCCGTGGCGAGGCTGCCCCCCATCCACGGTGCCCCCCACTCGACCGCCCACCACCACACCGGACCCACGACCACGACCCGCCAGGGGTCGCTTCGGCCCGGTCATCAGGACCCCCCTCAAATTGACCCTGCCGGTGCAAGTCGATTCTGGGGGGACGTGTGTAGCGGCTACCGCTGGGTTTTCACAATTGTTACATATTTATGTGAATGTATGTGAATTACCATTCAGGTCTTTGCTTATCCAGGTGTAGTAGATTAAGGGTTGTTGTGGTTGGAGGGTCAGGAGCCCTTCTGAAAAAGTGTCCGGAAACGGAAGTGACCGGAAACGGAAGAAGAAAAAGACACGAGGAAGAAAAGCGACGAGGATTCTTCTTCCTCGCCCCGCTCCGACGAAAGGTGGGATCGACCTTGCGCTGCGTAGAAAAGCGGCGTTCCGAAGCCCGTCTGGCGAGAGGAGTTACCGGGACGTGTACCTACCCGGTGGAGACGTCAAGTTGACGTGGGGCCGTGCATCGACCCCGCGTCTGGCACCGTTCGCGGCACCGTCGAAACAGACGCGTACGGGTCGCACGTTGGGGCCTAACACGCCTTGCAAACGGCGTGGGGCTTTTGGCTTGCTTTACCGTACCCGCTTTGCGTGGCCACGAGGGGCTGCAGCCGCGGTGCCTGGTACGATACCTGCCCGGTGGAAACACGTCCACCCGGGGGTTCGTTCAACCGCCCGAGTGCGGCGACGCCGACCAGCATCTCGGTCAGGAGGGGCCCAGAGACATTGTGAGGGGCAGAGACCAAAAGGGGGTCGTGAGTACAGAAGTGGACACACATATATAAGATGGCCATCTTAATCCTATGGGGAATTGATTGTGGATTGGGAATTGTGATGGTTGTTTGTTGTTGATTGCTCGGGGAATATCCGTGATTGTATCATTGAAATCGTAGGCTATCCTTACCCTGGAAATATATCATTGCACATCAGTTTCTCTTGGGTGGAATTCACAGGGATTGCGTGGCGAAAGCACATATATATAATACTACTTTCTGGCGAAGGTCCTCTCACGGTCCGGGGGTCACCGAGACCAGGTAGTCACCGAGGGGACCACGTAACAGAATTGGGGGCTCGTCCGGGATCTAAAAGAGTATTTGTATAAAATAATAAAATAATATTTTTATTAATTAAAATTTATTAATTAAGTATTAATTGGTAAATTTTTGGGGAAATTGGGGTAAAGTCTTGGGTGAAGGTTAACAGGTGTTAACGATAGTCACCATGGCGTTTGTGGCACAGAACTTTGCGGTAACACCGAGTGAGGCACAGTTCCGAGCGTTACTAAAGTCGGACCTCTTGAAATTGGCCAAACATTTTAACTTGGAGGTCCGAACTAATTTGAGGAAGGCAGAGTTGCAGGCCACGGTGATACAATCTATGGTGGGATTAGGAACATGGGACGAGTTAGCCTGGGAGTGGCTACCCGAAGAACCAGAAGACGTTGAGCTCCGGAAACTGGAGTTGCAATTACGGAGCCAGGAACGGATCAAAGAAGAAGAAAGGAAAGCAGAAAAGGAAAGAGCAGAAGAAGAAAGGAAAGCAGAAGAGAGGAGAGAAGAGAAACAAGCAGAGGAAAGGAGAGTGCAACGAGAACTCCAGGAAAGGTTAAAAGAAGAAGAAAGGAAAGCAGAAGAGAGGAGAGAAGAGAAACAAGCAGAGGAAAGGAGAGTGGAACGAGAACTCCAGGAAAGGTTAGCAGAAGAAGAAAGGAAAGCAGAAAAGGAAAGAGCAGAAGAAGAAAGGAAAGCAGAAAAGGAAAGATCAGAAGAGGAAAGGAAAGCAGAAGAGAGGAGAGAAGAGAAGCAAGCAGAGGAAAGGAGAGTGGAACGAGAACTCCAGGAAAGGTTAGAAGGGAGAAAAGCAGAGGAGAGGAGAGCTGCAAGGGACCTCGAAGCAGAGGAGAGAAAAGCGGAAAGGGAATTAAAGGAACGTGACATGGAGCTTCAGCAAGAAATCAAATTCAAGGAGCTGGAGTTAATGAGAGAACGGGGAGAGGCACCACCCTTGCTGACGGGGTCGACACCTAACCAGAAAACCTGGGATGTGGGCAGACATGTGAGGCTGGTTCCACCGTTCAGTGAAAAGGAAGTCGCGAAATTTTTTCCACACTTTGAGAAAGTGGCTCGACAATTAAACTGGCCGGAGGAGGCCTGGACCATACTCGTGCAAAGTGTACTGGTGGGGAAAGCTCAGGAAATTTATTCGGCGCTACCAATGGACCAATGTGCAGATTATGAGGTACTGAAGAAGCACATCCTCAAAGCCTATGAGTTGGTTCCGGAAGCTTACAGGCAAAAATTCAGGAATGCCAGGAAGAGGGAGAGTGAGACCCATGTGGAGTTTGCCAGAGTGAAAGAAAACATGTTTGATCGGTGGTGTGAGTCAAAAGGAGTCGGGAAAGACTTCGAAACATTGCGTGACTTGATCCTGGTGGAGGAATTCCAGCAGTGTGTCCACGAGGACATCAAAGTGTACCTGCAGGAAAAGAAAGTACCAAAGTTGTGGGACGCAGCCACCATGGCAGATGATTATGCCTTAACCCACCGAATAGGGGTCCACGAACCTAACTCCTCGCCTAGATCTCCGCAGGGGAGGTGGGGAACAGCAGGTGCGGAGAACGACAATACATGGCGGCGGCCTCGAGAGGATTATGGGGACAACGCGGATACCCCACCTGTTCGAAATCAGAGGGCTGCGGGCCCAAGACAAACTTATTTTTCAGGGGGCCCGAGGCAGACCACGAGTTTTTCCTCCGGGCCTACTTGCGCTTTTTGCAAGAAACCTGGACACTTGATGTCCAGTTGTTACCTCATGAAAAGGGAAGACCCCGAGCGGAGTCCGACTAGTACGACTCCAAATGCAATGGCCATTGTGAGAAATCGCCATCAAGAGGGGTTACCAACCATTTATTTCAGAGGGGTTTGTGTCACTGGATGGAGCCTCGACTGACCGGAGACCGGTTAGGATATTGAGGGACACAGGAGCACATCAATCTTTAATGCTTGAAGGCATTTTGCCATGGTCCGAGGAGACGGCAACGGGGGATAGTGTTCGTTTACAGGGGATCGGGGGCAGTGTTAGTGCTCCACTTCATGTCATCCATTTGGAGTCCGATTTGGTGTCAGGACCGGTCACCGTCGGTTTACAAGCCACACTTCCTGTAGAGGGTGTATCTGTGGTTATCGGGAATGATTTGGCCGGGGGTCAAGTTTATGGTAACCTGAGGGTTGGTAAAGAGCCCAGCAGGGAATATAACACCACACCAGCTCGGGATGGCGACAAAAGTACCAAGTTATTTGTAGGGGGACTGAACTTCAAAACAGAGGAAGAAGTTCTGACCTCTGTCTTCAACAGATATGGGCCGCTGGTGGAAGTGCGGTTGGTAAGAGACAGGGAAACGCAACAGTCAAGAGGGTTCGGCTTTGTCACGTTTGCAAGCACAAAAGACGCCAGAGAGGCAGAGAAGAATTGGAATGGCAAGGATTTGGAGGGTCGGACCATAACAGTAGGGAAGGCATTTCGTAGGCGTCGAGAGGTCTACAGGAGAGGACAACTGGGCGGTAGTTTTGGCGGTGGCCGCAATCAATATTATTATGGAGGCTCCCTGAGTTACGGCAGCTCCCGAAGGAAGGATTGTCAAAGTAGTGGCCGAGAAGGAGACCGCTATTCATGGGACTACAGTGACAAGCGGTCCCACCATAATAATTAGGGAAGTTCGGAAAAGTAGAAGCACGGAATGCGGCGGAGCCGCCGAGCCAAGATTCCTACACGGATTAACCGTGAACGCCACGTTCCTAAAGGCGTCCAGGTAGTGAACTTTCATGCACGGACTAACCGTGAACTCCACGTTCCTCAAGGCGTCCATGTAGAGAACTTTCCTGCACGGACTAACCGTGAACTCCACGTTCCTAAAGGCATCCATGTAGTGAATACTCGGTTTGGCCTCCCGGAAAAAGTGCTATCGAGTTGCTTAACTTTGGATCTTTGATCAACCCCTTTACCTTCATTCACAAGAAACTGACAGTCGAAGTCAGAGGGTCATGAGATGGAGTTTGGCTTGGCAGGAGTCCAACGGGAAATGGAACGTGTAAAGGGCAGGGACAATGTCGTGCTGGTGCTTTGTCCAGAGTGAATTACCTTTGAAAATCTCTGGGGGTTTGGTGAAATTTTGGTTGCTTTATTTTTAAGTGATAACTGTGCCCGGGGGGAACTGATAATGGGGGGGGGGGGTTGAGTTATCTGGTTTGTTTCTCCAAATTGGCCGGCAAAGAAAGTTTTCGCTGGGTTCAAACTTTCTTTCTTGAAGGGGGGGAGTGTTACATATTTATGTGAATGTATGTGAATTACCATTCGGGTCTTTGCTTATCCAGGTGTAGTAGATTAAGGGTTGTTGTGGTTGGAGGGTCAGGAGCCCTTCTGAAAAAGTGTCCGGAAACGGAAGTGACCGGAAACGGAAGAAGAAAAAGACACGAGGAAGAAAAGCGACGAGGATTCTTCTTCCTCGCCCCGCTCCGACGAAAGGTGGGATCGACCTTGCGCTGCGTGGAAAAGCGGCGTTCCGAAGCCCGTCTGGCGAGAGGAGTTACCGGGACGTGTACCTACCCGGTGGAGACGTCAAGTTGACGTGGGGCCGTGCATCGACCCCGCGTCTGGCACCGTTCGCGGCACCGTCGAAACAGACGCATACGGGTCGCACGTTGGGGCCTAACACGCCTTGCAAGCGGCGTGGGGCTTTTGGCTTGCTTTACCGTACCCGCTTCGCGTGGCCACGAGGGGCTGCAGCCGCGGTGCCTGGTACGATACCTGCCCGGTGGAAACACGTCCACCCGGGGTTCGTTCAACCGCCCGAGTGCGGCGACGCCGACCAGCATCTCGGTCAGGAGGGGCCCAGAGACATTGTGAGGGGCAGAGACCAAAAGGGGGTCGTGAGTACAGAAGTGGACACACATATATAAGATGGCCATCTTAATCCTATGGGGAATTGATTGTGGATTGGGAATTGTGATGGTTGTTTGTTGTTGATTGCTCGGGGAATATCCGTGATTGTATCATTGAAATCGTAGGCTATCCTTACCCTGGAAATATATCATTGCACATCAGTTTCTCTTGGGTGGAATTCACAGGGATTGCGTGGCGAAAGCGCATATATATAATACTACTTTCTGGCGAAGGTCCTCTCACGGTCCGGGGGTCACCGAGACCAGGTAGTCACCGAGGGGACCAAGTAACACAATCGCCTTGCACCTATCAAGGACGCGGAGCGATCACCATGCCGGGCTCGTCCAGGACGCTCGGGCAGGCCCGCGCTCAACTTGCCAGGCCTCGGTCGGGACGCCCGGGCATGCCCGGGCATGCCCGGGCAGGCTCGCCCTCAACTTGCCAGGCCGCAGCCAGGACGCTGGGCCACGCCCCCTCTCGCCTTTCCTGGGCAAACGCTCCGGGATAATATGTATATATATTGCTGCCCGATAAACGGGCTTTTCAGAGTGCCTGAGTGTTTGGTTTGATTAAAGCAACTCGGATGAATTCCAGCTTTTTGTCGCGTCCATTCTTCCGATCGACGTGGGAGCCCCAGCTCCTTCAATGTTATATTATTATGACATGCTACAATAAACTTTGATGTTATATTATTATGACATGCTACAATCAACTTTGATGTCATCATGTTAATGCACACTCCAAAAATACTCCAATCAATTATGATGTCATAATATTAATACAATCAATTGTGATGTCATAATGTTAATGGATACCACCATCAACTGTGATGTCATAATGCTATTGCAAACTACAATTAGCTATTAAGTCATAATGTTAATAAATAATACAATCAATTGTGATGTCATAATGTTAATGGATACCACCATCAACTGTGATGTCATAATGTTATTGCAAACTACAATTAGCTATTAAGTCATAATGTTAATAAATAATGCAATCAACTGTGATGTCATCGTGTTAATGGATACCACCATCAACTGTGATGTCATAGTGTTTATGCATACTACAATCAGCTATGATGTCATAATGTTAATGATTTGATAAAATGTAAGAAATGTGTTAGGCTTGAATGCAAATTCAATTGTTAAGACATTTTAAGATGAGAAAATGTAACAGAAAGTTGGTAAATGGTTTTATATTTAAAGTGTGATCAAATTCCATTTTACAAACTGTAAAAGTGAATATTGTTGCGGTTTTGGGAAGACGCCCAGGAGTCGCATTCAGCATCATGTAATAGAACCCTGGAAGTTAGATATTTCCATCGCAATTTGTTTAGTTAGGTTACCCATCCCCTCATAACAGTGGAGAGGGAAATGCATTGTATTGGTTTTTTTGTGTACAAAGTCGAGGCTCGTGTAAGAGCAAACACATAAAAACATGAGCAGAAACACACATGAAACATATAAAAAGGGAGCGGGAGACAAGAGGGAAGCACAACAACAGTAGAGAACATGGACATTGGGAGAGCTGTGGAAGGGAGAGGGCTGGGGAGGTGGACACAGTATACAACAAAATGGACACGACTAGGATTTTCAGGAAAGAAAACGGAATTTCAAAAAGGTGGATGTGGGGTGTATTAACGGGGTTAGAAAATATCAAGGTTTTGGATGGGGGAAGATAAGAGATGGTGGTGAACAGCTGTTTTAAAGACTTGGAGGGAGGAGTGGGATTGAGGAGAGTGAGGGGGTTTGTTTCAGAGGCAGGAAAAAAGAGGAATGAGGAATGAAAGAGTGAAGATGAGCAGAGAGTTTTGATTTTGGAAGTTTTACCAGAAGAGGGTTGCTGACAGATCTTGTGCGACCTGTAAGAATACTTGGGGAACAGAGCACAGACAGAGCGGGGGGAGCAAGGCCGGAGAGGATTCGGTATAAATCAGAAAGACCAGCAACCTGCCTGTGGTGAGAGAGTGAAAGGCCATCAGAATCAGCTTCATCGCGGGATGCTACGTTTGTGTAAGATACTACATCTGCTACAGTTGTGTAGTAGATCGGAATCCCTCCCATTGTAATTCTTCCCTTTCTATAGATTTCCACTCTTATTCTATCCCTTCTAACCTCTCTCCCCATTCCACTTGCTCCTCAAATAAAATTAATGTTGAAGTGTGGTGCTGCGCACACAACTTGCTTGCCAAAGAGGTAGGCCACAACGCGTTTGTTAAAACCAAAAGTCTTTATTTCGAAAGCTCGAACTGCAGCACTGAGAGGGCTCGAGCTTAGAGCCCGCATATATGTGCTGAGGCCACGCCTATTCCCCGGGCGTGGCCGATCGGTCGAAGGGCGGGGCATGTACCATCGGTCCCCGCCTGGGCGCTCGCGCCACCCACTGGTGCGCGGAATTATTACCCCTTGTGCCCGCCACACGCGCCCCCCCCCAGAATTCCCGCGCACCTGAAGGGTGAGTTTGCGGGGAAGCCGGATGACCCGGCCGAAACGCCCCCTGGCGATGGGTGCAGGGCTGGGGGGTGCCGGGGGTCTGACCGCCGGGGGGCGGCCTCGACGCAGAGGCAGAGCTGCTGGCGGGGGTGCCAGCGGTCTGACCGCCAGGGGGCGGCCCCGACGCGGAGGCAGAGCTGCTGGCGGGGGGTGGTCCGGATTGAGGTGGGCCGGCTTGAGGCGGTCCACGGAAATGCGATCCGGGGCACCGCCGATGTCGAACGTGAAAAATTTGACCCCGGTCTCCAGCACGCGGAAGGGCCCGTCGTACGGGGTCCGTAGCGGTGCCCGGTGGGCGTCGTGCCGGATGAACACGTACTTTGCCGTGCGAAGCTCCGGGGCGACGTGGGAAGGCGGGCAACCGTGGTGTGCCGTTGGCACCGGGGCGAACCTCCGGGCGGTCTCCTGAAGGACGGAGCGCTGTTGCGCCGCGGACCAAGGAGCTGTGGAGTCGGGGACAAATTCACCCGGTACCCGCAGTGGTTGCCCGAAGACCAGCTCCGCCGAGGACGTGCGCAGGTCGTCCTTGGGCGCCATCCTGAGGCCCAGCAGGACCCAGGGGAGCCTGTCGACCCAGCCGCCGTCGCGGAGGCTGGCCCGGAGTGCGGCCTTCATGTAGCGATGAAAGCGCTCGCACAGGCCATTGGCCTGGGGGTGGTAGGCCGTGGTGTGGTGTAGCTTCACCCCAAGCCCTTGCGCCGCCACGGCCCAGAGCTCCGAGGTGAACTGGGGGCCGCGGTCGGACGAGATGTCCGAGGGGGCACCGAACCAGGCAACCCAAGTGGCGATAAAGGCTTGCGCCACCTCAGCCGCAGACATCGCCGCCAATGGGACGGCCTCCGGCCACCGCGTGGTGCGGTAGACCATGGTGAGGAGGTGGGTGAACCCTCGCGAGGGGGGCAGAGGTCCCACCAAGTCGACGTGCACGTGGTCGAACCGCCGCTCGGGCACCGTAAATGGGGCTAATGGTGCCTGGGTGTGGCGGTGGACCTTTGCACGCTGGCACGCGAGGCACGTCCTGGCCCAGTCGCGGACGTCCTTCCTGAGGCCATGCCAGACGAACTTCGCCCCGACGAGTTTCTGGGATGCCTTCGCGCCAGGGTGGGACAGGCCGTGGATGGCCTCGAACACTGGGCGCTGCCAGCCAGCGGGCACGATGGGGCGAGGCCAGCCGAGGGAGACGTCGCATAGGAGGGCCGTGCCCGCGGCATCGAACGGCACCTCGGTGACGCGGAGGCCTGTGATGGCGGTCCGCAAGGCCTGGATGCCGGGGTCGGCGGTCTGGGCCTCCGCCATCCGGGCATAGTCGACCCCGAGGTGGACCGCGTGCACGACGGACCGGGAAAGGCAATCCGCCACCGGGTTGTCCTTACCCGCCACGTGACGGATGTCCGTCGTGTACTCGGACACGGCAGAGAGGTGGCGCTGCTGCCGTGCCGACCATGGCTCGGCGACCTTGGCCATTGCGAACACAAGGGGCTTGTGGTCAACGAAGGCCGTGAACGGGCGGCCCTCCAGCAGATGGCGGAAGTGTCGGACCGCCAGGTGGAGCCCGAGCAACTTGCGGTCGAAGGTGCTGTACTGGCGTTCGTGCGGGCGAAGCTGCCGGATGAAAAACGCCAGCGGTTGCCAAGCACCACGCACCCATTGCTCGTGCACCGCACCCACCGCGTAGTCCGACGCGTCGGTGGTGAGGGTGATCGGTGCATCGGGCTCCGGATGCGCCAGCATGGTGGCGTCGGCCAGAGCCAGCTTTGCGCCCGCGAACGCCGCGGCCATCGGCTCCGACCATGCGATGTCACCTTTACCCAGCTTGCCCCAAAGGGCCTCGTGCAAGGGGCGGAGGAGCTGGGCGACGTGGGGCACGAAGCGGTGGTAAAAGTTTACCATGCCCAGGAACTCCTGGAGCCCCTTGATCGTGCGGGGCCATGGGAAATCCCTGACTGCCTCCACCTTGGCCGGTAAAGGGACGGCCCCATGCTCGGTGATGCGGTGCCCCAAGAAGTCGATGGTGGCGACGCCGAAACGGCACTTGGCGGGGTTGATGATTAGGCCATGCTGGCCCAGGCGTTCGAAAAGCGTGCGGAGGTGGAGGAGGTGCTCCTCCCGGGATGCGCTCACGACTAGGATGTCGTCCAGGTAGACAAACAGGAAAGGTAAGTCACACAAGATGCTATCCATAAGCCGCTGGAATGCCTGAGCCGCATTCTTCAACCCGAAGGGCATCCGTAGGAATTCGAAGAGGCCGAAAGAGGTGATGACGGCCGTATTCGGGACGTCGTCCGGTTGGACGGGGACCTGATGGTAGCCCCGGATGAGGTCCACCTTAGAAAACACGGTCGTGTTGGCTAACCGGGCGGAAAAGTCCTGAATGTGTGGGACCGGGTAGCGGTCGGGGGTGGTGGCATCGTTGAGCCGGCGGTAGTCCCTGCACGGCCGCCATCCCCCACGGGATTCGGCACGATGTGCAGCGGAGAAGCCCAAGCGCTGTTGGAGCGCCACACGATCCCCAGCCGCTCCAGCATAGCGAACTCCGCTTTCGCCACCGCGAGCTTCGTGGGCTCGAGTCTGCGTGCCCGGGCATAGACCGGCGGCCCGACCGTGGGGATGTGGTGCTCCACCCCGTGTTTAACGGCCACCACTGAGAAGGTGGGCCGCGTGAGGGCCGGGAAACTGGCGAGGAGGCGGGTAAAGTCGTCTGCTGCCGGAAGCGTGCAAACTAAACTCACCGGGATGGAACCTTCCAGCAAGCCGCTTGGCAAGCCGCTCGGTGAGCCGCTCAGTGAGCCGCTCAACGAGCCGCTCAGGGAACAAGCGAGCAAGCTAAAGGTTTCGGCCTGGACGAGCCGTCTGTGCTTCACGTCGACCAACAACCCATTCGCACATAGGAAGTCCGCACCAAGTAATGCCATTGGCACGCTGGTGGTCACGAACGACCATTGAAAGCGCTGCCCTCCGAACCACAGGGAGAGGCAGCACTTCCCGAATGTGCGGATGGGTGTACCGTTGGCGGCAAGCAACGCGGGGCCCCGGCCCGCGGTTCGCTTGTCGGACGTGGAGGTGGGGATGACGCTTACCTGCGCTCCTGTATCGCAGAGGAAACGGCGCCCGGACAAGGTGTCCGTAATGAATAGGAGGCTGCCGGAATAGCCGACGCTCAGGGCCGCTAATGAGCGCCGGCCTGGTCGTTTCCCGACTTGTGAAAAGAGCATGGCGGGCGACACGTCCTAGCCTTGTGTCCGAACCTGGCGTGGATATAGCACCAGGCTTGCGGCGGCGGCCGCGGTTTTCCCGGCGGCGGTGGTGGTGGGCGGGGCACGGCAGCGGCCACGAGGGACGCTGTAGCCTCTGCCCCGGGATCCACGACGGCAGCACCGTAACTCGACCGCGTGTCGCAAGCCGCGAAAAACTTGTCGGCCTCGACGGCCAGGGCGCGGGGTTCCTTTATTTCGGAACCGGCCAGCGCGAGGCGTACCTGTAGAGGAGTGGGCGTAGGAAAAGCGCCCGGACTAAGAAATCTGGGGCTTGGTCACCCAGCAGCGACAGCATAAAATCCACCCGCACGGATGGTCGTGTGTCGCCGAGTTCGGGAAGGTCCAGGAGGCGGTCGGCCCGTTCGATCTCCGTGAGGCCAAACGTGGCGATGAGGAGACGTTTGAGCGCCCCGTACTTGTGGTCGACCGGCGGGTGCCGCAGGATGGACACGACTCGGGCGGCAGTGCCGGGCCCGAGGGCGGCGACCACGTGGTAGTAATGGGTCTCGTCCGCCATTATGCCTCGAAGCTGAAATTGCGCTTCGGCCTGCATGAACCACACGTTGGCCTGTGCTTCCCAAAACTCTGGGAGTTTTACTGCGACGGCGTTGGTGGCCATGGCGCGTTCAGTGGTCAGCGACGGCTGAACCAATCGGGGTCACCAGTGAAGTGTGGTGCTGCGCACACAACTTGCTTGCCAAAGAGGCAGGCCACAACGCATTTGTTAAAACCAAAAGAGTCTTTATTTCGAAAGCTCGAACTGCAGCACTGAGCGGACTCGAGCTTAGAGCCCGCATATATGTGCCGAGGCCATGCCTAGTCCCCGGGCGTGGCCGATCGGTCGAAGGGCGGGGCATGTACCATCGGTTCCCGCCTGGGCGCTCGCGCCACCCACTGGTGCGCGGAATTATTACCCCTTGTGCCCGCCACAATGTCACCATTTATGCACCATATGATGTCAAGGGCTGGCTGGATGGCTTAGAGGTGTGCACACTCACCTGTTAGCTCTCTAGCCTGGGTGTGCCATGGATCAGAAGGACATTAAGCAGGCGAACCAATCTGCCACGACTGGTTGTTGCTTGTTGGTGGACTTTAACGATCTCATTATCTTTTGCAAAGAGTAGTTGAGTAACAGATTACAAATTCCTGCCTAAATCAACTTCAAATTAATTCCTGAAAGATTTAGGTCACAAACGTTTTTAGGTCGACATCACTGCAAGTACACAGTCTCAAAGGTTGAAATAATTGGATCCAAAGTAGTAGTAGTAGTAGTAGTAGTAGTAGTAGTAGTAGTAGTAGTAGTAGTAGCAGCAGCTGCAGCAGTAGTAGTAGTAGTAGTAGTAGTAGTAGTAGTAGTAGTGCACTGTATGATTATAGAGAAGGCCTTCAATGAAAATGATATAAAGTCACTGGACTCTACAGTACAATAAAACTTATGGTAAAGTTTGATATTGAAGTCATTTTATTCCTGAGCAAGTATCTGTTGTGCAACATTTGAAATGTGCACCACAAAGCCTAACAAGAAAAAGAGCATTCAGAGATTGCAAACCCTTGCCAGGATGTATTTTCAGTGGTTTTTAAGGCTTTTGTGTTAAAACAAATATGGCGGCCGAACCACGTGACCGATGACGTCATCAGTATTCTTTTTTTCAAACTAATTTATTCCTAGATTATGCTGAAGAAATGTCATCTTGATCGGATGAAGTTTTCTACTTGTCGAATTATGATGTCATAATGGAGGCACATATGACATCATCATCAAGATATTTTATTCCCCATGGAGAGTTCTTTACAATGAGCCATGTCTCAATTTTTTCTATTCAGCGCTTTCGAAGATATAGAGATGCAAAGTTTTTCGTTTTTTTCCAAGATGGCGGCCGAACCACGTGGCCGATGACGTCATAATTATCATTAAAAAATTATACAGGTGGAGTTGCACCTATGGTGAAAATTTCCTGTCAATCGGATGTCAAGCAGCCGGGGAAAATCATATTTATTCTGTGCGGACAAACAGACAAACAAACAGACAAACAAACAGACAAACAAACGGACTCAAATGCAATAGGCTATGAGCCAGACCCCCCAAATTGACCGGTCGGTACCATACAGATGGAGTAAGGCTCATTGTGATTTTTAGCAAGATATATGTCCCTAGATATGAAAAAAAAGTGATAGCAGTGTATAACTCTCGGCCATCTCTGTGTTATCACCCGAAATATTATTATACGCCGGCTTCGCTTCGCCAAAAAATGTGATATTTGCTAAAATTGGAATAAATATGTTTTTAAGGACCACAGAGTGCCAATAATTTGCATACTGGATGCCAACTAATATAGTAATAGAAATATAGAACATTTGTGGGGGTTATTTATCAAATTTTTGATATAATGACAAAAAATATGTTAAATTTAGTGAAAAAGTGGTCGAAATCGCTTCGAGTTCAGAATTCACATTGTACATTTTTGTCAATATTTCAAAAATGAAAACTCCCAGAGTAACATTTGACCCCTCAAAATCTTTGCAAGGAACCACTGCATTGGAATATATCATTACTTTGTAATATGGTGGTTGTTTGGGGCACATATTTTGGTAAAGTTCAAAATATGTTCAACCATACCCCCTAATTTTGATATTATAGGTGCTAAAGGGTTAAACATTACTGTATTTGCATCTGTATTACCCAACTAAATTGTTATTTCCTTTTGTCATTCCAGGTAATGTGGTGGTGGTGGTGTTAGTGCTTGCCCAGTATTGCTAGTACAATCGCAATGGAAGAACAAACCAGAGATGAGGCCGAAGTGCCAACTGGAAGACATTGTATCATTCACAAGGAATCACCGAGTATTGATCCAAATGAACAACTTACCAGTCCACACAGTTTTGAATCATGGAAAACCCTAATAAATGCTGCTCAAGTAAGAGATCACTCCCCTATACTTGACATCGCTAAATCGGTGACAGACAAGGAGATTCCAGTGATCTTCTACCATAGGAAATGTAGAAGCATTTTCACGATGAAGAGAGATCTGGAAGCCCTTAAACGTAAAACAGATTCAAGCTCAACAGAGGAAGCTGTTGCTGGGTGTTCCAATGCTAAGCGACCGGCAAGACGATCCTCATCAGAATCACGCATCTATGACTACACATGCATTTTCTGCGAAAATGTCAAGAGATACAAGGGAACGTCAACTCGGGAAAAACTAGTCCAATCTGTGGAGTTGAGATCGGACCAGAAGCTTCGAGCTTGTGCAATCCGCAGGTGTGACACCAAGATTTTAGCCATAATGAGTAGGGACATAGTTGCTGCTGAAGCACATTATCATGCTTCCTGCTACAGGGACTACACAAGGCCAGCACCTGGTCTCGATACAGAGCCTGCTCCTTCTCAGGGGCATGATATTTATCTCGAAAAGCAAGACGAATCATATGCAGAACTGTTTCATTATATACGAACTGATATCATTCCCAACAAGCAAATTGTCAGAGTTACAACGCTTACAGAGAAACTGCGAACGATGATGTCTGCCAGAGGCATACATAGTCTAACAGAATCCACCAAGAAACATCTCCGTCAGAAATTGGAACAGGAGTTGGGAGACTGTATTCAGATTTTTGCTGACACAAAAGGAAAACTTGTTGTTGTACCTGATTGCATAACAATGCAATATATCGTCAGTGAGTATTGCGATATGGAAAGGGAGCTGAAAACTTGGAAAGATAAATCAACAAATATCTCGAAGATCATTGATCAGTCATCATCATTTTTGAGAGCAACAATAAAGGATGAGGAAAAAACAACAACCTGGCCGTATCACCCGTCCGACGTGGAGAAGGAATCATTCACTGCACCAGAATATCTTCGACGGTTTCTGATCGGTCTACGAACTGGTGATCCAGAACACAAACACCCTTCACGGAGAGTAACAATGCTCACGGAATCCTTCAGTCAAGATGTGGTATATGCAGTGACATGTGGTATGCAGAAGCCACCAAAACATATACTGCTTCCATACATGGTTAAAACACTCACTGGGAATACGGAGTTGATACGGACGTTGAACAGATTAGGCCATGGGATATCTTACTCTCAGTTGGAAGAAAATGACACAGCCTTGTGCTTACAGAAGCTCGCAGCTAATCTAAATCAGCAGACACTCATACCAACAAGTATTCAACCATACGCGTTTACCAACTTGGCATGGGACAACATTGATAGATTGGAAGAAACATTGAGTGGAAAGGGAACATCACATCGTGTGAATGGTATCGTGGTACAGGCCAGAGTTTATGGACCACATCTTCCGAAACAAGCGCTTCCTGAGATAGCCAAGAAAAAGCAAAGATCTTTGGATGTCTCTGATCACGAATTGACAACATACATTGCTGGACAGCGCGTTGGACCACAGTTGCTCACAACAGACACGAGCATAGTAACAGAGTACACAGCTACGAACAAAAACCTCATCTGGATACTTGCTCGAATGACCGACGCAGAGAAGCAGCGCATACCAAGCTGGACAGGTTTCAATATCAACACCAGAGATTCTCTGACAGTCTCAAAGGATGTTGTTGGTTATATGCCCACGATCAATGCTCCAGCTACGGAATTGACCACAGTCGCTGAAATATTGAACCAGTCAGAACTTGTGAGGAAGGCACTACAGTTAGGGGAGATTGTCATAGTGTTGGACCAGGCCTTATACGCTAAGGCAGCCGAAATCACCTGGAAACACACTGACAAGTATTCACGAATCATTATCCGTCTGGGCACTTTCCATACAGTCGGCAATATACTCGCAACTCGCGAAGATTTTGAGGGGTCAAATGTTACTCTGGGAGTTTTCATTTTTGAAATATTGACAAAAATGTACAATGTGAATTCTGAACTCGAAGCGATTTCGACCACTTTTTCACTAAATTTAACATATTTTTTGTCATTATATCAATATTTTGATAAATAACCCCCACAAATGTTCTATTTTCCATTACTATATTAGTTGGCATCCAGTATGCAAATTATTGGCACTCTGTGGTCCTTAAAAACATATTTATTCCAATTTTAGCAAATATCACATTTTTTGGCGAAGCGAAGCGGGCGTATAATAATATTTCGGGTGATAACACAAAGATGGCCGAGAGTTATACACTGCTATCACTTTTTTTTCATATCTAGGGACATATATCTTGCTAAAAATCACAATGAGCCTTACTCCATCTGTATGGTACCGACCAACCCCCTTGGCTCATAGCCTACAATACCCTCTCCTCTGGCGAGGGTAATAACTAGAAAGCATCTGAAAATGCAAAACCTATCTGCGTCCGTTTGTATTCAGATGTCTTCTTATTCTTCAATATGCTCAAAAAAAGGAAAAGTTTTTTAACTAGAACGGCACTCTTCGACGTCACGACGTCGACTGATATGCCTCAGCCCACATTATTACATCATTATAATACTTGTATCAAGTTTGATTTAAATCCATTCAGCTGTGCCCAAGTTAGCACATTTTACCTGACATGACCTCTGACCTATGACCTATTGACCCCAAAATGTAATCAGTTCATGTTTACATTATTATAATAGCTGTACCAAGTTTTAATTTAAATCCCTTCAGGTGTTCACAAGTTCTCACATTTTTACCTGACATGACATCTGACCTTTGACCTCTAACCTCGGGACCCAAATCGAATCAGTTAATCTTTACATCGTTATACATATCTGTACCAAATTTAAATAAGATCCCTTTAGCCATTCTCAAGTTATAGACCTTTTACAGATTTGACCTTTAACCTCTTGAACTCAAAATCTAATCAGTTAATCCTTACATCATTGTACATACCTGTACCAAGTTTTGAATTAGATCACTTCAGCCGTTTTCAAGTTATATACCTATTACAGATTTTATCTTTGACATTTAACCCCAAAATCGAACACTTAATCTTTACAATATTATACATACCTGTACCAAATTTGAATTAGATCACTTCAGCATTCTCAAGTTTTAGACCTATTACTGATTTGACCTTTGACCCCAAAATCTAATAAGTTAATCTTTACAACATTAAAGATACCTGTACCAAGTTTGAATTATATCACTTCAGCCGTTCTCAAGTTATAGACCTATTACAGATTTGACCTTTGACCCCAACATCTAATCACTTAAGCTTTACATCATTATACATGCCTGTACTAAGTTTTTAATTCGATCACTTCAGCTGTTCTCAAGTTATAGAGCTATTACAGACTTTGACATTTGACCTCTTGACCCCAAAATCTAATCACTTCATCTTTACATCATTCTAGATAAGTGTACCAGATTTGGTCAGAATCCCATCACTGGTTCACAAGTTATCGCAGTAACAGTATTTTTACCTAGCATGACCTCTGACCTTTGCTCTTTGACCTCATGACCCCAATATCTAATCAGTTCATCTTTACCCCATTATACATACCTGTGGCAAGTTTGACTAAGCTCCCTTTAGCCGTTCTCAAGTTATCGCGATAACGAAAGCCTATCACGGACGGACGGATAGCCGGACGGACAACCTGAAAACATAATGCCTCCAGCGACTTCGTCGGTGGAGGCATAAAAATACAAAATGAAAATTATTGATGATTTTATGCAGCCACGACCTTTGACCTTTTGATCTTTTTTTTTTTCTCATTCAAAAGAATCAAATTCCTATTCTTATTCAAATTTCTGATTCTTATTCAAAAAATTTTATTTGATTCTTGTCTTTTATGAATTCTTAATTTTGGATTTGATCTTCAACCCGATTTGTCACCAATCGACTCCTACGTTTTGATTGGTGAACCAATTCAGTGACCCCCAATATGCAAATTCTTAAAATTTCAGGTCAATCGGATGAAAATTGACGATTATATGTGATGCTGACCTTTGACCTTTTGACAACATTATTCATTTTCATTCTCCATATTTTCATAGTTAAGCTTTGGTGAAGATGACAAAACTCAAACGGTAAATTCAAATTTCAGGTCAATTGGTTGAAAAATGATGATTTTATGTGATGCTGACCTTTGACCTCTTGCCAAAATTAGTAATTTTCCTTCTCCGTATTATCATAACTAGTAGTCTAGTAGGAAGACTAGGTCCCCCTGCACCCCCCCGGAGATATACTTCTAATCAGTGTTTCTAGATTGGAGAAAATGTGTAGAAAATGACTAGCTATGGCCCCAAGCTGAAAAAATGTCCCACATACCATTTTTATGCAAATTACTGCTGCCATTATCAAAAAAAGGCTAGGTCCCCCTGCACCCCCCGGAGATATACTTCTAATCAGTGTTTCTAGATTGGAAAAAATGTGTAGAAAATGACTAGCTATGGCCCCAAGCTGAAAAAATGTCCCACATACCATTTTTATGCAAATTACTGCTGCCATTATCAAAAAAACGATTTTTGACATATCTCAGCCAATATTGCAGATAATTGAAAAATGAAGGTGTCTAGACCCATGTTTTGAAGGGCATAGATCATGATAGAACTATTCATAACATGATTACATGTGTCTATGGTATACTAGTATGCTAATTAGTGCTTTATTTACAAAATAATCACAGTTTTACGAAATAATAGACTCATATTAAGGTCCGTCTACACAGACGTTAACACAAAGTTTTATTTTTCTAAATACCCTGTGAAATTCACCGAATGCCCTGTGAAACCTGGGATTCTTCTCCAGCTTTTTCAAGGGCCCGACTTTTCCCTTCCCTTTGAAGGCACTGGTGCAGTCTTCTCCGCTGAACACATAGTACCCCAGGAGAGTGGCACAGTAGTCCTCTCCCAGGGATTCTGCCAGCTCAGAGACGTTGACAAGTTGGCGATGCTTCCCTGACCCTGTATCCAGGTACACCGTCAGCTTGATGTTGTGGGCATGGTGGAGCAGGATCAGGAGGATGTCTGTGTCCGGTGTTCTGACTACAGCGTTCTTGTATCCGATGGTAGCAGCATGATGGAGGTACAGAACCACCCTGGTATCAGTCTCTTCCTGGTTGCTGTAGATCGTGGGGAGTTCACGTACCTCGACCTGAAACACAAAAAGGCACCGCATTTCAATCACCAGTCACTGCCAGTTTCAGTATATCTCCGGGGGGTGCAGGGGGACCTAGTCTTTTTTTGATAATGGCAGCAGTAATTTGCATAAAAATGGTATGTGGGACATTTTTTCAGCTTGGGGCCATAGCTAGTCATTTTCTACACATTTTTTCCAATCTAGAAACACTGATTAGAAGTATATCTCCGGGGGGTGCAGGGGGACCTAGTCTTCCTACTAGACTATAGGGCATGCCCGTACTATATATATATCTAAAATTATATCCCCCCCCTCTATTTACATGAAATGGTTTGGTCCAAAGCGAACGGCTTGCGAGTACGGTGACAATCCCCCCCCCTCTATTTACATGCAATGGTTTGGTCCAAAGCGAACGGCTTCCGGAGTTTGGTAAAGAAATCGCCATCGCGTGCACAAACGCGCAGGAAAGCGAATGAATCGCAAATTCGTTTTTATTAGTTGTAAAACATAGTTTAACGCCAACATAGTTTGCAAACGTGAAATAAATGAATACGCTCTCAAATGTGCCATCCGAGGCAGAGTGTGCCCGCCACGTTCGGCACACGCGATCGTTCGCTGCTCTCTGATTGGTTGAATCGTTTTTTGGACATAGCTCGGTAAGTAATTGTCCGATTAATATGAAACCTTGAAAAGGCACATCCTCGGGTCCCCAGCAATATACCTGGCAAGTTAAAAGTATATCGGACCCGTGGTTGTCGAGAAACAGCGG
Source organism: Myxine glutinosa (assembly GCF_964187855.1). Taxonomy (NCBI): domain Eukaryota; kingdom Metazoa; phylum Chordata; class Myxini; order Myxiniformes; family Myxinidae; genus Myxine; species Myxine glutinosa. Next base: position 80,714,158 of record NC_136271.1, on the reverse strand, counting down.
TCACAGACAAACAAACGTACAGACGTACAGACAGACAGACAGAGATTACTGGAATTATAGATAGATAAAGCTTTGATTAAAATCTGATGACAATAGCTGGAATGGTAAAAAGGTTACGGCCTGGATAAACACACACACACACACACACACACACACACACACACACACACACACACACACACACACACACACACACACACAGAAGTGATTACAAAACCTCGTGTCTTGCTGTGCAGGGGACGGGCAAATTACACTCCAACAGCTTGTGCTGTTTGTCATAAAATTGCCACCAACAATGCCACAACATATGTCGACGCAACACTTTACAGTTGCCAACTCAAGTGGGCCTGAAATACGTCGTGGGTTTCATTTTTACCCCCAGGTACAGGCAACATGAAGGTTAATAACACTGCCCTCGGAAGGCCTGCCTTCACATCCTGGCTCCTCTCCTATGCTCAAGACATCTGTCTCAACATGAGTTATGCAATCTTCTCTTGTTTTAAATTCATGTTCATTTAGTCCGAAAGATTTACGTCCAATTGTGCATAAATCACAGTATTAAGCTTGTGCAAAAAAACACAACCGTACTCATTGCCAAGCAAAATCCATCTTCCAGGTTCAGCACGAGCTCTGCCATCTTTCTCAGAACAGACAGCTGGAGGTATTTATTAGAAATAGACCTTTACCCCAAAGTTCATTTCGTGCTTTTAAATATTTTACAATAATGTTTGGAGGAGAAGTTTGCGTCCCAAAGTCGGAGATTTCATGTCCTGCTGGCTTCGACTCCAGACTATTTGTCGCTACCATCTAATGCGGTGCCAGCGTAGGGGAAATGTATCGAGGATTTTGCATTCCTTTTGAAAGGATATACAAGTTGGCAGCCTTGCGTCAAAGTTTATGTACCCTGATGATAATTAGAGATAAATAAAATACTGTAAATCAATGTTTGCTTGGAATGCGACGTTGCTCCGATCATCAAATCGGCTTCAGCTGGCAAAGGGCCTGGTTTTAAATGGCCCTTCTTTAATTATCCTCGTGTTTACCCTTATTTTTCCTGTCCCCTGGTTTATTTCCAAAATCCTTTCCATCGTTTTATCTCATCGGGTCGATCATCTTGCATCATCAGAATGTTCTTTTTCCTCGTTTACAAATGCCCTGGAAGTCCCATGATGCTCCATGACTGGAGAGCTTCTAACAGGAAATCGGATAAGATTTGTATAAATAATGTAAGCCAGATGTGCAGAAGTATTGCCGAAGCATATAGTCCTGACTCAGTGGTCTGATTCATTATGACTGATGTTGAGGTTCAAAGAACAGCTCGACACTTGCATTTTCATTTGCCTGGAGCTTCAAATATGGCGACGCGAGTTGAGGAGAAATGGAACCCAGAAACAGTTGTATATTACACTGTCGGTGTTTCGTTGGTGAAGGTGGTGAAGACAGCTTGTGGCATTGGTTCATTACCAACAACTCACAGATGAGAGAAGAGTAAGTTGGAGGAACCAGCACACACCAAGACCTGTGAGCTCAGCTGAGGATAAAATATCATAAAGCACTAGAGAGTTCATAGAACACCTTAGCCCACCCAGTGTTGAGAAAAAGGACATGCAAAAAGGGTATTTTCAACTCTTGAGTATCATCTGGTGTTGGCCTAATGGTTAAGGTGGTGGGCTTGGGATCCCAAGGTCCTGAGTTCGAATCCCGTTGAATTAACGCCAGATGGGGTTGACTCACCCTGTCATCCTTCTGAGGTTGGTGAAATGAGGACCACATAACTGGCTACATGAATGAGTGCCACAGAAAAATGATGCAACCAGCAGCCGGGTGGGCAACCGGCAGCCGGGTGGGCAACCGGCAGCCGGGTGGGCAACCAGCAGCCGGGTGGGCAACCAGCAGCCGGGTGGGCAAGCTGCAGCCGGGTGGGCAACCAGCAGCCGGGTGGGCAACCAGCAGCCGGGTGGGCAAGCTGCAGCCGGGTGGGCAAGCTGCAGCCGGGTGGGCAACCAGCAGCCGGGTGGGCAACCCAGCAGCCGGGTGGTGCAACCAGCAGCCGGGTGGCCGCACACGAACCACCACCAACTCTTGAGTCTTGCTTTGCGCTTCCGAGCACAATCTACTTTACACAATTTGTATATACGTACACAATTTGTAATTTGAAATATACACAAATTGTATATTTCTAATGACCCACCGTTTTCTCTGAAACTCGATATTTGAACCCCAACGCTGAGAGTGCGGGCGGAAAATTTGATTGGTCGAGATGACATAATATTTTGTCCAAGTACTGCGAAACTAGAGGTTTTGGGCTGACGGTTAGAGCAGTTATTTGCAATTTGTTACGGTTAGCTCGCGCACTCTTTGCGAAGGACACCGTAGGATCTTTAATGTCCACCAACTAATACAGGCAGATGGGACCCCAGTTTAACGTCGCTCTGCATTCGAGGGATTATCACACAATTATGAATCACACTGCCAATGACATATCAGTATGGCAGTTTACAGCTGGGCCGAGAACCCTGGCTGGACAGGTCAGAGACGAGTGTGTCCCTCGCGGCCCATCATACAACGACGGGTTTCTCAAGACTCTTTCTTCTCCTCCTTCTAATTATAGACAATTGTGCGTCCACAACGTCCTGTGTATACAGGAGGAGGTAGAGCATCTCCAGAGATATTAGACTCTTTTCTTTGCCAGGATTCTCTCTATGAACAGTACCATTAAGACATGTCCTTAATCGTCCACATTCGACGCCCTGAACGAAAATCAAATCGATTCTTCTTGTTGCCATACCAGCTCATCCACCAAGTTTCGACAGAATCTGTCCAAAACCTTTTGAGATATCGTGCCATATTTCAGTTTTAGCCCCATCGCTCAATGGTGAAGAAACGTTTAAACAATTCTTTGATCCGGATGCGGATTTGAATCTTCACCAAAATTTAAAAAAATCTTCCTCGTCACGCACCCAACCTGTCCACCAAGTTTCGTCCGAATCCGTTCAAAACTTTTTGAGATTTCCTGTTCACATACAAACTTCATCCGCAGCTCAAAGGAATATTGTTCTCCCCTCTGGGCCGCTGCTCCTGCCTCACACCTAGCTCGGCTTCACGCTGTTGAAACCCAAGCATTCAGAATCATTGGAATCTCCTGTGATGAAGCTAACTCCGAGGGCCTTTCACTCCTATCGCCGGCAAGTTGGTGATCTTTCTGTCTTCTACCGACTCCTCTCCGGCCTTGCTCCCCCTGCTCTATCTGTGCTCTCTCCGCCCAAATATTCCTACAGGTCGCACAAGATCTCCCAGGAACCCTCTTCTGGTGAAACTGCCAAAATCAAGACTCTCTGCTCACCTTCACTCCTTCATTCTTCTTTTCTCCCGCCTCTGGAACAAACTCCCTCACTCCCTTCAATCCCACTCCTCCATCCAGGTCTTTTAAAGAGCTGTTTCTCTTTAAAACATCTGGTCTTTAAAACAAACCACCATCTTGCCCCATCTTGCCCCATCCCATCCCACCCAAGTCTTGCCCCATCCATAACCTTGATCTATTCTACCCCCATGAATCCACCCCAGATCCACTTTTTTGAAATTCCGAATTCTTTCCTGGAAGTCCTCGCAATGTCCATGTGTTTTATACCTCTCCCACCCCCCTCCAATCCCCCCCTTCCCGTGCCTCCTCCTCCCCAAGCCATCTCCCTCCCACAGATCTCCTGATGTCCCTGTTCTCTGCTGTTGTACTTATGTGTACAACTGTTCTCTGCTGTTGTCTCTGCTGTTGTGTGCTTCCCTCTCTCTTCCCATCTTGTCTCCCGCTCCCTTTGTTGTATGTTTGTGTGTCCGTTTTTTGGGGGTTTTTTTGTGATTGATGTTAGCGCTTACACGAGCCTCGATCTTGTATACAAAAAAAATAATAATAATAGGGGTGAAAACATAACCTCCATCCACTTTTGGTGGCGCAGGTAATAAGATAATTGGATGTCCCAATATAAAGCAGAGTTGAGAGATTTGGGGGAAATACAGCAGGAATTGTTTGGGTTTTACATTGTTGTGTTTCATTCTTTTTCTTTCATTTGATTACTCGAAGATTACTCGAAGGCTAAAGGGAGCTTTTCTAAGCATACAAATTGCCTGTGCACATTGACAATGAACTTTGTGGATCAGATAAAAGGGAAACGCACCGACGGAGCATAACTACATAAGCTATTTTGATATTTGATATATATTAACATTGCTCTCGAGATTAACTCATGTCAGATGTTTTCCCATGAAATCGTGTAACTCTGCAAGACTATTTCTGAAACGCAATTGTCGGAATAGAGGATTGTATAAACAATTTAAACTTTTTAAACACAACACTTATCATCCCACAAATCTCACAATATGTTTCTTGTTTCCAGAAGACTTCATGACACAGCTTTTCCTGTTGGTGCAGGTTTGAGGTTTCCCTCAAAATGGTGATTGGACGATCGTAATGTTGAAATATGCTGTGTGTGGCTTGTTCTGCTGCCTTTTTTTTTGTTGTTTTTTGGATACAGAATCGAGGCTCCTGGAAGAGCGAACACATTGAACATGAAAACATGCACAGACACATAAAGCATGCAATGAAGGGAGCGGGAGACAAGAGGGGGGGGGGGGGGGGAAGCACACAAGCACAACAACAGAAGAGAACAGGGACTTCGGTAGATCTGTGGAAGGGGGAGGGCATGGGGGAGGAGGGAGGGGTACAAGGTGTAAAGCAAATGAACACTTCCAGGAATTTCAGGAAAAAAGTTGGGGATTGAAAGAGGCGGATTTGGGGTGTATTAACGGGGGTATAAAAGATTAAGATTTTGGATGGGGGAAGATAAGAGATGTTGGTGAACAGCTGTTTTAAAGACCTGGAGGGAGGAGCGGGATTGAAGAGAGTGTGGGAGTTTGTTCCAGAGGCGGCAGAAGAGAGGAATGAAGGAGTGAAGGTGAGCAGAGTCTTGATTTTGACAGTTTCACCAGAAGAGGGTTGCTGGCAGATCTTGTGTGTCCTGCAGGAATATTTGGGGGACAGAGCACAGACAGAGCTGTGCTCTTCGCCGGAGAGGAGTCGGTAGAAGACAGAAAGCCCACCTACCTGCCTGCGGTGAGAGAGAGAAAGGCCTTCAGAATCAGCTTCATCGGGGGAGATTGCAATGATTCTGAAAGCTTTGGTTTCAACCGCGTGAAGCCGAGCTAGATGTGAGGCAGGAGCACCAGCCCAGAGGGGAGAGCAGTATTCCATTGAGCTGTGGATGAAAGCTTTGTATGTGGTGAGGAGCTCAGTGGTGCCAAGGAAGGACTTTGCACGACGGAGGATGCCCAGTCGGCAACAGGCTTTGGAGGCCAGCCATGAAATGGGGTTTTCCCAGGAAAGATCATGGCAGAGAGTGAGTGAGACCCAAAAGGTTGAGTGACAGAACTTCTTCAAGAGGATTGTTCAGAAAGTAGATGTGAGGGTTGCCCAGACGGTCTTTTTGGAGAGACAAAGTGAGAGTGTGAGATTTGTCAGGATTGAAAGACATGTTTTTTTTTGTTTTGTTTTTTTGTATACAAGATCGAGGCTCGTGAAAGAGTATTAATTAATCACACAAAAAGTCAAACCGACACAAAAAACACAAAATAAGGGGAGCGGTAGACAAGATGGGGAGAGAGGGGGAAGGACACAAACACAACATTTGAGAGCAGGGACATCGAGAAAACTGTGGGAGGGAGAGGGCTTGGGGGGAGGTGGGACAGGTATAAAACATATGGACACTGTAAGGACTTCCAGGAAATAAGTTGGAATTTCGAAAAAGTGTATCTGGGGTGAATTAGCGGGGGTAGAAAAGATCAATGTTTTGGATGGGGGAAGATAGGAGATGGTGGTAAACAGCCTTTTTCAAGACCTGGAGGGAGGAGTGGGATTGAAGGGAGTGGGGGAGTTTGTTCCAGAGGTGGGAAAAAAGGGGAATGAAAGAGTGAAGGTGAGCAGAGAGCCTAGATTTTGGCAGTTTAACCATAAGAGGGTTGCTGGTAGATCTTGTGCGACCTGTAGGAATATTTAGGGGACAGAGCACAGAGAGAGCTGGTGGAGCAAGGCCGGAGAGGAGTCGGTAGAAGACAGAAAGACCACCTACCTGCCTGCGGTGAGTGAGTGAAAGGCCCTCAGAGATAGCTTCATCGCGGGAGATTCCAATAATTCTGAAAGCTTTGGTTTCAACAGCGTGAAGCCGAGCTAGGTGTGAGGCAGGAGCACCGGCCCATAGGGGAGAACAGTATTCCATTGAGCTGCGGATGAAAGCCTTGTATGTGGTGAGGAGCTCAGGTGTGCCGAGGAAGGACTTCGCATGACGGAGGATGCCCAGTCGGCGACTGGCTTTGGAGCCCAGCTTGGAAATGTGGTTTTCCCAAGAAAGATCATGGCAGATAGAGAGACCCAAAAGCTTGAGCGACATAACTTCTTGGAGAGGATTGTTGAGAAAGTAGATGGGAGGGTTTTCCAGTCGGTCTTTTCGGAGAGACATAGTAAGAGTGTGAGATTTGTCATGAGTGAAAGACATGTTCCACTTGTTTGACCAGTCTGTGATTTTGTCCAGGTCTGCAGAGAGTGAGGAGGCTGCAGACTGCCGATCTGAGGGATGAGGAATGGAGCGGCAGAGAGTGGAGTCATCAGCAAAGAGATTGAGAGGATTTTCCAGAGAGTCGGAGAGATCATTGATGAAGACCAGAAAAAGCACAGGGCCCAGAACACAACCTTGCGGAACTCCAGCCAGAACAGGCAGGGGCGACGAGAGAAATCCATTCAGGGCCACACGTTGACTACGACCAGAGAGGAAGCCCGCAAGCCAAGCATGGAGATTTCCATGGATACCATAGGAGGAGAGTTTGGTGAGCAGAGTTGGCCGCCAGACTATATCGAAGGCACGTGATATGTCAAGGGAGACAGGTCTGATTTCCTGTTTGGCATTGAGGACCTCCATCCATTGTTGAGACAGCAGAAGCAACATATCCAGAGTAGAATGACCTGGTCTGAATCCAAATTGATGATCGGAGATCAAGCCATTGGAGAGGAGGAAGGATTTGACATCCGAAACAATGATGGATTCCATGACTTTGCTGATAATTGGGAGCAGGCTGATTGGTCTGGAGTTGCAAGGATCTGTTTTTGCACCTTTTTTGTGTAAAGCGGTAATGTTTGCTGATTTCCAAGATGCTGGCAGATGACCTTGAGCAAAAGAGAGGGTGAAAAGAACAGAGAGAGGGTGAGATAGAGCGGCAGAGCAGGATTTTAGGACCCGTGGGCTGATACCGTCTGGTCCAGTTGCAGAATCAGAGTCGAGGTTTGACAAAAACTTCTTCACCTTGTCAGGAGAGAAGGACACAGAGTCCATGAGCAGTTGGGTTCGACTGGGTAAGGTGGGGACAGAGAGAGATGGGTTTGGGACACAAGATTTTGAGGCAAACACAGAGTTGAGGCATTCGGCTTTGTCACTTGCGGTGTCAACCACGTAGCCATTTGAGGTGAGGGAGGGGATGGAGGGGGAACAAACACCAGAAACGGATTTGACCAGACGCCACCAGGATTTGGAGGAAGGAGACAGGTTTGAGAGTTCATTCTTGAGTGTGGAGAGATAGTGCTTCCTGGCACTCCTGAGGGTAGACACCCACTTGTTCCGAGCTTGGTGGAAGGAAATGAGAGTGCCTTCAGTTGGATTTGCCTTCCAAGAGGCAAAGGCAAGTTGTTTCAGGGCAACTGCCTCACCACAAGATTCAGTGCACCATGGACGGGAGGAAGGGTAAGACAACTGAAGACGAGATGGGATAAATCTGTGCATGAGAGAGAGCAGTTTGCTTTGGAAGAATTCCCAGGAAGAATTGATGTCAGAGGCAGTAGAAATGGGAGACCAGTCCAGATGATTAATGGCTGCTTGCAGCCCGTGCCAGTCGGCCTGAGTGAAATGCCAGACTCGTCGGCGCTGATGAGGCTCTCTGAGAATGGCCAGAGAGATGTCCACTTTAACAAGCACATGATCAGAAGAACCGATTGGAGCAGAAGAAGAGCAGCAGACATTAGCAGGGAAGTTAGTCATAACCAAGTCTAGAAGAGAAGATACTCCATTGACTGAGATCCGGGTCAGGAAATTGACAAATTGTGTCAGTCCCAATGAGTCACAGAAGTCCTTTGCTGAGGTGCCATGGCTGGTGAGAGAGGAACCCACATCCAGCCAGCTGGCATGGTGACAGTTGAAGTCACCACATATGAGGAAGAGAGAGTTGGGATGAGTTGATAGAAGTTGGTACATTTTGTCATACAGCGACATGTAAATGGAGTCATCACTGTTTGGAGGACGGTACAGCACACATATGAATAAAAGGTGGGAGCGGAGAGGAAGCCGTAGCCAGAGGTACTCCCGGGGGTGGGGCGGAGAGAGGGCAGTGCAAGGAGAGTGAGGAAGAGAGTTTTTGATAAAGATAGCAACCCCACCACCAGGACGAGGCTCAGGTCTGTCATACCGGAGGAGGGAGTAACCAGGAAGAGATATTAAGGAATCAGAGACATCTTGAAGGAGGAAAGTTTCTGTTAAGCAGATCAAGTCTGGATTGTCAGAAGCAACCTGAATGGAGAAATCAATCAGGTTTGAGGGAAGACCCAGGATGTTTGAGGTCCATATCGTTAATGAGGAGAGAGGGGGAGCATCGGATGCAGGAGAGGGGAGGGGAGGGGTAGGGGCAGATGAAGGATGAGAGGGGGAGGTAGGAAGTGCAGTTGATAGTGTGTCAGAGATTACAGAAGAGTTACAAGAAAGGGAAGGATGAGGATGAAAGGTTTGATGGTGATGGGATGAGGCACAGTGAGGGGTTCTTTGAGGGGTGGCAGAGGAATGTAGAAGGTTGGGGGAGGTGGAGGTATGAGATAGAAGGGAGATTAAGTCGGGAGGAAGCAGTTTTGAGAAGGAGGTGGTAGAATTGGAGAGGGATGGTCGGGGGGGGGGGGAGATTTGAAGGGGAGGGGTTGGGGGGAGATTTGAAGGGGAGGGGTTGGGGGGAGTTTTGAAGGGGGGGTTAGGGGGTATTTCTGAAGGGGAGGGATTAGGGGGGAGTTTCGGAGGGGAGGGGCAAGGGGGGAGTTTAGAAAGTGGATAATTAATGAAAGATGAACATTTATAACAAATTGGGTTTATTGTGATTTTCAAGTTAGCGATCCGTTTAAGAACGATAGAGGAGGGGTGGAATGAATGTGAATTTAGAGCATGTAGTGATTTAGTATTATAAGAGATTGAATTTTTTTTTGAAGTGGAATGAGTTGGAGAGGAAATTGAAAAGAGCCTTTTAAATAGGAAGAAAAACAGCATGTTGTAATATACCACTGAATAAAACACTGCAGGGGAAAGTTTAAACATATTTAAACAGAACCGTGAAGAACAATCTAATATTCACAAAAAATACCAACGGGGAGAGGGAGCCTAGGGGGACAACCACGAGTCACATGAACAGGGCAAAAGATGTCAGCAAAAAGAACAGGGCAAAACAGATCTGGGGAATGGCGTGAAATGGGGGTGAAACACGTGGTCGAAGAATGAACGAACGAAAAGAACAAAGAAGGAAAAATATTTGTTTTTTTTGTTGTTGTTTTTTAGTTAAGATTTTAAACAAGGAAATATGGGGTGAAAAGACTGGGAAAAAACTGAGAACGAGAGTAGAAGGACCACAATCGACCGCTGAGAGAAAACAAAGCCTCCAGGTAGGAAGCTTAAAGAACTAGCCCGCAATATAACGCGGCACGAAATACTCGACCACTCTATACAGGTATGAAAGATTAACACCGATAAAATCTTCCAAGAGACGCACTATAGGTACACACACGTAAGATAAATACAGTTTCGACAAAAATACAATTGTGAACAATTACTTAACTTCGAGCGTGCGTGAAGATCGGGACAGCTTCGAAAAACCGTGACTTCCCCCGCAAGATCTCGCGAGATCGTGTATGTTCCACTTGTTTGACCAGTCTGTGATTTGTCCAGGTCTGCATAGAGTGAGGAGGCTGCAGACTGCCGATCTGAGGGATGAGGAATGGAGTGGCAGAGAGTGGAGTCATCAGCAAAGAGATAGAGAGGATTTTCCAGAGAGTCGGAGAGATCATTGATGAAGGACAGAAAAAGCACAGGACCCAGAACACTGCATTGAGGAACTCCAGCCTGGACAGGAAGGGGAGAAGAGAGAATTCCATTCAGGGCAACACGTTGACTGCGACCAGAAAAGAAGTCTCCAAGCCATGCGTGGAGGTTTCCATGGATACCATACGAGGAGAGTTTGCTGAGCAGGGCGGGGTGCCAGACTGTCTGCACATTCCAAACGCCTTGCAAATCCTTTGGCGGTAGGGCTTCTGGAAGCTTTGTGTGCAATGTCCATCTTGTTTTCTGCTTTAATCTTGCAGTGTTTGTCAGTGATGACATATTTGTAATGTATACTCAACATCAAAATAAACTTATCAAATCTTTCGAAGGACACTCATTGAAATCCTCCATGCAAAAATGAAAAATATTTGAATACAGAGGTAAAGTTCAGCTATCTTTACTAAACACATGTCAATAAACAACAGGTTGCCTCAATCACAAAAAAAAAAAAAAAGCTTGAACATCACAAGGGGCGGCGCAACAAAAGTCACAGCACTGCAACACAAAGGCACCTGAATACAGTCGGAAGAAAATGACACAAGAATGGACACAACACTCCTAACAGTCAAGGATAGAATGACAGCAGTCCTCAATATCGTGTGTTTCCTCCCTGAGCTGTAATGCAGGCTGTACACCTCCGAAGCATGCTCTGTACCAGGCGTCTGATGCGGTCCTGGGGAAGTCTGTCCCACTCCTGCTGCAAGCCTTGAATGAGCATTTGCCGATTGACAGCCGTTGATCTCCTCGATGCAAGATGTCGACCAAGCTCATCCCAGAAATGCTCAATGGGGTTGAGGTCAGGGGAATAAGGCATCCAAGGCATCACTTCAACACCCTGTTCCTGGAGGAAGTTTGTGGTCAGGTGAGCAGCATGGGGTCGAGCGTTGTCCTGCTGGAAAACTGCGATGTCAGGATGAGCCTGGAGAAATGGCAGCAGATGAGGTCTCAAAACTTCATTGACATAACGCTGACTAGTGAGATTGCCTTCAATGACGACCAGAGGTGTCCTGAAACGGGTGGAAATGCTGGCCCATAGCATCACACTGGGTCCTCCCCAACGATTGATCTGGCGAATACAGCATGATGCATACCTTTCCCCACCACTGCGCCATACCCGTTGATGCCCATCAGCAGCATGGAGGCAAAATCTGGACTCATCGCTGAACAAGACTGCTCTCCACTGTTGCTGTGTCCAGCAACGATGCTGCAGACACCATCTTAGTCTGTTCCACCAATGCACTGCGTTCAACACTGGACCTCTGCAAGGATGTCTTGCCAACAGGCCCCGACTTCTCAAGCGCCTTCGCACAGTGGAGACACTGATGCGGTTGTTGTGGCGACCTTTTGTCACTGCAGCTGTTTGCGTCGCAGGGCGGAAACTATCACGAAGATGTTGCAGCACAATCCAGCAGTCTTGGTTTGGGGTGGTTACCCGTGGTCTTCCTCCTCGTGGACCATCATTCATAGTTCCAGTTTCACCGTAACGCCTGGCCTGGTTGGAAATTGCAGGCTGTGAGCAACCAAGACGTTGGGCAATTGTTTGCTGGCTTACACCAGCCTCAAGCATCCCAATTGCCCTTAAACGTTGTTCAGATGTCAGGTGTGGCATCTGAATTTTCTTGTTGTTTTCCCTGTCAGAAGCCTCGAGAGTGACTCGAGACAGCAGTAAATTAATGTATAACCACGAGAACTGAAGGATTTCATGATGAGGGTCATTATTTAAAGGGAAAGATCCCTATACAGAACCACTCAAGCATGCCATTGTTGATCAACCAGGTGATTGAAGTGAAGTTCCCGTTACATAATCAGCCATTACAATTGAATAAATGTGTTTGTAAAGCTGCACATTTCAAAAAATGAAAGTGATAAGTTTATTTTGATGTTCAGTTTATTTTGTGGTCCATGATTGACTGTGAAACGCACATGATGTTTCATAACCCACGACCCATGAAGGCAAGACGTGGTGGCTTCCACTAACATTAGTGGGGCATTCACTGAAGTAGCATTTGCTGCTTTCTGGTGCTTCACAACCAATCAGGGACCCACAAAGGCAAGATTCAGTGGCTTTCGCGAAATTTACCGGGAAATTTGCCGAAGTAGCATTTGCTGCTCCCTGGTGATTCACTAGCAACCAGGGACCCACAACGGCAAGACAAGGCGGCCTCCACTAAAATTAGTGGGAAATTCACCGAAGTAGCATTTTCTGCTCCCTGGTGATTCACTAGCAACCAGGGACCCACAACGGCAAGACAAGGCGGCCTCCACTAAAATTAGTGGGAAATTCGCCGAAGTAGCATTTGCTGCTTCCTGGTGATTCACCAGAATCCAGGGACCCACAACGGCAAGACAAGGCGGCCTCCAGTAAAATTAGTGGGAAATTCACCAAAGTAGCATTATCTGCTCCCTGGTGATTCACTAGCAACCAGGGACCCACAACGGCAAGACAAGGCGGCCTCCACTAAAATTAGTGGGAAATTCACCAAAGTAGCATTTTCTGCTTCGTGATGATTCACAACCAACAAGGGACTCACAAAGGAAAGACATGGCGGCCTCTGCTAAAATTCATTAAAATATGTACAAGGGTGTAAATTGAAAAAAATAAGTTCCACATGATGACAACAGGATGAGCTGTTTTGTCTGGGTTTATTTCTCGATTCAACCACAAACTATCAGATTGATGCTTCACAAGCAGGGTGTTGCATCACAAAGTATGCCGTCCCTCCGGTGGGATGTTAAGATGGGTGTCCCATTTGCCTGCATTAAATATTGGATATTAAAGACCCATGGTGGCTTTCGATGAAGAGTAGGCCGGTTATCACCCGAATCATGAACAAATTACAAATTCCTGCCTAAAGCAGCTTCAGTCAATTCTCAGACATCGCCAGCCAATTCGTGAAAGGCTTGGGCCAATCTTCGCCCTAGACCAACCCTACATGAAGGCAGGATTAATTGGGGCTGTGTAACAAGTAGTAGTACTAGTGGTAGTGAAAGTAGAATGGGAAAGGTCCAATCGTGATCAGATTATAGCAATTCTCAGTTTTTGAAATTGGAGTTTTGTTTCACTTTAAGACAATGATCTTAGGGCATCATGGTTCTTGCATTCCCTTGACTGAGATCAGCAAGTAGTGATTTTATCAGTGCATGGCAAATCACGTGATGTCGTGCATGTGTGTTCGTTTTAATGCCGAGGTCGGTAATGCTCAGACAATATTTTCCTTTCTGCAGCGCTTCAGGCCCTCAACAAGGTCATGGATGTCCTTTTTTTTTTCCTGGAAATCGAATATCTTTCTTCTGATGCTTTTGCCCCTGGCAAGTGAAATGAGATAGAGCACAGCTGTAGATTGCAGACTCCAAAGGAGAACCTGGCCCTGAAATTTCTTATACTGACCTCAACATCCTAGTTTGGATAATGTGGACCCATTCCTTAGCTTGCGATACACCTTACAGAGATTAAAGACATTGCAAAATGATCACTGAAGTTAACTTAAGAAAGCATTAATTAGATTTTCTGAAAATTTTAGTCTCTGGATCCTAATAATTGGGAGTCTTCCTCCTTTCCTGGCACAAACCAAGTCGACTCTGTTGCAAAGAGTGTTTTTCTCAAAACTACAACAACCTACAGCATGGCGGACCAGGATGTGGACAGTTCCGTCTCACGGAGACAGAATGAAGACAACATAGTCCATCACCAAGATGGAACTTTGTGTCGATAAAAGTTGATCATTTCTTTCCATGCCCATGAAGGATACAAACTGTTGAAATGATCATTGTCACGTTAGAGATTTCATCAAATTATAAAATAATGTTTCTGCGACTCAATCAAAATATTGTAGATATTCTATGATGATTTGTTACATCATCTTACTATAATTCCCCAAATGTCTGTCTGTCTGTTCCCAGGTACCGCAAAAACGGCTGAACCGATCGCAACGGAATTTTGGGTGGGTAATCCTGGGACCCCCTGGAGTAAAATAGACTATATTGTTTTTCCAATTAGGAAACATTTTCCAATTTTCCAGTTTTTCCAAACACGATGGAATAATATTTACCGATATGAACAGTGATGTGGCTTTTACTGATATTCTACAAATACTGTTTAGATTTTGATGATTTGCATGTGATATGATTTAACAGATGTTTATATAAATCGTTTAAAATAAAAAGCCTTAAATTTCTGATATTTTGCCTTTTCATTTGGGCTTCCCAATTGAAGCCCCGCCCATGGGGCGGGTACCGTTGCTAGTTTGTTAAATGACATGATTTGTTAAATGTTTCAGTGTTTTGCTATCATCTAAACAATCACACCATTGTTATTAAAATTAATAATCGTCACGAAGATTTATCGACTTCAAAAAAAGCAAACCTTCATACGAGCTTTGATTGGTGAATTTGTGGCCTAACATAGAAGTATAAAATAAAACAAGATTACAGAGAGGACACAGCAGCAAACCACACCTTATAATAATTGGGATGTGTATATTATGCATTTAAATAAATAAATATGGATGCAGTGGAAATGGTAAAGTGTATATATACAGTGCCTTCAGAAAGTATTCACACCCCTTAACTTTTTGTACACCGCACCTTTCCTATGCCATCTCCAGGCATTGCAAATCGTCATTGCTGGGCACCGAAGGGGGCTCGGCAGTGACGCACGCTGAAAGGGAGTACTCAGTTTTCACTCTGTTTGTTTGTTTTCTTTCTTGTTTGTTTGTCCGGACGATATCTCAGCCATCCTTTGAGCTAGGAAGCTGAAATTTCGGCACAATAGTGAGCAAGTCCTTCATCAAAAATGGTATTTTTTGTTTTTTGATTAATCAATTAATTGAGGAGTTATTTAATTATTAGCGATTAATTAAGTCCTTATTTAATTAATCAAATTTCCTTTCTCTTCTGACCATTAACTCAGGCACCTTTTGAGTTAGGAAGCTGATATTTGGACATGCGAATGACCAGGTGATTTGGCTGCAAAGGCTATTTTTGATTTATTAATTAATCGATTAATTATTTAATTATTCGATTAATGACGATTTTTTAAATTTTTTTTTAGTTACAGATTCTGATGAAATGGTGGTGGTTTATGTGTTCTCTGACCGAATTGATTAATAATTTAATTTTTTAATGATTATTATTTATTTATTTTCATTATTAATCATTTCTTTAATTTCTTTCTCATTTGGCCAATAGCTCAGGCATCCTTTGAGCTTGGAAGCTAATATTTGGACATGAGTGACCAAGTGATGTGGCTATCAAGGATATTTTTGATTTATTGATGAATCAAGTAATCAATTAATCGATTAATTATTTAATTATTCGATTAATTACTAAAAAAAAAGAAAAATTCAGTTACAGATTCTGATGAAATGGTGGTGGTTTATGTGTTCTGTGACCGAATTGATTAATAATTTAATTTTTTAATGATTATTATTTATTTATTTTCATTATTAATCATTTATTTATTTTCTTTCTCATTTGGCCAATATCTCAGGCACCTTTTGAACTGGGAAGCTAATATTTGGACATGACAGTGACCAAGTGATGTGGCTATCAAGGATATTTTTGATTTATTGATTAATCATTTAATCGATTTATTATTTACTAGCCGAAACCCGTGGAACATCCACGGAAGGGAGGATGTGGTGTATGGATAGAGTGTACCATTATGGATGGCATAGGGGATTTGCTTGTCCGAGTAAGAGTTAGGAAGAAAGATGAGAATGAAGAGTGCGTATATGAACAACGATCGCCGACACCGGCACAAATGCATGCTCTGGATTGTCCACTCAGTGGATGGCTTGCTTTCGCCTTTGCCTGTCCAATCAGCGGACGGCTTGCTTCGCCTTTGCCCAGCAGACGCCAATACGATGGCGTCGTAAGATGGCGTCGTATCGGCAGTTAATCGGATACTTTTGGGCCCCAACGTCGGCTAATTCAGATTTTTCGAGTATGGCTGTACGTGATAAACAAAGAGCGCGGTTCGTAGATCGTAAATCCATTAGTGCCGTGGGCATCGGGTCACTGGGTGTGGCGTAAAAGGGATAACAAAGTCGAGTCCTTACGCTATTATTATATAGATTGATTCATTGATTAATTTATTTATTGATTAATCAATTAATTTTTTTTTTTATTATTAATGACTTATTTAATTAAATTTCTAAAAATTTCATCTTTGGATGAAGCACTAGTGGTTTAGTTATGCCATTAGCCAATTGATTAAGAAAATATTTTGTGATAATCTTTTATTGATTTTAATTATACAATTAATCAATTAATTAGCATACACCTCTCCTTCCTAATGCAGCCTCTATGAGCTGCACTGCGGTATTGCCGGGCCGGAGGCGCCCCGGCAATGCCGCGCTGTAGGATATTTAATTATTTGGCATGAGGGCAGTGTACTTTGAATGTATCTGTACTTGTTTCACATTTTGTTGTTGCAGCCTGAATTTAAAATCGATTACATTGAGATTTTTTTTTTGTCGCTGATCTACACATAATACCTCATAATGTCAAAGAGGAATTTTTTTCAGAAACTTTCACAAAATAATTGAAAAGGAAATACAGAAATATCTAATTTACATAAGTATTCAGCTCCCTGAGTCAATACTTTGTAGAAGTGCCTTTGGCAACAATTGCAGCTTCGAGTCTTCTTCAGTTTGTCTGTATCAGCTTTGCACATCTGGATTTGGGAAGTTCCTCCCATTCTTCCTTGCAGATTTGCTCAAGCTCTATCCAGTTGAATGAGGAGTGTTGGTGAACAGCAATCTTCAAGTCTTTCCACAGATTCTCAATTGGATTCAAGTCTGAGCTTTAGCTGGGCCACTCAAGAACTTTCACGTTCTTGTCCTGAAGCCATTCCAGTGTTGCTTTGGGTGTATGCTTGGGTCATTGTCCTGTTGGAACATAAATCCTCATTGTAGTCTAAGGTATTTTGCACTCTGAAGCAGGTTCTCCTCAAGGATTTGCCTGTATTTGGCTCCATTCATTGTTCCCTCTACCCTTACAAGTTTCCCTGTCCCTGCCACTGAAAAGCATCCCCATATCATGATGCTTCATGATGGGGATGGTGTCAGCTGGGTGATGTGCTGTGCTCTGTTTCTGCCAGATGTGCCACTTTGTATTCAGGCCAAAGAGTAAATTTTTGTCTCATAGCCTACAGAGGGCACTGCATCAGTGGCAAAGCTGCCCCCCTCACACCCCCTCCCCACTAGCAATGATGCAAACCAGCAGCCATGTGCTGTACACAAAATGAGATGAATCTTATTATAATAGAGCAAACGGATATGGTTATGTATGTTTGTCTGTTTGTTTGTATGTATGTTTATATGCGATCAAAAGGTCTTCTTCTTCTTCAAATAAATTAACACCCTCTTAATTACGTTTAGACTGTTGAGACCCCTCAGACCTTTGACGACCCTTTAAGTCCCCCAATCCCCTTAAGACCACCAGGATCCCTGAAGACCCCAAATACCCTTTAAGACCCAGAAGACCCCTAAGACCCCAAAAACCCAAAACACACCAACAACAACCAACAACATGCATTTTAAAGGCCATTTTCTCTGCTAGAGCAGGGGTTAGCCTTGCGGTCCCCATGACAATCTTCTCCATTTTGCCCTATTTTCTGCATCTCTCCTTGTTAACCCCCTTGCCCGCATTTCTTCTTCCACCATCTTTAGCCAAGTCTTTCTCGGTCTTCCCCGTCCTCTACTTCCTTCTACATTCATTTCCATCACTCTTCTCAACCAGTCACTTTCATCCTTCCTCAACACATGAGCAAACCATCTCAACCTGTTCCTCTTCACAGCATCAATCACAGGCTCTATTCCCATCATCTTTCGCAATTAATCATTTGTCTTCCTCTCTCTCAACGATACTCCGCACATCCATCGAACCATTCGCATTTCCATTTCCCAAAACACACCAAAGACCCAAAATACCCTGAAGGCCCTGAGGCTCAAAAAGTCCCAAATGGCCCCGAAGACCCAAAATAACCCAAAGACACAAAACACCCTGAACACTCAAAAGACCCCGAAGACCCAAAAGACACCAAAGACCCAAAAAGATCCAACGACACTTAAATACCCAGAGGAACCAAAAGACCCTTAAAACACAAAAGCCCCTGGAGACACCGAAGACCCAAAAGACCCTGAAGACCCCAAAGACCTTGAAGACCCAAAAGAGCCTGAAGACCCAAAAGACCCTGAAGACCAAAAATGCACCAAAATGGTTAAAGATGCCTATCCCTCTGAAACGACGTGTGGTGAGGGGCTCGGCATGTGCCGAGTCACACTAGTGTGTTTAATGTACGAGCTTCACAAGCCTCAGAAACGAATAAAGTTCTAAATTTTGGAGACTATATAAAGTATCCCGCAGAGCTTCATGGAAGCCATTGGTGGTAGCAAGGGCATTGGTAGCAAGGTGGTTGCTATAAACATAAACATATTTTGGTTGTAATGAAGTTAATTTGGAAACAACAAATGTGAAAGCTTCTTTCATTATGAGAGCTCTGTTAAGTTAGGCCTGCAGTACAGACTGAGACCAACTTTTTCACTGACCACATGTTTACCCTGCGCTCGCGAAGCAAAAAGCGGGGTTCAGCATTCAGTTACGTACGTACAGTCACGTGAAAAAGTAAGTACACCCCATGTAAAGTTTTGACTTTTTCAACATATTTCAACATACAGCTATTTGATCTTCATTTCAACAATATTGACAGATAAAGGTGATATAATATAACAAATATCATGAAACATTTACATTTTGTAGTCCATTGTATAATTTAAATAAACATAAATGCAAATTTCGCATGTGGAAAAGATAAGTACACCCCTACATTTATCACGACTTCAAATACCTAAAATTAGAATCAGGTGCACCAGCTCAGGTGCAAATGATTAGAACATCGTTGGAGAGGATCTTGGAGAAACCTGTCTTATTTAAACCTCAGACATTTAGTTTGGTTTGCTCTTTGTTGTTGAAGTGTGCGGCGTCACCATGCCTAGATCAAAAGAGCTCTCTGAGGCCTTCACAAAGAAGGTTATAGATGCCTACGAGTCTGGGAAGGGATTTAAAAAGATCTCCAAACAATTTGAAATCAATCATTCGACTGTTCGGAAGATCATCTACAAGTGGAGAAGATTCCAAACAACTGCCACCTTGTTCAGGCCAGGCCGCCCCAGCAAGTTCAGCCCGGGAACAGACCGCAAGATGCTGAAAGAAGTCTCTAAGAACCCCCAGAATGTCATCACGGGACCTACAGGTAGCTCTTGCCACTGTTGATGTCAAAGTGCACGAGTCTACCATTAGAAAGAGGCTGCACAAATTTGATCTACATGGGAGGTGTGCCAGGAGGAAGCCTTTGCTGTCCAGAAAGAACATCAGGGCAAGACTAAAGTTTGCCAATGAATACCTAGGCAAAGACCAGCACTTCTGGAACAATGTGCTCTGGACAGATGAGTCAAAGGTAGAGCTATTTGGCCAAAGTACCAGAAGACAGCATTTGACCACAAGAACCTGATACCAACTGTAAAGCATGGTGGTGGAAATATTATGGTTTGGGGCAGCTTTGCTGCATCAGGGCCTGGGCAGCTCACCATCATAGAATCCACTATGAATTCTTCATTGTACCAGAGGGTGTTTGAGGATAATGTGAGGCCATCTGTCGGAGAGTTGAAGCTCAACCGAAGGTGGACCTTGCAACATGACAATGACCCTAAACATACCAGTAAATCCACCAAGGCATGGCTGAAAAGAAAGAAATGGATGGTTCTGGAATGGCCAAGTCAAAGCCCGGATCTAAATCCCATCGAGATGTTGTGGGGGTATTTGAAACGAGCTGTGCATGCAAGAAACTCCTCATACATCGCACAGCTGAAAGAATTCTGAATGAAGGAGTGGGCAAACATTTCTCCCAGTCGATGTCAGAGACTGGTAGACAGTTATAAGAAACGCCTACTTGAGGTTGTTTCTGCCAAAAGGGGCCATACCACCTATTAGAGCCAAGGGTGTACTTACTTTTTCCACATGCGAAATTTGCATTTATGTTTATTTAAATTATACAATGGACTACAAAATGTAAATGTTTCATGATATTTGTTTTATTATATCACCATTATCTGTCAATATTGTTGAAATGAAGATCAAATCGCTGTATGTTGAAATATGTTGAAAAAGTCAAAACTTTACATGGGGTGTACTACTGTACTTACTTTTTCACGTGACTGTACGTGTGTGTGCTGTACGTGTGCTGTGTCTGCATTTAAAAAATTCATTTTCTTGCCAACCATTGGTCTGATTGACATGAAATTTTCACCATAGGAGCGGCTCCTCCTGTAGAATATTTCAATGATTATTATGACGTCATAGGTCACGTGGTACTGGCGCCATCTTGGAACAATGTTACACCTCTATATCTCCCAAACCGCTCAATGGAAAAAAATGAAACATGGCTCATTGTCAAGTACTCACCATGGGGAGTAAGATATGTTGATGGTGATGTCATCTTTGCCTTAATTATGACGTCATAATTCAACAAGTACTACGCTTGATCTGATCAGTATGAATCAAACAAAAATTCCTCTGCAACTGTTAGACCGATGGACACGAAATTTTCAGAATATATGCGGCTCCTGTAGAATTTTATAATGATAATTATAACGTCATGTACAGACACCATCTTGGAAAAAATCGAAAAAGGTTGCACCTCTCTATCTCCAAAACCGCTGCATGGAAATTTTTTTAACATGGCTCATTGTAAAGAACTCCATATGGGGAATAGGTGTTGTTAACGATGACGTCATTGGTGCCATAATTATGATGTCATAATTCGACAGGGACAACGCTTAGTCTGATCAGTTTGAAATTTGTTGAGCATCATCTCTGCAACAATTATATTAGTGAATATAAATTTATGATGTCATTGCTCACGTGGTCTGACAGCCATATTGGATCAAAGAAAAGAAATGTTGAAAAACAGAGGAGTTGGCTCGCAACAAGTTGACTGCGCAGGGTAAGTATTCTATGAATACCATCTAGGTTCACATGGAACAATTTTCACATTTACTCTGGCTGGCTCGTTGTGGTGTAGGATTATTTTAATTTTATTTCTAATCATAGACCAAGCTATTGTTGGAGACTGTTAGGGTTAGTTCCTGCTATTACCAGTCATAATTCACACTGGCTCTTTTTCAAAACGTCTGAGCAAATTAGTTGTTTAATCGTCACGTGGTTGGCTGGCCAAAGTACGAGCCGTGATTTCCCAATTCGGGGATTGCTTTTCCGGAAATCACACAACGTTGCTCATGCAATCCCTAATGCAGTAACCATAGCAATGAAGAACATAACTTCATCTGAAAAATGTTGGGCCACTGAGATGCATAATATGATGTCATTACCTATCATAACAGCCTAGAGTTGGCTTAACAGTTAGGGTGCTGGCTTGGGATCCTAGGATCCCGAGTTAAAATCCCAGTCGATCGTTGAATTAACACCAGGAAGCTTGACTCAGCCTGTCATCCTTCCGCGGTCGACAAATTAAGTACCAGCTCACTGGTAATTGGGGCACTGCATCAGTGACACAAATGTGCTTCCAGAAAAATGATGCAACCAGCAGCCACAGGCTGCATAAAAAACAACAACCTATCATAACCACTCATCGTGGGTAGAACAGCAATTGTGTTTGCCAACAACCATTGAAAAAACGAAGTGTGAGCTGATTCCTGAGTTGCTTTAAGTTATTAAAAATAAACTTTTTTTAAATGGAAAAAAATAAATAATAAAGTCAGTTCCAAAATATAAAGTAAGAAATACGTTAAAGATAAGGACGGATTTATAAATTATGACGTCATGACATTATTACAAGCAGCGGTAGAGAAATGAGCTTCGCAGTTAGCTCAGGCACAGGGTACAGTCTACTCTACTTGTCAAAATCCATGTGCGTTGAAAAAAGCAGGTTTTTGGAGAGAGAGAGAGCGACTTTTTTTTCTTTTTTCTTTTTTTACTTTTGTGTGCTTTTATTATAAAAGTATCAAAACACACACGGAAAACACCACAATTTTTTACAAGAAAAGAAAGTTGTACAAGCAAAAAAGATGTATATACATATACTGTATATGTGGACATTGAGCATAAGTAAAATTTACAAAAACAAACTCAACACCTCATCTGTGGTGTTGATCGTCGTTCACAAAAAGATCGTCGTTCACACTGCCGAAACTTATCCGGGCCGACACTATTCCTTCAAGTTTAAAGCAAAAGAGCACATTTTCATCTCTGCCACTCAATTTGATCTTCCTAGTTTTATAAATTGCAAGTTCAGCACTCCCGCACAGAAAATTCAAGAAAGGGACCGCTGTCTTGCTCTTGGTGCTCCTTTCAATACCATACACAAAAACTGGAACAGAAAAAACAAACTTAAATTTATAAAATAACTGTTGGAGGAAACAAAAAAGGGGTACCAATCTCCTACATTCCACGAAAGCATGGGTCACATTTTCAGCCTCTTCACAAAAAGGACAAAATTCTGTACAGAGGGATCAAACCTATGAAGTAAGTATTGGGTGACCAGGGCCTGATGAACTAATCTCCAATTTAAGTCTCCGGTTCGACCTAAAGTTGGAGACCTATACATCTCTTTCCACACTGGAGATAGGAACGAACTAGCCGAAATGATCTCCTCCCACCGATTTTTTAAAGTTTTTGTGAAACCCGGTATAAGCATCTCTTGGCATATCCCATAAATAACTTTTTTTCCCATCACATGAAACACACCACAACCATCTGAATTTGAGAAGAGACACTGTTGTTTTTTTTGAGGTGATTTGGAGCTCGGGGAAATAGAGACGAGAGTCCACCACTTCATCTGCCCCAGTCCACCCGATATTTAATTCCCTGAAAGTTTTAATCACAACTCTCAAAACGTTGTCCACCATTCTTGATGACCGAACCCCCACTTTTGATGTGAGAGCCGGTGGATAACCATCCATTTGGGGCTTCATCAGGTCTCGCACTCTGTTTATTCCATTACTGGTGAAGCAATGCATAAATGACCTGGAAGTTGAAATTTCAGGGAATAAAGGATTCAGAACGAATGGCTCATGCATATATTTTTTTGCATCGTAGGACACCTCTAATCGTTGTATTCCAAGGACTTGCCAGGCATTCAGAAGGCTCTGATGAAACTCTGGGAGCAGATTCGTGTTGACATGCTGCAGGTCCATGAGGAAGAGCTCTCGGTCATACTTCAACCCATCTGGTTCCTGCAGCCAAGCATTTGTGAGAGGCCGCCACGGGACACACTCACCATACGATAAACGCTTTATCGTCAACATGCGAAAAGCCATTATCCGACTCGGGACATGTATCAAGCTTTGGCCACCTGCATTTCCGGGTCTGCACACCACGTCTGGTCCAAGCCAATGGTGGCCTCCCCAGAAAAACTGAGTTAGAACCCTCTGAATGTCTGTGACCAAGCATCTAGGAGGTTGGAGGGGAATAACTTTATGCCAAATAAATGGAACCACCAGGTTATTTATTATTGTCACCCTTGCCTTAAGCAATAGAAGGTGGTGCAACCGTTTCCATCTAGCTAGTTTCTGCTTAATTCTTTCCAAGAAACCCTCCCAATTTTTTTGTTCATATGCTTGGACTCCTAGAAATAATCCTAAATATTTAAACCCCCCTTTATTCCACTGATTCCTCATGGTAACACAGGCAGAGCTGAGGAAGGCAGACTGGGGCCCACCCATAAGGCAACACTTTTGTTCCAATTTACTTTTGCCGTGGAAGTGAGCTCAAACTGGGACAGACATCGAGAGACCTCACCCACATCATTTTGGCTGGAAACAGCAACACAAATGTCATCAGCATAAGCTGAAGTGACAATTTTGTAGTTTTTTGTTAAGGAGACTCCTTCCACTGAGTTGCGGAGCAAAGCTAGTAAAGGTTCAACCGAGAGACTGTGTAGCATTCCTGAAAGCGGGCAGCCCTGACGGATGCCTCGCTGAAAGGGAAAAGGGCGACATAAGCTGTTGTTTACCTTCAACAGACAGGATGCATTTTCATACAACAACTTAACATGGGAAACAAAATTTTGTCCAACACCAGCTCTCCTTAGTACAGCAAACAAAAAAGAATGGTCAACACTGTTAAAAGCTTTTTCTTGATCTAAAAGAACCAAACCAAAACCATGAGATGTCGTACGACTGAGACTGATCAAGTCTCTCACCAAAAAAATGTTATCGTAAATAGAACGTTCGGGAACACAATAAGACTGATCAATATCAATCAAAAGGGAGATGACTTCCTTTAGACGAATCGCGAGCGCCTTCGACAATATTTTATAGTCCGTATTTAGGAGTGACACAGGCCGCCAATTTGTGACGTGTTGCAAGTTCCGTTTTTTAGGAAGGAGACACAACACTGACCTCCGGCAACTTAATGGCAATTCACCTTGTTCAAGGCTATCATGAAAGATGTAAAGTAGAGTAGGGCCAATAATGTCCCAAAAGGCCTTGTAAATTTCAACTGGGAGGCCATCAAGTCCAGGGGCTTTCTCATCTTGGATTCCTTTAAGAGCAGCAGTAAGTTCTCTGAGAGAGATGCCAGGCTCCAGTTGTTGTTTCTGGTCTTCAGACAGAGATGGGAGCAGTTCAAACATCCCATTTCTGTTTTCCTGGTTCACCGTTCTCAAGGTAAACAGCTTTGAATAAAAGTTTCCTAATTCATTTATTGATGTCACTTTGAGAAGACAGAAGCGCACCGGCAGAAGAGCACAAAGCAAATTTGTTGAGGGATCTTGGCTGTCTTTTCCAAATTGAAAAAGTCTTTGTTTGGTTTGTCAAGTTGGATATTGTCCATTCGCAGTCAGACGAAAGCTCCAGATGCATGCTCTTTCACCATTTCAGCCAGTAGTGTTCTTTTCTCTGACAACTGCTGGACATTTTCGTTGGACATTCCAGATTTCTGCTCACAATAAAGTATATCGTTTTTTAAGGCAGTTATCACACCGAGTGTGTTACAGGTATTATAACGACAGTATTGCTGGCAAAAACACTTAATTTGGGATTTTGTGCAATCCCACCATTGCCTTAAATTTAGGTAGGAAAACTTTTGCATTTCACATTCCTTCCATACCATTCTGAATGCTTCTTTGAAATGCTCACTTTGTAAAAGTTTGACATTGAAAGTCCAATATGCACCTCTACAAACGTGATGAGGTAAGCCATATACAACAACGACCATCTGATGATCAGAAAAACCAGATGGCCTTATCAACTCTGGAATTCTTAACAAGATTTACCTTATCACGGTTAACATAAATTATATCCAAACGAGCCATTGTCAAAAGATTTCTTGCGGCACAAACCCATGTATACTGCCGGATGTTAGGGTTCTGTACCCGCCACACATTCACAAGTTGAAATTTTTTAACGAGCTGTGCCAAAGGCCTTGCACTCGGTGGATGAGGCTCAGGAGTGTTTCTATCAAGTTGTGGGTTGAGGGTACAGTTGTAGTCTCCCTCCAGACAAACCAACATAGACAGGTCAATCGTGCTTAAAAAACCTGCTTACTTGTGAAGAAAAGCACTTCTTGCAGAGTCAGCACTAGGGCAGTATACATTAGTCGTGCAAATCTTTTGGTTACCACTGACAAACTCCACAGATAGTAAGTGGCCCTTGCAAATTTCCCTACATCTGATCTCCAACGGCTGGAGTCTAGGATGTAACACTACCACCATACCAGCCTTGGCATCAGCGAAAGCACTGGAGAAAAAGTGACAACCTTTAAAGATTTTACGCCACTCAACCTCAGAAGACTGATTTGCGTGCGTCTCTTGTAACATCAGCACATCAATTTTTTCATTCTGAAACATTTGAAACACCTGGAGGCGACGCACACAACTGCGACCGTTGATGCTTAAGGATGCTACCTTCATCTCCATTCTGTTAACTATTCATGAAGTTCCTTACCCGCTCGAGTTACACATTTTCTTAGCCTCTGGAATTGAGGTGCTGACATGTTAACCTGATAAGGTTCACGAATCATGTTCTTTGCAGTCAAAATAAAATCATCCAGATTCGGAAAGTAGTCTTTCATTTTTACGTCTTTTCCTGAACGTTTCATCAAGGAACTTAATAACATTTTCTTGAGAAACCCTGGTGATGGTGTTGTCATCACCCGCCTCACTCTCTTGAGCACTTAAAGCACTAAAGAGTGGAATAGAAGATGTTTCATCAGAATCAAGTGCTTCATCTTGATCTACTCCTTTTCCTACTATTTGTTGAACACTTAGTTTTTGAAACAGCAATTCTACAGGGTCAAGGACCTCTGCGCTCTTTGCAGACCCTTCCAGATTTACCATATCCTCTGTGGCTATAAGTATGTCCCCCACCTCATCATCCCTTTCATTCATTCATTTTTTTTTTTTTTTTTTTTTTTTTTTTTTTGTATACTGAATCGAGGCTCGTGAAAGAGCTAACATTTACTTCATAAACAAATCAACCAGACAAACAAAATATATAAAAAGCGGGAGTGGAAAACAAGATGGGGAGAGAAGGTGAAGCACACAAACACAACATTTGAGAGCAGGGAGATGTGTGGAAGGGAGAGGGCTTGGGGGGAGGAGGCATGGGAAGGGGGGGGGGGTGGAGGGAGAAGTATAAAACACAAGGACACCAATGACTCTTCCAGGACAGAAGTTGGTATTTCAAAAAAGTGGAATTGGGGTGAAATTAGCGGGGGTAGAAAAGATCAAGGTTTTGGATGGGGGAAGATAAGAGATGGTGGTGAACAGCTGTTTTAAAGACCTGGAGGGTGGAGTGGGATTGAAGAGAGTGAGGGAGTTTGTTCCAGAGGCGGGAGAAAAGAGGAATGAAGGAGTGAAGGTGAGCAGAGAGTCTTGATTTTGGCAGTTTGACCATAAGAGGGTTGCAGGCAGATCTTGTGCGACCTGTAGGAATATTTGCAGGACAGAGCCCAGAGAGAGCTGGGGGGGCAAGGCCAGAGAGGAGTCGGTAGAAGATGGAAAGACCACCAACCTGCCTGCGGTGAGTGAGTGAGAGGCCCTTGGAGTTAGCTTCATCGCGGGAGATTCCAATGATTCTGAATGCTTTGGTTTCAACAGCGTGAAGACGAGCTAGGTGTGAGGCAGGAGCACCAGCCCAGAGGGGAGAGCAGTATTCCATTGAGCTGCGGATGAAAGCCTTGTATGTGGTGAGGAGCTCAGGTGTGCCAAGGAAAGACTTCGCACGACGGAGGATGCCCAGTCGGCGACTGGCTTTGGAGGCCAGCTTGGAAATGTGGTTTTCCCAGGAAAGATCATGGCAGATAGTGAGACCCAAAAGCTTGAGTGACAGAACTTCTTGGAGAGGATTATTCAGAAAGTGGATGGGAGGGTTGTCCAGTCGGTCTTTTCGGAGAGACATCGTAAGAGTGTGAGATTTGTCAGGATTGAAAGACAAGTTCCACTTGTTTGCCCAGTCTGTGATTTTGTCCAGGTCTGCAGAGAGTGAGGAGGCAGCAGACTGCCGATCTGAGGGATGAAGAATGGAGCGACAGAGAGTAGAGTCATCAGCAAAGAGATACAGAGGATTTTCAAGAGAGTCAGAGAGATCATTGATGAAGACCAGAAAAAGGACAGGGCCTAGAACACTGCCTTGTGGAACTCCAGCCTGAACAGGAAGAGGAGATGAGAGAAACCCATTTAGGGCCACACGTTGACTACGACTAGAGAGGAAGTCCGCCAGCCATGCGTGGAGATTTCCATGGATACCAAAAGAGGAGAGTTTGGTGAGCAGAGCGGGGTGCCAGACCGTATCGAAGGCACGTGATATGTCAAGGGAGACTGCTCTAATTTCCTGTTTGGCATTGAGGACCTCCATCCATTGTTGAGAAAGCAGAAGCAGCATGTCCAGAGTAGAGTGTCCAGGTCTGAAACCAAATTGATGATCAGAGATCAAGCCATTGGAGAAGAGGAAAGATTTCATATCTGAAGCAATGATGGATTCCATGACTTTGCTGATAATTGGGAGAAGGCTGATTGGTCTGTAGTTGCTGGGATCTGTTTTTGCACCTTGTTTGTGCAAAGCGGTGATGTTGGCAGATTTCCAAGCAGATGGAAGATGACCTTGAGCAAAAGAGAGGGTGAAGAGAACAGAGAGAGGGAGTGAAAGAGCGGAAGAACAGGATTTTAGGACCCGTGGGCTGATGCCGTCAGGTCCAGTTGCAGAATCCGAGTCGAGGGTTGACAGAAACTTTTCCACCTTGTCAGGAGGAAAGGACACAGAGTCCAGGAGCAGCTGGGTACGACTGGGTACGGTGGGTACAGAGAGGGATGGGTTTGGGACACAAGATTTAGAGGCAAACACAGAGTTGAGGCATTCAGCTTTTTCACGTGCGGAGTCAGCCGTGTGGCCATTTGAGGTGAGGGAGGGGATGGAGGGGGAACAAACACCAGAAACAGATTTGACCAGACGCCACCAGGATTTGGAAGAGGGAGACAGATAAGAGAGTTCGGTCCTGAGAACGGAGAGATATTGTTTCCTGGCTCTCCTGAGGGTGGACACACACTTGTTTCGGGCTTTGTGAAAGGAAATGAGATTTCCTTCCGTTGGATTTGCTTTCCAGGAGACGAAAGCAAGTTGTTTCTGGGCAATAGCCTCACCACAAGATTCCGTGTACCATGGACGGGAGGAAGGGTATGACAACAGAAGACGAGATGGGATAAATCTGTGCATGAGAGAGAGCAGTTTGCTTTGGAAGAATTCCCAGGAAGAATTTATGTCAGAGGCAGTAGAGATGGGAGACCAGTCCAGATGATTGATGGCTGCTTGAAGACCGTGCCAGTTGGCCTTAGTGAAATGCCAGACTCGTCGACGCTGAGGAGGCTCTCTGAGAATGGTCAGAGAGATGTCCACTTTAACAAGCACATGATCAGAAGAGCCGATTGGAGCAGAAGAAGAGCAGCAGACATTTTCAGGGAAGTTAGTCATAACCAAGTCCAGAAGAGAAGATGCTCCGTTGACTGAAATCCGGGTCGGGAAATTGACAGTTTGTGTCAGTCCCAGTGAGTCACAGAAGTCCTTTGCTGAAGAGCCATGGCTGGTGAGAGAGGTACCCACACCCAGCCAACTGGCATGGTGACAGTTGAAATCACCACATATGAGGAAGAGAGAGTTGGGATGGGTAGATAGAAGTTGGTCCATATTCTCAGACAGCGAGATGTAGATGGAGTCATCACTGTTTGGTGGACGGTACAACACACATATGAACAAAAGGTGGGAGCGAAGGGGAAGCCGTAGCCAAAGGTATTCCTGGGGGTGAGGTGGAGAGAGGGCAGTGCAGGGTGAGTGAGGAAGAGAGTTTTTTATAAAGATAGCAACCCCACCTCCAGGACGAGGCTCAGGTCTATCATACCGGAGTAGGGAGTAACCTGGGAGAGATACCAAGGAATCAGAGACATCATGAAGGAGGAAAGTTTCTGTTAAGCAGATCACGTCTGGTTTGTCAGAAGCAACCTGTACGGAGAGATCAGACATGTTTGAGCGAAGGCCCCGGATGTTTGAGGTCCATACTGTTAAGGAAGAGGAAGTGGGAGCATCGGATACAGAACGGGGGTGGGGGGGGGGAGCGGTAGGGTAAGATGTGGAAGAGGAGGAAGAAGTAGGGAGAGCTGTTGAAGGTGTGTCAGAGATTACAGAATAGCTCGGAGAAAGGGAAGGATGGGGCAGACAAAAGGTTTGATGGTGATTTGGAGAGGCGTAGTGAGGTGTTATTTGACGAGGGGGAAGAGCGAGGCAGAAGGTTGAGGGAGATTAAGGTGAAAGTTGGAAGGGGGAAGAAGCGGGGAGGATGCTTTGAGGGGGAGGGGTGAGAGGGGAGTCTAGGAGGGGAGGAGCGAGGGAGAGTCTCGGAGGGGAGGGGTGTGGGGGGAGATTTGAAAGGAATGGGTGATTGGGAAGATTTGGAGGGGAGGGGCAAGGGGGAAGCTTTGAAAGAGATGGGTGATGGGGATGGTTTGGAGGGGATGGGCAAGGGGGTAGATTTAGAGGGGAGGGGTGATGGGAAATGGGATTTTGGGGTGATGGGATTTTGAAAAATGTACGATTAATGGGAAACGAACATTTATTGCAAAATGAGTTTCTTGAGACATTCGAGTCAAAAATACGTTTGAGGACGCTGGAGGGAGGATGGGTTAACGTTATCCTCACAGTCGCAAGGACTTTCCCCTTTATCTATTTTCTCCCCAAGAGCAGATCCCGCTGGTAACTCGTCTGAGCGAGTTTGGTTATCAGAACAAGGACTTACCACATCCTGAGAGGATCGACTATTTTCCGGGTCATACCGAATCTCAGCAAGTGGTGCAAGGGATTCTTCCTCACGTACACACACTTCCGGTATCATTTCCGTTACCTCCAAGTCCAAGGAGTTTCCGGTGTAGGCCTCACCCTGGAGGTCCTGCGAGCCTGACACGATCTGAATTTTATTTTGTTTTTCTTTGGAATCACAGGATTCATCACTTGAACGCTTCTGACCTTTTTTCCTGGTGTCCACTACGGATACGTCCATGTTATCGTCCGCACTATCGTGTACAGTGGTCGAAATGGGAGAGGGTTCAACCACTTTCATTCCCACCTTAAGTGGGGGGGGGGGGCGGGGTTAGTCACATCCACTGAACTATAACACTACAGTGTGTGTTATAGTTCAGTGGTCACATCACGTTCTAAATCTAACACTTCCCCCCTGGTGACCCGGTCGGGGTGGATGGGTCTGGCGCTTTGTCATGTATGCAGTGCAAATATTCACCGTTGTATCCCTACACCGGGACCGGGTTGTATCCCTACGCGAGACCTCGGATGGCGCCTTTCATTCTCGCCTGCTCACCTGCTCACCGCAGTAGGTGGGGTAGGTGCGGTCAGAGCTG
The DNA here is from genome assembly GCF_964187855.1 of Myxine glutinosa. Taxonomy (NCBI): domain Eukaryota; kingdom Metazoa; phylum Chordata; class Myxini; order Myxiniformes; family Myxinidae; genus Myxine; species Myxine glutinosa. The sequence goes on along the minus strand of NC_136271.1, from coordinate 80,683,084 downwards.
TAGATAGAGACTCTAAAAATATTGGAGGGGAGCACCCAGTGTGCTAACCTCCATTGTATATCCGCTAAAACACCATGTATTGGTAAGGTGTACATGTGAGGCCAAAGGGGGGTAGACGGAGACCCCGACCCTAACCGCTCTGATCACAAAGCTACTCTTGTTCTCCCAGAGAGGGGTACATTCTTATTTTGTCGAGAGAGATCACGGATTCCAATCTTAGTTACAAGATGAAAAAGGGGGGGGGGGGGGGTGGGGTGTGTTCAATCTCCGGCTGAAGAGAAGAAGAAAGGAGCACTTTGATTTCAGGGAAACCTAACCGAAAGTCCTCAATGTTACCAACACCTTCCCAGCCGATGTTTAGCTGTCTAAATTTTCTAATGACTATACGTACAACTTGGTCTACAAGTCGGACAGACCGAGATCCAACTGAGGTTGCCACCAAACCAGCAGGTTTCCACTTAACTCCAGATGAATCTCTCAGATCACATACTTTGTTAATCCCTCCTTGGATACATTTTTTAATCAGGGCATGGCTATGAGGGATACCAGGAAAAAAGTTATTGAAGAAAAGGGGTTCTTGAAGGAACATTCGACAATTATAGCCCTCAAGGAAGCGGTGGACGTCAAACCTTTTCCAAGTGTCCAATAAACTCTGATAGAAACTCGGAAGAGAGGCAAAATTGATATGCTCGAGGTCTATCAAAAGAAGCTGCCGATCATATCTCAGTCTACCAGCCTGTTGTAACAGAAAAAATGCAAAGGGCCGCCAGGGCAGCAGTTCAGCAAACAGTAGTCTCTGCAGAGACTGCAGCCGAAAAGCCACAACCCGCCATAGATATGAACAATGCCCTGGCCACCTTCCTTCCGGGGGTAGTACAATATCTCAGGCCTCAGCCAATGGTAGCCACTCCAAAAGAAGTTTACCAGCATTCGCTGAGTAGCCATAATTAGTTGGTTTGATGGCTGTAAAGCAATAATTCTGCGCCATAATTTTGTTGCAACCAGATTGTTTATGACAAGGGTACGGCCTCGATAGGAGATGGACCTCAGCAGTCCTTCCCATGCTTTCAATCTGTGCAGAATTTGCTCCAACACTCCTTCCCAATTTTTCATTTCTGTTTCACGATTACCGATATGCACTCCAAGATATTTAACCCCATCCGTTCTCCAGACCAGGTTGTGTGGGAGTGAGGGTGGTGATACACAAGAGTGATTGCCTTTGCCACACCATAATGATGTACTTTTATTCCAATTGATCCCACCGGAAGAGGCTGCAGAGAAATCTCGCATACAACGTTGTAAAGCAGAGACATCATTGGAGCTTCTAATCAAAACGCAGACATCATCAGCATAAGCCGTCTGCACAAATTCTGCTCCTTCTATGCTTCTCATTCCCTGAGGTATTTGCTGTCTAATAGACCGAAGGAGTGGTTCAAGGGCGACTATATATAAAAACCCAGAGAGGGGGCAACTTTGGCGAATACCTCGTTGGAAAGGAAAGGGAGAGCATAACCTATTGTTGATCTTCATCATACATTGAGTATTAGTATACAGGAGTTTCACATAAGAGGTGAAAGTTTCACCAAACCCGATTCCTTTCAGGACAGAAAAAAGGTACTTGTGGTCAACACGATCGAAGGCCTTAGTTTGATCAAGAAACAGCAATCCAAAATCGTCACACAGGAAATTATTGCATGAAATAACATCTCTTACCAAAAAAATATTATCATAAATAGATTTTCCAGGCACACAATAGGTCTGGTCCGGGTGTATAACTGAACTGATCACAGTCTTCATACGATTAGCAAGTACTTTAGAGAGAATCTTGTAATCAACACACAATAAGGAGACAGGTCGCCAGTTATCAACCAGTTGAAGATTCCCAGCTTTTGGTAGCAAACAAACGACTGCTCGTCTACAAGACATTGGAAGTTGGAAGTTCTCCGGCACGTATGCTTTCATCGAGTACATCGAGTAAGTCAGGTCCCACAAGGGCCCAGAAGGTCTTGTAGAATTCTGCGGGCAGGCCATCTATTCCAGAAGCTTTCCCGTCTTTCAGGCTACGCACAGCTGCTTCAAGTTCATCAGCCAAAATTGGGGAATCGAGCATGCATCGCTCATCCTCCTCGACACTCGGAAGCCCAGCAGTTAACTCTCGTATCACCTCATTGTCCACGTTCTGAGGAGAATACAAGTTGGAATAGAAACCTTTCAGAGTACACCTGATCGCCTGCTGGGAGGTCACCAGGGACCTATTGGGAGTGAGTAAAATATGAATCTGTTGTGACCTTTTGAGAGAAGACTCTAACTTAAAGAACTCTTTGTTTGGCATGTCCAGAGTTAAATAGCTCATTCGCATTCGGACCAAGGCACCCATCGCCCGTTGCCATACCGCTTCCTCCAGCACTGCTTTCTTTGCCCATATTAGTTGGTCACGTGCACTTCTTCCAACCTCGTCAACATTCTGTTCTAACGATATAATTTCAGATTTTAACTGATCGATTGATATTGATTGGATTTTAGTGGTGTATGCACTATATTGTTGACAGAAATTCTTAATTTGGGATTTTGCAATGTCCCACCACAGCCGGAGACTATCATACTCAGGTCTGGAGGAGCGAATTTTCTCCCACACGACGCGAAAGGCCTCATTAAATTCCTTGTCATGTAAGAGACGAGTATTCAAAGACCAGTAAGCACTACCACCGGGTGGAAAGGGTAACTTAAAGGACATTGAGATTAAACTGTGGTCTGTGAATCCAGTTGGTAAAATGTTGGAGACAGACACCACATTCAACATTGGCTTGTTCACATAGAATCTGTCCAGCCTTGCCATTGACATAATACCATCATTGCATCTACACCATGTATAACAGCGTGAGAGTGGGTGTTGTGATCTCCACACATCCTTAAACCGAAAGATGTTGATGGTGTCCTCTAGGGCTTTGGTAGAGGCAACATGAGGCTCATGACCATTCCTATCAATCGACGGACAAATTGTACAATTAAAATCTCCCGCGATACAAATAAAAGCTGTTGCGTCCAGAGTTTTTACAAAATCCCATAGAGTGGAAAAGAAGATTTTCCTCTCCATTGGGTCACACGGTGCATAAACATTCACTACGATAATCTTTTGGGTATTATAAAGAAATTCTACGGAGATCAAATGCCCTTTACAGATTTCTTTAAATGAAACCTGTCGAGCACAAATCTTATGACTTATGCAAATGGAACACCGGCTCGAGGTGTAGGGAACCCACTTAGCCACCATTGCCCCTTAAAAAGTTTCCCCTAATCGGCTACTTGAGCACTAGTAGCGTAGGTCTCTTGTAAGAGAATAATGTCAGCCTTTTCTTTCCCAACCGCTTGAATAGTTTGCACCCTCCGTAAGGGAGATTGCCTCTCCGGGACATTTACATTTAAGGATACAACATTTAGTTCCATAGTTGATTCTTCTGGGGGGGGGGGGGGGGAAGTCCTCTTCCTCATTTAATTCCTCATTTGCCTTCATGATGGATTTCCTCAGCCGCTGAAATTCAGGTTCGGGGATTTCCACATACTCGCTCCTTGGCAGCAAAGGTTTTGCGGCTGCAAGGAAGGCCTGGATATTAGGAAAATGATCCTTAATTTGTACATGCCGTTGTCTGAAAGTTACCTTCAAAAATCTAACAACATTTTCATTTGAGATCTCCAAAGGCTGTTCTCCCTCCTGAGGGGGGGGGGGGGGGGGGAAGCCCTGTCAACCATTGCCACTGGCTCCTCATGGCCAATCAGTGTCTCGGTAGTTAGAATTCCCTCAGTGACGCTAGTAATGAGTTCCTCCTGAACCTGCACAGAAACACCTGTTCCATCCCCATCTACCTTAGGTTCTTCATCCTCTTTGTCCTCATGCATCATTGCAATGGGAGTGGGGGGGGGGGGGGCTGTTCTGGCTACTGTGGCATACGTTTTCTCCCCATCAGGACAATACTGCCTGGTGTGTCCATGTGCACCACACCCGTAACAAATCAACCTCTCCGTTGCCGCAAAAATCCTGTGCTCACGTTTTGACGACTTAAAAACGAGAGAGACATTCAATTGCGTCAAACCGTCTTTCAAAACAACATAACAAAACCGTCTAAACGTTTCGATATGCTTAAGCTTCCCGTCTGTGGTGCGAATGGAGGCTGGGATAATTCTCGACACCACAGTACCGTACTGACCGAGCTTCTGAAGAATCTCCTCATTAGACAGCGTCGGTAGAACGTTTGATAGTATTACCTTCGAGGCCGGAGTGTTCCATGGCGAAACCGGAACAAACTGGTCATTACCCAAGGTGAGTCTGTTCTGCACGACGATGCGCGCGAAATGGACACGTGAGACGAAAACAACCACCTTGCGGTGCATTCGGGACGCTGCCCGGATGTTCTCATACCGATCAATTCTCCGATTGCGAGGAGCAATCGTTTCAATATGGCAAATGCCATTAAACTGGCAAATGGTATTCTCTGTTTCTGAGCCGGTTCATGGTAGCTAAGCAGGAAAGGATAGCCAGAAATGAAGGATTATTAAAATTTCAAATCAATACTTCCTTGTTATTTAAAACAACCATTTGTAGATGTATGGCTCCATCCTTTTCTCGCATCCCTCTCTGTGCTGCTTCTTCCTGCTTAGCTATTATAGTGGACCGTGTCCCAACTCGTGCCTTGCCTAAGTCCCCACCACCTCCATGTGCATTGTGCAACCTCCACCACTCCCCACTACACTCCACCACTCATCATGCCATCACCTCTTGTTCAAACACTCCTCCCTCTCACACCACCATCAACCTTCCACCTGGCCCACCAACATTAGAGGTCAACACTTTAATCTCATGGATGTCTCTGAACAGGTTGCGGGCTGATTCACAGATGCCCCCTGTCGAACAGAAGCGAGCTTCTTTCACAGGATATCCGGGACTTGCTCGCAGCCTGCCAACCAATGAGGATTGGCCGTGCTCTTTCCTTTTAAATGCTAAACGTCAAGCTAGGAGGCAGCACTTACCATTTTTAAGTCTTTGCTATGAACTTGACTGGGGTTTGAACCGCCGACCTCCCAGACTCGGAGCGGACGCTCTAATCATTACACCACCGAGTCTGGTGATGTAAGGGTTAGAGCATCCTCTCCACAGAGTGGAGTTGATTTTGCTCTTCTCTCAAGGCCTACAAATATCCTCCCACTCTCACCTCATAGTTACGAGTTAGGCCTCTGAGCCTCACTACACCCACTTAACTGCTGCCACCCTTTCACCTGCATCTCCTATCCTCCCGATGTGGTAGCATGTATGCATTCTCATACATCTGTTTCCCCCTTTCGCCCACTTTCTATCTGTTGACCCTTTTCCCTGTGTACATTTCAAAAGCACATAACAGCTTACACTTGCATATTTCACCAATAACTTTATTCTATTCGTACCAAGTGCCTCGTGAAGCAGACAAATACATCAGTACATACATCCCAAAGTGAAAGACACATGAGTATCCCAACTTTTAAACCAATTAATTTGAGGACTTCAATGTACATTAGGTGGAACACATCATCTACAACCCATCAAGGTTGTAATAGAAGATGTAACAAAGTTATTTTTTCGCATCTGGTAAGAGGTTTTGTGGTTGCTCATTCCCAGGTTGTTACAGCAGTGGCCTGGCCGCAGCAGACCACAGAATGTCATTTCACAAAGATCCCAATATCAACTGATGTCCTTCTTTATCCTGCAGATTTCATTTGATGAAATGGCCTCACAAATAAACTTGTTTTCATAAAATCCAGGCTTCTGATGAACCGAAAATATAAATGTTTATGCTGTGAAATGAGATCTGAAAGCAAGAATAACAATCCAATAAATGTTAATCAGATTTTGTATTGGAATAGAATGTATTACGAGTCTTGCTGAAAGCTGTAGTGTTAATCTGCATCAGTGGGTTTATCAAATGAAAACCAATAAGAGTACTGCCGTGTGACTACCCTGTTGTGAACACCACAGGGTGCTACAAATGACCAAACGAGCTTAACACTCCGATGCGTTCAGTCAAAATATAGCCGATAATACGTGTGGGGGGGGGGAGACCAAAGAATGCTTACCTTCACGTATCCCACCGGCACTCTTCAAACCTGAAATAATTAATTCACCCGACACAGGTGTAAAATGTATAAGAAAATGCTGGCTTTATTAAGAAATTGCTGGTCACAAAGAAAATGCACGATCAATAAACTGTATTCCTAAATGGAGTGTTCCCATACAGATCCAAATACAGACCAAGGATAAAATAATTGGAAAATAAATATGTGTTCTTTGTGTGGCACTTAGCTCAAATCGGCTGGGGTCTTTCGTCAGGAATCGTCAGGATCGTCTGAGGTCTTGGCATCTTTGCGCGCGAAACGCGCTCGTTGGCGTGAAGGAGGCCTCCCGCGCGAAGTGATTCAGCTTAGCGTGCAGCTCGCTCTTCCAGCCGTGCTTGTCCTCACGATCTCTGCACGGAAACCGCAGCAACCTCTGTCCGCAGTTCCCCTCCTCATGACCACTAGCAAGATGTCCTCCTCTCGACCACTAGTAAGATCTCGGAACACGGCCGTTCGTGATGAATCCTCTTTGCGCAAGAGAGAAAAAATGCGACCGTTTCCGAAGGGATCCAAAATCAGAAGGAGTGAGAAAACATCGATGCTGAGAGAGATAAAATGTCGATGCTGAGAGAGATAAAATGTGACTGTTCGCATTCAGATCCAGAATCAGAAGGAGCGAGAAGGGTAAATGTCCACCAACTATTTTGTACGCGCGGCTCTGACGTCATCAGTGCCTACTTCACCAATCCCATAGTCCCATCTTACCAGTCCTTGTGTCAATCAAATCCCGGAACAATAACACTGCTCTTCTAGGCATGGCCTCACAAACCTGCCTGTTCTCTGAGCTTATCAAGTCGAGGTTGTCAGCGGTAGTGCTTACAACAACAACAACATGCATTTTAAAGGCCATTTTCCCTACTAGAGTGGGGGTTAGCCTTGCGGTCCCCATGACAATCTTCTCCATTTTGCCCTATTTTCTGCATCTCTCCTTGTTAACCCCCTTGCCCACATTTATTCTTCCACCATCTTTAGCCAAGTCTTTCTCGGTCTTCCCCGTCCTCTACTTCCTTCTACATTCATTTCCATCACTCTTCTCAACCAGTCACTTTCATCCTTCCTCAACACATGACCAAACCATCTCAACCTGTTCCTCTTCACAGCATCAATCACAGGCTCTATTCCCATCATCTTTCGCAATTCATCATTTGTCTTCCTCTCTCTCAACGATACTCCGCACATCCGTCGAACCATTCGCATTTCCACCCTTTACAACCTTCGTTGCTGCTCTACGTTCATTAACCATGTCTCGCTCCCATAAATCATAACACTTCTCACACATGCAGCATACACCTTTCCCTTCAGCTTCAACGACACTCCCCTCATCATCAGCACGCCACTCAGTTCCCGAAACTTCTTCCATGCACATCTCACACGAGCAACCATTGCCGAGTCTGATCCACCTTCTCCATTCAGCATGTCTCCGAGGTAGCAAAATGTTTTCACACCTTCCAGCTTCACGCCATCTCCAAGATCCAACTCAACATTTCCTCCATCTGCAGCTCCCTCTGTGCACACCTTACATTTGAATGTAGCTGCCACACTGGTTAATGACCCTCTCAGTCCACTACATTTTTGATGAACCCACTCAGCGAACATTGTACATTGAATGGAGTTCACTCCGACACCCTTCCTACACACAGCACAGGGCCACTTCCCAGTTCTTTCCACCTCACCACATGCTTTACCACTTGCCATCACCTTCGTCTTTCCGATATTCACCTTCAGACCTTTTGTCTCCATACATTCCTTCCACTTGTTCATCTTTTCCTTCAGTCCATCCATACTTTCCACAATCAACACCAGATCATCTGCATACAACAACTCCCACGGTAAACCCTCCTTTACGTTCTGAGCCAGCACCTCCATCACAGCTACAAATAGTAGTGGACTTAGTACCGACCCCTGATGCACTCCCACCTTCACCTCAAACTCACCACTGTTCCCGTCCTTCGTCCTCACAGCTGTGCGCGCTCTTTTGTACATTGCCATCACTACTCTGATCAACCATTCCTCCACTTCTAACTTACTCAATGTCCATGTCAATACTTCACGTGGAACCCTATCGAATGCTTTCTCCAGATCAACAAACCCAAAAAACAACTTCTGCCTCTTCTCCATGTACTTCTCCTGCAACTGCCTCACAATGAAAAGCGCGTCTGTCGTTCCTCTTCCTGGCATAAATCCAAACTGCATTTCGTCGAGCTTCACTTTCTTCCTTATCCTCCTCTCCAACACCCTTTCCATTACCTTCATTCCATGCTCCAATAACTTTATCGCTCGGTACGAGCCACACTCCAGAGGGTCACCTTTCCCCTTGTATAGAGGGACGAGGGTACTCAGTTCCCAAACCACTGGAATGCGGCCTTCTTTCACCTCCAGATTACAGATCTCTGTCATTCTCTTCACACCCCAACTTCCTGCTGCCTTCAACATATCTCCCACAACTCCCGTCGGCCCTCCCGCTTTTCTGCCCTTCATTGCTTTTATCGCTTCCTCAACTTCCTTCTCAGTTATCTTCTCTGCCGGTCCTAAAACTGGGTTACTCTCTATGTTGCCATCCCATTCATTCTCTGTATTCAACAGCATTTCCATATATCTTTTCCATCTTCCTTTAATTCCATCTGGGTCGACAACGATTTGTCCCATTTCATCCTTCAAGCAATTCACCCCCATCACATCACACCTCTCTTTCGCTATCTGCTTTGCAATCCTGAATACCGCTTTCTGACCCTCTTCCGAATCCAAGCGTTCTCCGAACATTTTCCTACATGCCTCCTGCACCTTTGCTACCTCTTTCTTTGCAGCCTTCCTGGCTGCCTTATAACTTTCATGCTCTGCTGTTTCTGCTCCCGTGCCCTTCGCCTTCTGCCACTCCTTGAACTTCTTCCTCTTCTCGTCAATCCTCTTTCCAACTTCATCATCCCACCACCATGTTTCCGAGTGCCTCGGTGGTCCTTTTTTGTCAGCGGTAGTGCTTGATGCCTGTTTTCTGGTTGGTTTTTAATTAGTGTGGTTAATGGCCGATTTCTTACGAGATGCATGTCGTGCAGTGTCATAAGGAACACAGGAAAAGACTACAGAGGCAATTACATACAGGGGATTAATTACCCATAATCCCTCGCTAATTAACAAGCCCCACCCCTCTGATGGGGACGAAGATACAAGCTTATCCAACATCCGGTCGTCACAAATTCCCTACTCATCGAGGTTTATTCTTCTTCACGACAGTCGGAGCACACTAATCTATTCACTCTCCCTGGACTAAGGTATTCCTACCCCCCACAAACGTAACAGAACGTTAACCGCCATGGGAAGTGTGGTGCGGCTGACATTTTGAGCGTTAACCTTTTTCTACTTTAACTAGCAAGTTGCCCGTGCCTGTGCAGGGTTCTAAATGGGGGTTAGGGATGGAGCTGGCAAAAATGCAAATGGAATCCTCTGTCATCAAGCCGCCAAGCTGGGGCAACAATTCACATTTATTGTCACATCTGATGTAAGTTAAATGTTCTAATGGTGGCATGCAGCTCCCATTGAAACAGGTGCTCCCATTGAAACTGTTTGTTCGATATATGTACCTTTTAATAATAAAAATGTGTATTGGTGTCGAAGGCAGTGAGCAACTGCAAATTAATAGTTGGATTAACGTCAGCCGCAGCTTGTTTCCTGCTGCGGTTAATGCATTATCATAATTATTGGCTTTCAGATAATAAAATCCATTGTTCGTGGAATATTCCAGAAGGTATAGCCTCACTTTGTTGGGGTTACTAGTCATGCAGGTTAACCATAATTTCACCAGCTAACTCATGCTGATGCCATCAACTGTTTGGAGTTGGTGGAAATCTAGTGGGGTTCAAAAATCCTGGATAAATCCTATGTAAGCCTTTCTTTGTTGTTTTTTTGAAATTCAAATTCATTGACCACTGAATTAAATATAACTGGATCACTGGTTTGCTGGAAAAAAACTGGTCACCAGCCGCCATCTTGGTACTCACCACAACATTAAAAAGCCCTTTAATAAACTCCGTATAGTTAAAAAGACCGAAAGTCTAACAGCGGCGTAGACGGGCTTGTTTGATACTTTAGTTGAAGAGGATAGTATGGCCTGGGTGCAGATACCAATTAGCAAATAAAATAAGTATTAAATGATTTTGACTTCAGGCATGGACAGCCGGTTCGTGAATGACTTAAATGAAAAACACCATATGACTTTGACCTGGACAGATAGAGTGTACTGTAAATTAAGAAAATGTGTCTCCATCCACAATCTATCCATAAAACTCAACATCATGAAAATTGGAGGAAAATTATTCAAATTATGATCAAAAAGGTGTTTTTTGTTCATTCGGTTACAATCCGAAAAAAATTTGGTCTAGGACACTGATCAAATATCAGGTGCACAACTTCAATGCAGGCCCACTATTATAATGCAAAAATATATTGGAAGCTCAAGTGGTCTTTGAGATACCAATGTGGCACAATTGAGCGATGACAAAAAACGCATTTTTTTTTAAGACCGCCATTTTACCTTGAACTTTAACATGGAGGGGTATGATGTAAGTTTAACGTAAATGTGCCTTGCTCTAAGCTATCTAGAGAGGGCAATTTCGTTCAGATCAGACAAGCCTTCGTCGAGTTTTGATGAAAAATATTAAAATGTCTTCAATTGGGTCATGACCTTAAATTAGGTAATGGTCAAAATAATTATCTCATCCCCGCATGCTTTGTATTTCCATTATTGATACAAAATTGTACTCCAAAAGTCTCAACCGGCTCCGAGATACAACTCGGAAATTGATACAGTTTGGAAATTAGGAGTGTTGAGAGTACAGGAAGAATTTTTTTTTTTCCAAATAGTGGTTTACTATTCCGACAGGTCTAAGAAACTCTATGATACTATTGAAAATTGGGGGCGCTAGTTGTAGAAACAAACCCGACAACAACAATATGCCTTTCCCTATGTTATCGTAGGCTTAATAATCCTTAGAGCACATTCCATTATCTAACCTGCATCTCACATTACCAATGGATACACAAAATTTGCCTAACACAGAATCTCTCTAGTCATGTAAATTCAATAACTCACAATGTAATGAATTCTCTATATGCTCTATAAATCTGTTTCCCTCAACATTCATAACCATTGATTTCACTTCATTAGCATTTAATGGATGATATGAATGATAAGGATTCCAACCCAAGAATAACTTTATCGCAATATCAATCCTTAAAATAGTTGTATGCCAAAAGTAAGAATATATTTTCCAACAATATGGATCATCAGCTGGGCTCCATTTTTCATTGAGGTTTTGACCCTTTCTGGTCAGAACCTCTCCCAACTGTGGGTCCACAACCTCAGTGATGGGGTACATGCAGGCAATTATAATCATTAACCCATGCACGCAAAGCAAAAATGGGGTTATGCAGTTGGTTCACTTCTGTCTGTCTGTCCTTCCATCCATCCGCCTACAAATATCAGTTTATCATTGAGGAACAACTTATTTAAATTGAATATTATATTTTGAACACGAATCGGAACAAGAATCGGAAAACAAACCTGTAGTTTAGCAGTACTTTGGATCTTAATTTGCTTGCACATGCACAAAGAGGAGTAAGATAATGTTTTACTCTGTCAGCCTCGCTGGCAGACAAACAGAAATGAAAATCATTCCAAAGATGAAGCTTCCTGTTTTTAAGGATGCCATAAAGGACACAAACAATAGGCATGAATAACTCATGTAACATGCTAGACAAGATGGTGTAAAAGACCCTGCACAATTGCAGGAAACCTCAGGAAAGTTTATTAATACGACCCATAAAATCATTTGATTTCATTGAATTATATATTTGAACACTGTGTGGAGTAAGGTGTTCTATGAACTCTCCAGTTACCCACACACGCAAAGTGAAAAGCGGGCTTAAGCAATCGATCCATATCCATCCGTCTGTCTTATCAGTTTATGGTCGAGAAACAACCTACTTAAATTGAATGTAATACTTGAACAGGAATTGGAAGACAAATCTGCAGTTTAACCATAGTTTGGATCTGAATTCATCCCGATAACACATGTACAAAGTGGAGTGGGATATAAAAAAAATTCTGTATGCCGGTCTGGCAGTCAAACAAAATTGAAAATCATTCCAAACAAAAAACGTACTGCTTTTAAGAACGTTATAAAGGACACAAACAACAGGCACGAAGAATTAATGTAACATGTTAGATTGGGTGATGTCATAGACGGTGGGTAAAAAGGTGGTAAAACATGGAATTAATTTATTTATACACCTTTAAACCTTTATTCAAATTGAGTTATATACTTGAACACTGTAGAACACAAATCGCCTACATAATCATTCCAAGAACCATGCGACATATAGATACATATACACTACATGACCAAAAGTACGCGGACACCCCCTCTAATTAGTGGATTCAGCTGTTTCATCCACACCCATTGCTGACAGGTATATATAATCAAACACATAGCCATGCAATCTCCATAGACAAACATTGGCAGCAGAATGGGCCGTACTGACGAGCTCAGTGACATTCAACATGGCACCGTCATAGGATGCCACCTTTCCAATAAGTCAGTTCGTCAAATTTCTGCCCTGCTAGAGCTGCCCCTGTCAATTGCAAGTGTTGGTATTGTGAAGTGGAAACGTAATGGGACAACAAGCGCTCAGCCACAAAGTGGTAGGCCAGGCTACACAAGCTCACAGAACAAGACCGCCGAGTGCTGGAGCGTAGACCGTAAAAATCGTCTGTCCTCGGTTGCAACACCGATTACCGAATTCCAAACTGCCTCTGGAAGCAACGTCAGCACAATAACTGTTCGTCAGGAGCTTCATGAAATGGATTTTCATGGCCGAGCAGCCGCACACAATACTAAGACCACCATGCGCAAAGCGAAGCATCGGCTGGAGTGGTGTAAAGCTCGCCGCCATTGGACTCAGAAGCAGTGGAAACGCGTTCTCTGGAGTGATGAATCACGCTTCACCACCTGGCAGTCCAATGGACAGGTCTGGGTTTGGCGGATGCCAGGAGACCTGCCCGAATGCATCGTGCCAACTGAAAAGGTTGGTGGAGGAGGAATAATGGTCTGGGGCTGTTTTTCATGGTTCGGGCTAGACCCATTCGTTCCAGTGAAGGGAAATCTTAACACTACAGCATACAATGGCATTCTAGATGATTGTGTGCTTCCAAATTTGTGGCAACAGTTTGGGGAAGGGCCTTTCCTGTTTCAGCATGAAAATACCCCCATGCACAAAGTGAAGTCCATATAGAAATGGTTTGTCGAGATCGGTGTGGAAGAACTTGACTGGCCTGCACAGAGCCCTTACCTCAACCCCATCGAACACATTTGGGATGAGTTGGAACGCCGACTGCGAGCCAGGCCTAATCGTCCAACATCAGTGCCTGACCTCACCAATGCTCTTGTGGCTGAATGGAAGCAAATCCCCACAGAAATGTTCCAACATCTAATGGAAAGTCTTCCCAGAAGAGTGGAGGCTGTTATAGCAGCAAAGGGGGGGACCAACTCTATATGAATGCCCATGAATTTGGAATGGGATGTTCGATGTTCGGGTGTCCACATACTTTTGGTCACGTCGTGTGCATATATATATTATGAGTATATATATATATGAGTGGATATAATGGGGATTATATTGGATAATATATTAACATTTATAGATATATAATTTATAGATATATAAATTAACATTTACAGATATATAATAATATATTAACATTAACATATAATATTAACAGGGGATTCCATATAATGAGTGGATACCAGAGGTAATGTGCCATGTGGCAGATGGCACTTATCGCTCCCATTAAGGTACAGCATAGCTGGATGGGATACCTTAATGGCGGTTCACCACTGATGGTATGAAATCGAAAAGTGATAGATATATATATATATATATATATATATATATATATATATACATATATATATATACATATATACATATATATATATACATATATACATATATATATATATATATATATATACTAGCTGAGGTACCCGGCTTCGCCCGGGTTGAATAAGAATAAGACAAATATATGATGAAAAGAACATGTATATTTTAGAGCAATATCACAGTACATTTCCTACATGACGTTTTGTCAATGTTAGCTCTTTCACGAGCCTCGATTCAGTATACAAAAAAAAAAAAAAAAAAAAAAAAAAAATGTCAATTTCTCAAAACCTCTGGGTATACAACATTTCTGGTTTTCTTACTTGGTGCCAAGACATAAAGATTGCTTGGTTTTCCAACCCTCGAGCAGCCCACGTACAGCTGGCCATGGGAAGTACCCGGCATTGCCGGACGGGGGAAGGGGAGGGGAGGGGGAAGGGGAGGGGCGGGGGAAGGGGAGGGGAGGGGGAAGGGGAGGGGAGGTGGAGGGGGAAGGGGAGGGGAGGTGGAGGGGGAAGGGGAGGGGGAGGGGGAAGGGGAGGGGAGGGGGGAGGGGGAAGGGGAGGGGAGGGGGAAGGGGAGGGTAGGGGAACGGGGGGGGGCGGGGAGGAGAGGGTGGGGAGGGGAGAAGAGGGGGAGAGGGGAGAAGAGGGGGGGAGGGGAGAAGAGGGGGGGAGGGGAGAAGAGGGGGAAGGGGGAGGGAGAGGGGGGAGGGGGAAGGGGGAGGGAGAGGGGGGAGGGGGAGGGGAGGGGGAGAGGGGGGAGGGGGAGGGGAGGGGGAGGGGGAGGGGGAGGGGGAGGAGGAGAGGAGAAAAGAGGGGGGGTGGGAGGGGGGAAGGGGGAGGGGCAAGGGGGGAGTGGAGGGGGGAGGGGAGAAGGGGAGAGGGTAGGGTGGAGGGGGAGGGGGTAGGGGGAAAAGGGAGGGGCATGGGGGGAAAGGAGGGGGGAGGGGAGGGGGAGGGGGGAATGGAGGGGGGAGGGGGGAGGGGAGGGGGGAGTGGAGGGGGAGAAAGGGGGAAGGGGTATGGGGGAAGGGGTAGGGGGGAAGGGATAGGGGGGAGGGGGAGGGGAGAAGGGGAAGGGGTAGGGTGGAGGGGGGAGGGGAGGGGGAGGGGGAGGGGGGAGTCAAGTCGGAAGTCATTGTCGTCAATTGAATGTCGCATTTATTTTTTATTCCCTGTCAAATGGCATTGGTCCCGCATTCCGAACCCGGAAGTCGGAAGTCATTGTCGGCAAAGTTGAAAAATTAACGTTACGAAATACGCTGATGACGTCATAATTTTAAAACCCGAAGGTTTTTTTAACATTTAAGGTGTGCTGTAGTTGCTCTGGGACGTACTGATTCCAAATATGAAGTTGAAAAATTAACGTTCCGAAATACGCTGATGACGTCATAATTTGAAAACGCGACGTTTTTTTTTTTAGTTGAGATTTTATTCGAATTCGAATTCCATTAAATTTCAACTGTTGGAAACAATAATTATTTCAATTTCCAACAGTTGAAATAATTATTGTTTCCAACAGTTGAAATTTAATGGCATTCGAATTCGAATAAAATCTCAACTACCGTTTATTCGTTCTTGGCGCGAAAAAATGGCGCGCATTTTGTCATTATGTGCGACTTTACGTCACTCCTACGGACGTGAAAACATTTGTTTTCCTTAAAAATATATTTAAAATAAATACAATAGTACATAAATTAACAATAAAAGAAGCTAAAAAACAATTTAAAATACAATAAAAAGCACATTGAAAATATATAAATATGTACGTACAGTATACTGTACGTACGCGCAACCGCGGGATCGGAAAGGGGCAATCTCGCCGCCACAAACTACACCATGGAATTGCAGCTGGCGCGGTTTTTTAAACCATTGATATTAAAATAAAACGTAGCCTATAACCACCAGGATTTTATGCTGATTCCGAATCTGTGTCTAAAACTTTTCTCCGATGTGTAGTTCTTGAGTTATAAGCGGACATCCAGACAGACACACACACACACACACACAGACACTCCTTTATATATAGATATAAGTAGTGTAATAATGTTGCTTCTGGGACACCTCCGTTTAACATGGGAAATCCCTATCTAATGTCATTTACCCCCTTGTCTTTTTCAAAAATCATAAACACCTCTATTTCTCCCACCCTCATCTTTATGAACCTTTTGTCTGTAGTACCTATCCTTAATGTTGTTCATTAGACCACTCAAACACTACAAATATTTGTTTTCTCTTATAGACCTATCATCCTTCTTCTACATATCATCTGGCAGATTAATCTTTGACCCACTCAAACATTGACCCATTCACTTCCATATTAATTTTTCCCCTCCCTCATTGCCCCTAAAGACCTCTATTTCTCTCACCCTGTTCTTTACGAACCTTCTAACCTTTTGACATGTTATCCTTATTCATTAGACCACTTAAACACCTGTGATCCTTCTGACCTCATGGACCTTTTAACCTTTTACTCTTAATATCATCTGGTGAATATAACCCACTCAAACAACGACCCTACAAATATTTGTTTATGCGTGGGAAATAATTTAATTCTCCTACAACTCTCTTCACCATCTAATATATTAACAAAAAATATGTTTGAGTTTGGTTCTTTATTAAGATATTTTAACTGAGCTAAGATAAAATGGTAAACCTCCCTCAATGTTCTTGCTTGAGCGCCTCCAGTGCCACATACCATTTTTAAATTAAAGTATATATTTTCCTGACAACCATCAAAGTTTTCCGTCCACTCAAAAATATTTCCATCTTTTTTACCCAATTCACCGGTATTTAAATTAATTCTCTTATTTGTTTTGTGAACTTTTTTACCAGTTGCCTTTTCAATTATACCTATTTGATATTTTTCACATTCATTATGTTTTCCATTTATATACCAAGGTTGATTACACCTCCACTCTTTAGTCTGGTTGATACTTGGTTCTATCATTTATATAATAGTAAAAAAGGCGGCGGTAGCCCGTTAAAATCCCCAACCCCCCCCCTTTTTAACTTATCACTTATATATATCTTATCACTTATATATATCTTATCACTTATGTATATCTTATCACTTATATATATCTTATCACTTATATATATATCTTATCACTTATATACTTATATAACCATAAGGGAGACTATCAATTCCATTTTCTAAAATAAACCTCTTATCATCAAAAGCCCCCAATGCTTTCTTATTTATCTCTTCTGAATATAATTGATGTTTATAACTTCTTATTCCATTAATCTTTCTAAACTCTTCTTTCTTTGTTGTTAAACAGTTATAATAATCCTTAAAGTTTATTGTTTCTTTAATAACATTTTTCTTTACACCTTTTAACTTCTTATCAGTCTTTTCAACGTTATTCACAATGTATTTATAAGCATAAGCCTTTGACCTCAATCCCACAAATTCACTCATAACATTTCCTCCTAATTCATCCTTGAACTTTCCAATCACCTTTTTATTTTTAGAAGAGAACAACTCACTCTCTGGACTGTAATTACTCGTGTCATAGATATTAATGTCTCTTTTCATGTCTGAATAAACATCGTTGGTATTAATTTTCAAAATAAAACTATCTGTATCCATATAAAGTAGATTAACATCATTTTGATATTTCTTCCTCAAGTTATTATAAAAGTAATCATACATTAATGACTTTGATAAATCAAGAATTGTTGTTCCAATATAAATAGGTTTGTTCATTTCAATACTCTCTTTAATCAAATGGATCGCACAAAAGTTCTCAGTAAAGACCTCAGCTCGAGTAAAACTCGGTCTATTAATTAATTTTGATGCTTGTTCCCAAGATGTTGATAGTCTGATATTTTGTCTTTTCCTCACATTCTCCATAGTCTTACCAAAGACCGCATTATTCATCAATTTATAAAAGTCTTTCTCAAAATCTGTTTTTGACTCTGTTCTTCTTTGTGTATTAAAATCAATGTACCCCTTTAACCAATGACTTTGATTGAACTTTAGAACCCTATGGATCTTCTCTACTCTTAGACCTTTTGATAAATATTGTCGCAAATTTCTTTGGTGTAGAACATAATTTTTCTTGTTATATAATGTAGTAAGTAATTTTTCTGTTGATTCACCTATATCAAACGATCGTTGATAATCACTCAACCATTCTTTCTTTGGACTTGCTTTCTCACAAGCAAATGGGAGATCTTTGTGTAGGTTATGGAGTTCCTCTGGATATTTTAAATCAATTTCAAAATAATAACCAACTTTTTCTTCATCCAATTCTTTTTGTGTAGAGATACATACATCTTGTAAAACGTTTTTGTAGTCTTTTTCCTTTACCCATCTAAGTTTTCCATAAGGAAGAGCCTGAGACATTGCCCAGCCATACAGGTTGTTCGCGTCATAGTACATCAAGTAAGAACTCTCTTTCGTTGGATCATAATTTGGAAGATATTTGTTATTTGCTTTTGCGTATCTACTCGAGCAGACTTGTGAAATTCCACCTCTTTTTGCCTTTTCAATCATCAAAAGCATATCAACATCGGTTATCAAATCCAAATCTTGTTTTGTCATTTTCAACATCGCACTCCAGGCCAATCCAGGTGCTGTGTAGTAGTGAGCAGGATCCAATCCATATCCAGTGCGACAAACAGATCTAAAGGCTTCAAATACATCGGCCAATAAAAGCACATCAGTTTTGAGATACAAATCGTGATACTCGCCAAGATTCTTGATGTTATATTTTTCCCAAACATTTTGTGCGTGTACATAATCTTTATCAGATATATGACTATTATTTAATTTGTTATAGAAATTTTCTTTTGAAGGAAGTTGTGTTTCATTGAATCTCTCAAATGAGTCCATATAGTCATAGGGGTAAATTCCCTTTTGTGTTAGAAAATCTTTATCTAAAAAATACTCTGAAAGACATGGAAACTCTTTTAGATTTTGAACCAAGTTAACCAATGGACTTGCCATGAATTTAAATGTATCAAGAAATCTGATATGAGTAATAGGAGATGTGTGAATTGTTTTTGTGAATGAAATGTATTTCTGATCCGTGTTTGGAATTGCTGAGATACTTCCAGAAGTCTTTGAGAGTTCCTTGATAAATAGATGTGTATCATAATGAGCGTTGTTATGAAGAAAGACAGGAATGAAAGAGGGGAGTTGATAATTAATATTACAACTTTGATGAGCCGGACCTCTATATTTACCAGTGAGATGACAATGGTCTCTAACCTTTAGACCTTTACCAATTTTCTCCTCACAAATATGACAGACATTGTTTTTTATAAATTCCCTTTTTTCTTTACTTGTTAAGGACATTGGTTTATTGGTTTCTCTCATTATCTTGGTTAATCGAACACAGTCTTTTTCTAGTCGTTTCACAAACTCCTCTGGGGTATTTGAGCCTCTATACATCTCTAACTTGTTATATTTATCACCAACGGATGATTTGATATAATAACAAAAACCACAAGGAGTATGTTTTTGATATTTATTTGTGTATGATTCTTTTGGATCTTGAGAAGCAGTATCAATTTTTTCTAAAATACTTTCAAAATCAGCATATATAACAAATGGATGTTTGATCTTTTTATTTTCATCTTTGAATGTGATCTTTGAGCCTTCTTTAGGCATATTGATTACCGTTGATTTATGTTCGCCACAATAATTTGAATGTTTATCTAATCTTTCTTGTGAATTGAAGAAGTTAAGACAACGCAAACAAATATATATTTTATTTGTTCTCTTACAGACTTGTGGTTTTATTAATTTAGCAATATCTTTGATGTATGTATAATGTGAATTTTCGTCTGAATTAAAATATAGAAGATTAATATGAGTTTGTTTACAACTGTCAGAAAGCTTTAAAACCTGAATGTTGTTTGTTTCTGTTAGACCATAAACATTAACTGATAAATTATTCATCTTTTCAAATTTAGGAATATCATTTAAAGTCATCGGAAACTTTAGATCTTTCGTATTTAATGTATTCTCATATTTTTTATAATGAGATACTCTTTCATCATGAAAATGTGGAGGATGTAAGTGTGCTAAAATAGACCAGAGAAAACATTTATTGTCTTTATTTTTGATATTGATAACTGCTTTTCTATTTTTGATAACACTGGGTAAATCAATGTAAGAAGAAGCTTTTAGAGGATCTGATTTAAGAATATGAATGTCTATGTAAATAATTTTTCCTATATTGAATCCACTTCCTACGATTGAATTATCCACATCTTGCTCTTGTTTAATAAGTTCATCATAGACTCCTGATGTTTTAAAATCTTGATATGAAGATATAAAGTGTGGCTCAGTTCTCATGTATGGTGCATCTATAACTCCTTCATCCTTTGTCATTTCTAATTTTACTCCCATATAAAATTTAAGTGGTTTCATTTCCTTTAGTGTTTTTTCAATCAACGTTTGAACAGCAGGTTTAACTATTTCTACAGCATCAACTATAGACTCTGGTTCAGGAGGTTTGAAGTTAAAGACTCTTATTTTAATATGTCCTTTGAATGCTCCATCAGAGTTTTTAGTTGTGATAAAATTTGATAAATGTAGATTTGTTTTAAGATGTATTTTGAAGCCTTTCTTGAGGATATTTTTATTACATGTAGAACAGTGTTTTGTTTCAGGTGGAAGAGGGGAAAGTTTGTTTAAAATGTTGTATGTATGTTTTGCGGTGAGAATATGTTGTTTATAATATTTTACTTCCTTCTCGCAAGTATCACAATAAACCATATTTATAGCGTGAGAAAACGTGGTGTTTTATATATATCACTGTGCTTAAAATAAAACACTTTTGAGCTTTACAGCTCCGTTTTATATATATCGCTGTGCTTAAACTAAAACACTTTTTCACTCAGAATCATCTAAGTCATAACTATCACATGAATACTCAGAATCATACTCAGAGTCATCAATAAAGCTACTCTCATAACTATCATTTGAGCACAAACTATTAGTATCATAACTATCATCTGTGTTCAATGAAATACTATCATCACCATCGTCCAAGTTCAATGAAATACTATCATCACTATCGTCTGAGTTCAATGAAATAGTAAAATCTTCACTGCTGTATTGACTCATATTTAATTAGCAAGAAAAATATTCCCATCAATATCTATATACTTTCTTTCATTAACAGATTCAATCTCTACAATTTTTATATCAAAAGTTATCTTTAAATAATCTCTAACTATCATAGAACGAAATAACATTTCACCAGAAATATTAACATCATTCATTTTACTTAGATCTACACCCTTTGGATTATTAAAGAAAATACAAATGTCTCCTCTAGAATTATTAATGGTCTTATCATTCTTTTTCAAAGTATCGTGGTCAATCACTTTTTCAAGCTTTGAATAAATTGCCAGGAGTAGAGGAGAAACTTTTGTTAGATTTACTTTAATGGATGTCTTTCCAGGTATAGTTAGAGCTCTTCCTTTAAATGAAATAGAGGGGCTCATGTTATTTTCCATAACTGGTTTTACCCAAAAATTTCCATATTTATCTTTGTTCAATTTAACATCTTTGACATATTTTTCTATATCTTCCACCGAAGTAGAGATTGATTGAAATTTGTCTTTTGTGCTTTGAAACATTGTATTTATTAATGAATAAACTTGCGTTTAGTTTAAGTAAAAATTTACCACATAAATATGATAAGTTCTGAAGGATATTTAGAATTTCCAGACTCTCCATATGATAAATTAGAGAATTGTCCGGCTTGTGATAGAGTGGGGCTTAATGATGAGGATTCATATAAACAATGTATTTTCTGTGATTTAATTTTAATTAATGATAATAAGAAATATAAAAAAATATATAACTCTTTTAAATTAGAACCAAAAATGAATTACTTTACAAGATTAATAAGAGAGATGAATGTTAAGTATTGTGATGATAATACACCATTTCTTTCAAGGGAAGAGACTAATTGTATTGAGGAAATGTATAAGGGTTTAATGATATTTATTATTCAAAATAATTTTAATGGAAATGTTAATACAAGATACTATATAAATAAAATAATGGATTATTTTGAAATTAAACCCGAACTCAGGATAAAATATAGAGTTTCTCAAATAGCTCAAAAAAAGTTGGATAACTTGTTTTCCAAATATATAAATGAATGATTTTTTACCCGTTTGGGAAAATAAGATAAAATTTAATAACCATAAAAACATTCCAAATTCATTGAGATGTCTAATAGTTGGTTCAAGCGGATGTGGAAAAACCTGTTTACTTTTAAAGATGCTCCTTGGTTCTAATTTTTTAGATTATGATAATTTAATAATTTTTACAAAGTCAAGTTTTCAACCCGAGTATCAACTACTCTCACAGGGTTTTAATGCAGGTCTTAAAAAGGAAGACATTATCGGTTTATTTAAACTTCAAAACAAACTAAATGATTATAATATTGATGATATAATACAATTATTTTGTGATACACAGAAATCAAAATCGAAACCCATAACTTGTATTCTCAGTGATAATACGGATGATATACCTTCACCTCAAGATTTAGATAAATCAAAAAAGAACCTTGTCATCTTTGATGATTGTGTTAATGAGAGAAACCAAACAGTAATGGATAGCTACTATACAAGAGGGAGACATTCTTCTTGTAATTGTATATATCTTAGTCAATCATATTTTCAACTCCCTCGACGCTCAATAAGAAACAATGCCAATACTTTTATTTTATTTAAGTTAAATTCAATAGATGTAAATAATTTTTGGAGAGATAATTGCTCTACGTTATGTAGTAAAAAAGAATTTGAAAATTATATGAAACACACGATTGGAAAATATAAATATATTGTTGTGAAACAAGATGAGATACTAAATGATATTTTTCAATAAATAAATACAGAAAATGAATACTGAAGAAAGAGAAAGAAAGTTTAAGGAACATCAACAATTAGTTTCAAAAGTTGTTAAACAACAGGAAGAGATAAAGAAGAAACGGAGACAGAAACTAACTGGTGAAGAAGCCTTTGAAAGAAAACAAGAGAAATTCTTTAAACCACTTTTGAAAACTCAACACCCTACAGTTCCCACGGTAGAATTTACTCCGAAAAAACTTCAAATGCTCAAAGATTTTAGTCAGATAACAAAACAAGAACTTGGTGAATTAGAATATGATGACGAGGGATTATTTCGGAAACTTGAGCAGGTAAATCAACCCCCTAATTATGTTGTGGAAGCTCTTCAAAACAATGAATATTCTGCGGGTTCAAAAACCAGAGCAGGTCTCATTCCAACAGAAGAACCAGCAGTGTTTCATCTTGTGGAAGAAAAGGTATTGATATTTAATGATGAATTGATGTTCTTGAGTTCTACTCAACCAAATGTTAAATTAACTCCAAGATTAATGTTTCTTCTAACAAACCCCGGATTCAGCGGTTCAAAATATTTTGAGGAACCACTTGATATGGAAAGAGAGGAAGATAGGGTATATATTGAGTTGTTAAATACACTTGATTATGGAGTTTCTGTTGCTGGTAAAAGTAAGAAGAATGAGAAGGAGAAACATATTATTGATGCTTTAAGTAAGCTTGGTTCGGGTGTTAGTTTTCTTCCAAATGACCCATCACAATTAGTTAATAGGCTATTATTGTTATTAGGTAGTAAGAAGGCTGGAAACAACAATTGTTTTAATGAATCCTCAGCCATTTTAGATCAGTTGATGAACATGAAAATAATTAATAAATGTCAATACAAAGATATTTTATTAGATATTAAATAAGATGAGAAGCACAATTCTTAGTTTTAATTTCACAACGAGCGATTACACAGCTTCATTCCCTTACCCACTACAACTTGACCCCCTTACCTCATATGAGGCATCTTTGTTGTCAATGGAAACTTACAATACCCTTTTTAATATCACAGAGAAAAACAACAAGTTTAGTTATAATCCAGGCACTGCCTACAAAACTATAACTGTTTCACCTGGAGCTTACGAGATTTCTCAAATATCTTCAGAAGTCTCTCGCCTTATGAAAGAAAAAGGTGATGAACCAAAAAATATTGTAATAGATATTCAAACACACACTTCAAAATCAACTATTAAACTGAAAAATAATTATAAAGTTGATTTCACAATTGAAAATTCGTTCAGAGAGCTATTGGGTTTCTCTTCAAAAAAGATTGAAAATAACGGGACGTTTTACAGTGATAATGTTATCCAAATATCCTCCGGTATAAATTCAGTATTAATTCATTGTGATTTGATTGATGGTGCTTATAACGATGGAATAAGAACAAATACAATATTTTCATTCAGTGCATACTCAACCCCGATTGGTTATAAATTTAATATGGAACCAAAAAATCTTGTCTATTTACCTGTGTCAGGAAAAACCATATACAGAGTAAATTTTAGGATAACCGACCAAGATAATCGTATGATATCCTTTAATGATGAAATTATATCCATCAGAATTCACCTACGTGAAGTTTTTCAATAAATAAATAATGGTTATTGTAAGAAAACACGAGTTGGGAAAATATAAAATAATTACAGGGGAGGGCATGTTCCTTTCACCAGACTATACAAGGTATGTGGGTAAAGGATACTATAAACCTAAGAGACAACGGGGTGTGGGTCATCAATTTCGAAATAAAGGAGATGGGATAATTGATACTCTAATGGGTATTGGTTCAACCATTCTTAAACATAAAGACCTAATTGGTTCAACTGCTTCTCTCATGGGAAATGTAGCAGGTGTTGTAAAGAGTATAAAAGATGCTCAAAAGGAGTCCCATAAATTACAAGCAATCAAAGAAATTAAAAAAGGTAAAACTCAACTATCTTCACAAGAACGACAAAAAATCATTAAAATACTTGGGTCAGGGTTTCAACAATTTTAATACTATATAAATACAAGTATGGAAGCGATTGATAGTATCTATGATTTGGATGATACGATTATCATTTCAAACTCTACTAAAAAGGAAGACTATTTTAAGGTAAATGCTATTACAGGAACCGACTGGAATTCAAACGGAACAAAAAGTTTTGAAATAAATAATCAACAAACTTACTTGAATATAGCTGATAGTTTCTTGCTGTGTAAATTTAAATTCACTAAGGCTGCGAATAATACTAATGCTACACTCGTAAATGATTTCTTCTGGAAAATGTTTGACAGTGTTCGCCTGTATATTGGAACACAAGAGGTTGAAGCGGTTGATTATGTCTCTGCTACATCTGAAATGATGAAATTTACACTATATTCGTTTGGTGATAGAATGGGTAAGGGAGCTGTTGAAGGCTTTATTCCTGATATGTCAACGGGAACAAACACAGACCCTGGTTATAGTCAAAGGAAGTCAATGTATAATGATGACGCAAAAGCTGAGAATAGTTTTACCGTAGCAGTACCTCTTAAAGGTATATTTGGATTTTGTGATTATGATAAAGTTTTGTATGGTCTTAAAATTAGATTTCAACTACAAAGGAATGATAATGTAAATAGATTGCTTTTTGGGGCTGAAAATGCTTTTGGCGACAATAATAAATTTGTTATTAATGATTTGTCTTGGTATATCAATGAATATACTCCTAATCTTAAAACGGAGGAGATGTTAAATAGAAGACTTAACTCAAAGAAACCGCTAAATGTATCATACCTTAAAAGAAGATGTCAACACGTTAAACTGGAACACACTACCTACACTTGGAATTTGGGTGTTCTTGAAGGAAAGCCACGATACCTATGGCTCATTTTTAAAAAACCAGATGGAGAGGAGGGTACTAATAAGAATAATGCGCTGAGTGATAATGCTAAGGTGAAACAACTTCGGGTTTCTCTTGATGGCACATTTTATCCGCGAGATAGATTGGAAATTGATTGGGAAAAAAATGATTATGCGGAAGCCTACAAGTCCTACCAAAAAGTGTGTGAAAGTAATGGTAATAATGATCCTATTTTGGATATGGTTGCATTTAAAGGTTTATATACAATCTACGCAATTGACCTGAGTTCTCAAAAGGAAACTATAAAGTCTAATCGAGTGGATACTTCTCTATACATTGAAAGAGGGGAGAGTGAAGAGGTTAATGCATATTGTTTGCTTTTGGAGGAAACAGAATTACAGATTAATACAGATAATGGTGTTATGATTAATATCACATAGGTTTTTTCTCATAAATAAATGGTTGGGGTATATGTTAATCAAATCAATCTTAATAAATTAACATCTTGTATTCAAAATCAAAAGCCTTGTATTATTAATGTTAATACAATTCAAAGAAAAGGAGCTGTAAGAATTGATGTTTTACTCACACACACACAAGTAAAAACACTAAATGATGTTGGATCACTTAAAATTAAAATGACGAAACCTATGTTAAAGAAATATTCAATAGATGAGTCAAGAGGAGGATTTCTCCCGTTTCTAATTCCTTTATTTGCTGGTTTAAGTGCGGCGGGAGCATTGACTGGTGGTATTTCAGCAGCGGTAAAAACTGCTAACGAAAGGAAGGCACAACTAAAAGCTCAAAAAGAATTGGAAAGACATAACAAGGAGTTGGAGAAACAAATTAGTGGAAGTGGTGTAATTGTAGATTTTGCTCAAAAACTTGAAAGTCTACCTGATAAAGCTAGATTGTTGGTTGGTGATATGCTTTCCTCTATCGCTCAAGCGGGTGTTAAACTAACTAAACGGGGTAATGGATTGTATCTTTCTCATAAATAAATGGATAAATGGTTTAAACAATTTGGAAAGAATACAACGTCAAATATAGAACTAGCCAAGTATTGTAAAACACTAAAAATTGATAATGTGGTAATCTGTATGAGAGATGAATTAATACATATAAATAAGAATACAAAGAATATTATTATGAATTTAGACACACAGAATGGTTCTCATTGGGTTTGTATTCATAATAGTCAGGATAAATATTATTTTGATAGTTATGGTATGCCACCACCTGTTGAAGTAATACAATTCTTACAGAATGGTGTTTATCAAACATTTCAAGTTCAAGAAATTAATTCTAAATGTTGTGGTCAATTATGTTTATATGTATTATTTCAACTCAACAATAATGAAAATTTTTATAATATCATTTTTAATCTAATATAAATGACTTATGTTGGAAAAGATGGTTCTATCTTTGGAAAATCCTCCCAGGATATTGATTTATCAAATTATTATACAAAGGCACAGGCTGAACGACAAAAATATAGTATAAGTAAAAATATTAATATGAAGAATACTTATAAATTAATCAATTATCCAAACCCTACAGATGCGAATGACTTAATTAGATTCAGTGATTTATCACACTTGTTAAATAAAACAGCACGTTTTGTGAAACAAGTAAAATTTACAACCACAACACCTGGTTATACTGACCATACACCTTTCCTCATTGAATTTAACTACCTGCTTACAATTGAATTTTATAAAGAAGGACATTTAGTTAATATGCGAATTAATAAATGGGGGTATGATATGCCTGATTTAGGGTATAATTGGTCTTTTTCAATAAACTTAGAAGACCTACATGATTTAAATCAGTCTCGTAAAGAAGAATATTATCCACTTGGTGAAGATAAGGATTTATGTGGAAGTACAATTAGTAAACAACAAATACGTGATTTTAAGAAAATAAAAATATATGATAGTATAGCGATGGTTCGCATGACAAAGAAGGAAGGTAATGAGATAAGGATAGAAAGCCGAGGAATACAAACCGATTTGGTAGTGGGAAGATGGGGTGGTATTACCTGTCATAATATTAATCTCACATATATTTCTGATACATAAATGGCAGGAAGAAGACTACAAGAGAATTATAATTTTTGTATTCAAGGATACCTACAAGAAAAGGGTGCTCGGTTTTACATACCGTACGAATTGGAACATACACATGGAAATTTTGTCATTAAAAACTGGCCTTATACTGATATTGTTAAACCCACAAATAGAGACTTGTTTAAAGTATTAAATAAAAATGAACTTCTCAAAGTTATGAAATATAAAACTCTTTTAGAAATCGTCAACAAATCTTATTGGTATCCTATTATGAGAAAAATAATTATAGATACAAGAATATCTCAAAATCCAGATGAGTATATGTATAATATTCTTTGGGGTTCAAACTCAAGGGTAGCAAGGGATGAGGAAGGAGTTGAAGAAGAGAAGGAGGAAAGAGAGAAAAAGGAGAAGGAGGAAAGGGAGAGGGAGGAGAAGGAGGAGAGGGAGAAAAAGGAGGAGAAGGAGGAGAGGGAGAAAAAGGAGAAGGAGGAAAGGGAGAAAAGGGAGAAGGAGGAAAGGGAGCAAAGAGAGAGGGAGGAGAGGGAGATGGAAATCAGTGAGATTCATAAAAGATTGAGTGTATTAAAGCAAATAAATCAATCTCAACGCACCGAAGAGGAAATTAAAGAATTAACAACTCTTATGAAGATAATGGTTTCAAAAATAAGAACGTCAATGTCTTCAATTTCAGGGAGGAGATTTAAACGAGAAAGTGGTGAAGAAGAAGAAGAAGAAGAAGGAAAAGATTATGTGATTGATGATGTTGGTGTCATTGACTTTAGTTAGTTTTTATTTGTAAATAAATGGAGGAGAGAGTGAAGGCATTCCTTAGGATTCTTTATGTTTTAAAAATAAAGATTGAAATGTATATGTTGAAAACCAAAAAGGTTTTGATACTCTGTCGGAATTTTTCTGATAAATAAATATGAGTTATTGTCTCAAATGTAAAAAGAAAACTAAATCTAAAAATATCTCTTATGTTAAAGCTAAAAATAATAGAGTTTATCAAAAAGGAATATGTCAAGTATGTGGCTCTAAAAAGTGCCAATTCATCTCTCCTAAAAGAGGAGGAGACATACAAAAGTTTCTGTCAGGAAGTAAATTTACAACAACTGGAATTCCAGGGGAATTACACCTTCCAGGGTATTCTTTCTGTGGTCCAGGAACAAACTTGGATAAAAGATTAGATGAGGCTGACAATCCTAAACCTTGGTCTAAACCTACAAATAGGGTTGACGAAGTGTGTATGAAGCATGATATTGCTTATGGGAAAACCACTACGTTGACTGAAAAACATAAAGCCGACAGCGAAATGTTGTATAATTTGTCTTTGATACAAAATCCAACGTTGAGAGAGAAAGTTGATAGGTTTATTGTGAGAAATTTGATAAATGCTAAATTGAAACTTGGTCTTGGTTATTCCTCAAAAAACTATTAGGCTCTAATGATGCCATCAAGACTGAGGAGCTTTTGGCTGAAGAATTACACAAACCTATAATCACAAAGTTTAAAAGAAGGAAGGTTTATTCTAAATACACTGACCACATATGGTCCGCTGATTTAATTGAATTGAATAATGACAGGGGATACAGGTATGCTTTAACCGTTATTGATTTGAGGAGTAGATTTGCCTGGGTTGTCCCTTTAAAAAATAAAAGGGGTGATACTTTAATGTTAGCCTTTAAGCTAATATTTGATCGGGATAAAAGGAAACCAAAGAAGTTATGGACTGATGAGGGAACAGAGTTCTATAACAAAATATTCATGAAATTTCTTAAGGGGAAGGGTATTAAATTATACAGCACCTTTAATGAAGGAAAGGCAGTTGTTATTGAGCGTTTTAATCGTACTTTAAAAGAGAAATTATATAAAAAATTCACACAACTCGGTTCTCAAAAATGGGTGTATTTAATTCAGGATATTGTAGATAATTACAATAATACAGTTCATTCATCAACACAATCAAAACCATCAGAAACATTTACAAAATTAGAATATGAAAAGGAGATTAATTTGAGAAAGCCCAAGTTTAAAGTTGGTGATATTGTAAGAATATACAAATGGAAAAGTCATTTTGAGAAAGGTTATACACAAAAATGGACTCGTGAATTATTTAAAATCATTGATGTAATGGATACAGTCCCTTGGACCTACAAATTATATGATTTAAATGGAGAAGAAATCTTGGGTTCATTTTACTCACAAGAATTACAAAAAACACAAGTAAGCAGCTAATACCCTTGAAAATAATAAATAAATAAATAAAATGTAATGGGGATACGTTTTTAAATCTGTGAACCCCAAACACAGAATCCCACAACTTTTTAGTTGGGGCTTAACTTTTGTGTGTGTATAATGGGGATACGTTTTTAAATCTGTGAACCCCAAACACAGAATCCCACAACTTTTTAGTTGGGGCTTAACTTTTGTGTGTGTATAATGGGGATACGTTTTTAAATCTGTGAACCCCAAACACAGAATCCCACAACTTTTTAGTTGGGGCTTAACTTTTGTGTGTGTATAATGGGGATACGTTTTTAAATCTGTGAACCCCAAACACAGAATCCCACAACTTTTTAGTTGGGGCTTAACTTTTGTGTGTGTATAATGGGGATACGTTTTTAAATCTGTGAACCCCAAACACAGAATCCCACAACTTTTTAGTTGGGGCTTAACTTTTGTGTGTGTGTGTATGTGCGAGTGAGTCATAATAATATACAAACCCTAACCCAACCCAAGCCCTAACCCAACCCCATCCCTAACCCAAACCCATCCCTAACCCAACCCATCCCTAACCCAACCCCATCCCTAACCCAACCCCATCCCTAACCCAACCCCATCCCTAACCCAACCCCATCCCTAACCCAACCCCATCCCTAACCCAACCCCAACCCTAACCCAACCCCATCCCTAACCCAACCCCATCCCTAACCCAACCCATCCCTAACCCTCACATTCAAAATCCCAACCCTAACCCAATCCCATCCCTAACCCAACCCCAACCCTAACCCTCACATTCAAAATCCCAACCCTAACCCAACCCATCCCTAACCCAACCCCATCCCTAACCCAACCCCATCCCTAACCCAACCCCAACCCTAACCCTCACATTCAAAATCCCAACCCTAACCCAACCCCATCCCTAACCCTCACATTCAAAATCCCACCCAAACCCTAACATAATCTTTCTTTTCTTCTTTTTTAAATACGTATTTCTTTTTTTTTTTTCCTCTTCCTCCAATTCTGTCTTTCAAGGCTTTCAAGTTTGAAGAAGTAGAAATGGGAAGAAAGAATTTTCCAGCATTTTCTTCCTCGAACTTTCTTGATATTGCTTAAATCAAGCGTCATTAAATAAAGAACATTGTTCATTGCTTTAGAATCCAAAGAGTCTCCAAGAGGAACCCCACAGGTAGAGTCTCCAAAATAAAACCAACTTTCCAAGTTCCCAAGGTATAACCACATTCCTGTTGAGCCTCCAAGATAGGTATCACATTCCGAGTCATCAAAACAAAACCCCCATTCCGAGTCTCCAAAAATATAACCATCTTTCCAAGTCCCCAAGGTAAAACCACAATTTTCAGAAATATTGGGGGTTTCCGTGATAAGTCTCACATAGTATAACTGCGGACCATCAGGGAAAACTTCCCTTTCCCAATTTTTTAGGGTTTCTATGATGTGTCTCACATAGTATAACTGCGGACCATCAGGGAGAATTCCCATTTCACAATTTTTTAGGGTTTCTATGATGTGTCTCACATAGTATAACTGCGGACCATCAGGGAGAACTCTCCTTGCCCAATTTTTTAGGGTTTCTATGATGTGTCTCACATAGTATAACTGCAGACCATCAGGGAGAACTCTCCTTGCCCAATTTTTTAGGGTTTCTATGATGTGTCTCACATAGTATAACTGCGGACCATCAGGGAGAACTCTCCTTGCCCAATTTTTTAGGGTTTCTATGATGTGTCTCACATAGTATAACTGCGGACCATCAGGGAGAACTCTCCTTTCCCAATTTTCAGAAATTTGTGGGTCTCCAATGTATGACTTGTATTCTGGCTCATCAAGGTAGAACTTGTTCAGTGGGTTTTGTTTTGATAACTCACAACAAGTATCATCATGGTAAAACTCTTTTTCAGGATTTTGTGGATCTCCAAGGTATAACTCTTTGGCTGGGTCATCAAGGTAGAACTCGTTCTGGGGGTCTTGGTTGTTCAAAATGTCTTCAAACAAAAAAATAACTTCATCCCAAGTTGTGTTAAAAGCAGAATTTTCATTTCGTATCTCAGATACAATTTCCTGTGAAAGAAAATAACAATGTATTAATTTAATACAATATTTTTTATTTGTATAAATCAAGCTCTATGAATATTAAAATAAACTTTGTTAACTCTTACACGAGTCTCATCTTAAAAAAAAAAAAAAAAAAAAAAAAAAAAAAAATTAAATAAATAAATAAACAAACTTACCTCCATTGATAAGAGGTTCGAGTCCAGTTCATCAATCTGAAGGTTGAGTTCTACACAGGTAGTAGGACTCCATGGAATAGCAAAGTTATCCCATTCCATTTCGGCATAGTAGTCCATTCTCAAGTGAAGCAGAAAGCGTGTTTGAAAAAGCCTGTGTGGTCGGTGCCTTTTATAAGGACTGGGTGTGTCTTCCTGTGGAAATTCCCTGGGCGTGTCTTAACTGGAAATGATGTGATGGAAATTCCCTGAAAATGATGTAATGTATAACCTGGAAATGATACAATGCTGAAGAGTTTATAAAGTGGGTGGGACTTAGCAAAAGTGGGAGGAGCTTAGCAAAAGTGGGCGGGGCTTAGTAAAAAGTGGGCGTGGCTTAACAAAAAGTGGGCGGGGCTTAGTAAAAAATGGTCGTAGTTTACCAAAAAGTGGGCGGAGCTTACCAAAAAAATGGTATGTGGCACTGGAGGTGCTCAAACAAGAACATTGAGGGAGGTTTACCATTTTATCTTAGCTCAGTTAAAATATCTTGAAAAAGAACCAAACTCAAACCTCTTCTTTAATAATATATTAGATGGTGATGGAAGTTGGAGGCGAAATAAATTATTTCCTACACATAAACAAATATTTGTAGGGTCGTTGTTTGAGTGGGTTATATTCACCAGATGATATTAAGAGTAAAAGGTTAAAAGGTTCATAAGGTCAGAAGGATCACAGGTGTTTAAGTGGTCTAATGAATAAGGATAACATGTCAAAAGGTTAGAAGGTTCGTAAAGAACAGGGTGAGAGAAATAGAGGTCTTTAGGGGCAATGAGGGAGGGGAAAAATTAATATGGAAGTGAATGGGTCAATGTTTGAGTGGGTCAAAGATTAATCTGCCAGATGATATGTAGAAGAAGGATGATAGGTCTATAAGAGAAAACAAATATTTGTAGTGTTTGAGTGGTCTAATGAACAACATTAAGGATAGGTACTACAGACAAAAGGTTCATAAAGATGAGGGTGGGAGAAATAGAGGTGTTTATGATTTTTGAAAAAGACAAGGGGGTAAATGACATTAGATAGGGATTTCCCATGTTAAACGGAGGTGTCCCAGAAGCAACATTATTACACTACTGATATAGATATAGATATATATATATATATATACGTATATATATATATACAGTATATATATATATATATATATATATATATATATATATATATATATATATATACGTATATATGTTGAAATATATATATGTTGAAATATATATATGTTGAAATATATATATATATATATAATATATATATAATATATATATAATATATATATATATATATTATATATATATATATATAATATATATATATATATATATATATATATATATATATATATATATATATATATATATATATATATATATATATATATATATATATATATACAGTGGAACCTTGACTTACGAGTTTAATTCGTTCTGTGACCGAGCTCGTAACTCAAATTGCTCGTTTCTCAAATCAAATTTCCCCATTAAAATGCATTGAAATGCTATTAATCCGTTCCAGCCCGCCAAAAACCACACCAATTTTTTTTTAAATATACAGTATATATAAAAATATCTCGCGCTTTATATTTCACCTGTATGCAGCATACAAGTTGGCAGGATGGCCTGGACTGGAGGTACGCACACTTGACTCTAAAGTCTAAACTGTCCAGCCTGGGTTTGAATCCCGACCCAGCTATAACCTGTCATGGGTGAATCACAGGCAGGGTGATTCATCAATGTGTGTACCGCTAAACTGGGCGCCCCGTTTGCGTCCCATTAGTTGTTGGATGTTAAGGATCTCACCGTGTTTTCCACAAAGAGAAGGCGAGCTATCGCCGGCACTCTGAACAAGTTGTGGCCTGGCATGCTCTTCTCCTCTGCCGTTATATACGTCCTCCTCGGCATCTTTTTCCAGAAGAGCCCTGTCTCGTCACAGTTGAAGATTTGCTGGGGGATGTATCGTTCGGCTTCTATCAGTTTGGCAAAAGTTATAATAAAATCTTCAGCTGCCTTCACATCCGCCTCACCAAGTCGACAACACGCACACCTCGCTCATGTTTTTCGACGATTGCGTGTTTTATATCCAAGCACATCATCCTCTTCTTCTTCTCAGTACCGTGTTTTCCACAAAGAGAAGGCGAGCTATCGCCGGCACTCTGAACAAGTTGTGGCCTGGCATGCTCTTCTCCTCTGCCGTTATATACGTCCTTTCTTAGGCCCCATGGTTAAAACTAAGAAATTTTCCAAAATAACCAAAATGCGAAAACAAAAATGCAGCGATATACGTCAGAGATACTGTACTTGCACGGCAAGATAACCACGTGACCAGAACCCACCTGGTGGCATAAACTCAAAATAACCAAAATGCGAAAACAAAAATGCAGCGATATACGTCAGAGATACTGTACTTGCACGGCAAGATAACCACGTGACCAGAACCCACCTGGTGGCGTAAACTCAAAATAACCAACATGCGAAAACAAAAATGCAGCGATATACGTCAGAGATACTGTACTTGCACGGCAAGATAACCACGTGACCAGAACCCACCTGGTGGCGTAAACTCAAAATAACCAACATGCGAAAACAAAAATGCAGCGATATACGGCAGATACTGTACTTGCACGGCAAGATAACCACGTGACCGGGTGGCGAAAGCTCGTAACTCAGATCTCGGCTCGCATCTCAAAGCAATAAACCGCCCGAGCGACGGCTCGTATCTCGAAAAACTCGTAAGTTGGGGCACTCGTAAGTCAAGGTTCCACTGTATATATATATATATATATATATATATATATATATATATATATATATATATATACAAAAAGAAAACTCAATCCCCCACTGCTCCCCTCCCCCAAGGTGTCCCCCAAGGTTCAGTTCTTGGCCCCCTCCTCTTCATCCTTTACCTGTCCCCCCTCGGTCACTTAATCCGCCGTCATGGTCTCCAATTCCACTGCTTCGCCGATGACATCCAGCTTTTCATCTCCACCAAGTCCATCTCCACCGCCACCCACTCTATCCTGACAAACTGCATCACTGAAATAAAATCCTGGCTTCAAATCAACTTCCTCAAACTTAACTGTGATAAATCTGAAATAATCATCATTGGCCCAAAAACGCTCACCAAGTCCACCCATAACTTTGCCCTCAACATCGACGGTTTCCCAGTATCCACCTCCCCTCACATCCGGAATCTTGGCATCATCTTTGACCAAACCCTCTCCTTCGACAAATACACTAAACAGATCACAAAGACAGCCTTCTTTCACCTGAAAAACATCGCCCGTCTCCGTCCATCCCTCTCCTCCGTGGCTGCAGAAACCCTCATCCACGCCTTCATCACTTCCCGTCTGGACTACTGCAATAGCCTCCTTTATGGTTCACCCTCAACAATCACCAATAAACTCCAATACATTCAGAACTCCACTGCCCGTCTACTCACCCATTCCCGGACCCGTGACCACATCACCCCCGTCCTTTACAAGCTTCACTGGCTCCCCACCTCCCAGAGAATCCAGTACAAAATCCTCCTCTTGACCTACAAAGCCCTCCATAACCTGGCCCCATCCTACCTGGCTGACCTCCTCTCCAGACACACTCCCACCCGCAACCTCCGCTCTGCTGGTACCAACCTCCTGACCCCCCCCCCCCCCCCATCCGGACCAAATTTAGATCCTGGGGGGACAGGGCCTTCTCCATCGCTGCTCCCACCCTCTGGAACTCGCTACCTCACACCATCAGAGACTCCTCCTCACTCACCACATTCAAAACATCACTCAAGACCCACCTGTTCAACACTGCATTCAACATTTAACCCACAGCATCTAACCCCTGACTATCTCCTCTCCTTCTCCCTCCCTTGTGCTTTGAATATTTCCCTATTGATTCTTCTTTTTTTGCAATTGTCTTTATGTTTTGCTATGCATTATGTTTTGCACTCTGTCAAAGCGTCTTTGGGCTTCCTGAAAAGCGCTATATAAAATAAATGCATTATTATTATTATTATTATTATATATATATATATATATCATATATATATATATATCATATATATATATATAATATATATATATATATACACATTATATACAATATATATATACATACAATATATATATATACATATATAATATATATACATATATATACATAGTATATATTTAAATATCCATATATACAGTGCGTATCAAAAAAAAGGTAATCCGAATTCAAGGGGTTAATATGCAAAGGTTATTTAGTTTGACAATTTACAGGTGGTTTACCAATTATGAGGAGATCCTCAGCTTTCCATTGATGCATTTCATGCATCATTGCTGTCACACATGACCGAGTACATGTTCATTGACAATGACAAGTTCAAATCGCATTTTTACAAGTTTGGCTAATCGGTGCAAGACAGTTTTAAATGGATGCATTACTTGTCGACTGCCAAGTTGATTATGTAAAATTGTTAAGCTGGTCTGGTAATCGTCGGTTGCATCATTCTTTGTTCAAGATGGGTATTTAAGATGGGCCTACAGTGTATGGGTTCAGAGACAGTCTGAGTCATTGAAAAGATGGTTCAACTTATGACTGAACAGCGGACCTTCGTGGTGACAACCTTTCACCAAACTGGAAGTTTGCAGCGAACTCGTGATGCGTTCAGGGAACGTTTCCCAGAACGGGAGCCTCCAGCAGCCAAAACCATCTGGGCGAATGTTAGAAAATACCAAGAGCATGGCACTAGCCTCAACCGCAACAAGGAGAATTCTGGTAGGAGGCGCACTGGGCAATCGCAAATGAACATTGCAGCAGTAAGGCAGCAAGTTTTGGAGCATCCTAGGGATACCAGCGCAAGACGAAATAGGACAGGATTGCCTTCGGCAACATTCAACCGTATCACAAGACTGGACCTCCACCAAAATCCATATCAGATCCACATCCGGCATCACCTTACACCAGGGGATTTTGCCAGGAGGCTGGTGCTTGCCAGATGGTTGATAGCCCGTTGCTAAGCAGATGTCAATTTCCTGCAGTATCTCGTTATCGGCGACGAAGCTGCTTTCACCATGGACGGCAAGGTCAATACCCATAATGTTCTTGAATATGCACCGACAGGACAACCCCCGGAATTTAATTTTGACACCAACATGAATCGACAAAAGTGGACTGTTTGGTTGGGACTTTGTGGAAGTGGTCAGGTGATCGGACCATTTTTCTTTCAAAGGAATGTCAATGGTAACAGGTACCTGCAGATGATCAATGATGAAGTTTTACTGCAGCTGGAGGAGAACTTTGAGCGACAGGTTCGTGGTGTCTTCAGATATCTCTGGTGGGCCCAAGACGGCGCCCCAGCACTTCGTCTTATCGCTGTCCAAGATCGACTGAGGGAACTCTTTGGAGACCGAGTCATCGCCCTCAACCATGCAATGGAATGGCCGCCAAGATCACCTGACCTCACACCATGTGATTATTTCCTTTGCGGACATTTAAAGAACAAGGTCTTCGTAACTCCTCCCCGTGATCTTGATGAATTGCAGGGCCGTATTCGACGTGAAGTGGATGCTTTGCGCAATGACCCGGCTATGGTGAGATGAGCAGTTCAGGGCATGCTGTGAGCTTTGTGTTGAAAGGAGAGGTGGACATGTTGAAGGTGTGGGTGCATAAAGGTCAATCATTCCTTAGAAAAGTTCACTTCTGACGTCCATTTTGCACCAATTATCCTGACTTGCATCGATTAGCCAAACTTGTAAAAATGCGATTTGAACTTGTCATTTTCAATGAACATGTACTCGGTCATGTGTGACAGCAATGATGCATGGAAGGTATCAATGGAAAGCTGAGAATCTCCTCTTAATTAGTAAACCACATGTAAATTGTCAAAATAAATAACCTTTCCATATTAACCCCTTGAATTCGGATTACCTTTTTTTTGATACGCACTGTATAGCATGAAAAGCATGTGAGAGAAGTGTTATGAGTTATGGGAGTGAGACATGGGTAATGAACGTGGAGCAGCAACGAAGGCTGGAAAAGGTGGAAATGCGAATGGTTCGGTGGATGTGCGGAGTATCGTTGAGAGAGAGGAAGACAAATGATGAATTGTGACAAATGATGGGAATAGAGCCTGTGATTGATGCTGTGAAGAGTAACAGGTTGAGATTGTTTGGTCATGTGTTGAGGAAGGGTGAAAGTGACTGATCGAGAAGAGTGATGGAAATGAATAAAGAAGGAAGTAGAAGACGGGGAAGACCGAGAAAGACTTTGCTAAAGATGGTGGAAGAAGAAATGCGGGCAAGGGGGTTAACAAGGGGAGATGCAGAAAATAGGGCAAAATGGAGAAGATTGTCATGGGGCCCGCAAGGCTAACCCCCGCTCTAGCAGGGAAAATGGCCTTAAAATGCCTGTTGTTGTTGTTGCATAGTAGTTGTTACTCCCGCCAGGGAGTAATGCATTCGATCGTGTCCGTCCGTGTGTGTTCGTGTGTTCATGTGTATGTGAACAAGATATCTGGAAAAGTTCTGAACGGATTTGGAT
Source organism: Myxine glutinosa (assembly GCF_964187855.1). NCBI lineage: Eukaryota > Metazoa > Chordata > Myxini > Myxiniformes > Myxinidae > Myxine > Myxine glutinosa. Next base: position 80,644,212 of record NC_136271.1, on the reverse strand, counting down.
GAAAGATGGTGGGATGATTGCCCTTGGGATAAGGAAGAATTGATTAGTTTTTGGTGAAGCTCAGGATATTATTCCAGATCCAGGAATTTTTTGAAGGATTTTGTACCATTGGAAGATAGGGCTCAGCAGCGGCCATCCACGCGGGAGTATGCGCTCTACTGAGTTGCGTTCTCGTTGTTGTTGTTGTATAGCATGAAAAGGTGTGCCATGTGAGATGGTACAGTGTGATGGTGAAGAAGTGGCTGCCGATTTGGCTCATTGGCGGTGTACAATGCCATTGACGCTGCGCTCCATGATGATTAATATAGCCCTCATCTAAATTCTAAACTGTGATGCGCCGTCGTATTATGACAGCAAGATTTGTTGCTGTGCCAATAAAACACAGAGCGCAGGTGTATAAGGGTAGTGTATAAGACTACTTCAGTACCGCTAATCGTCTAGATTTTTAAACGATTTTTAAAACTATTATTTTATTTAAATTTAAGTATGTGCTTGAAGACTTAGTTTGCGGGCTATTGTATTCTATGAACTCTCTAGTTTTCTACGTTTTTGAAATATATTTTTGAAATAATTTTTTTTTAATATTAAAATATTTGAAAGTTTTTAAATATTTGAAATATTTGTCGTTTTGAAATATTTAAAAGAACGTTTTTGAAATATTTGAAGCACTCCATAATGATAAGTTCGGGTTTACGATTCCCAAGTATAATTGTCAGGCGTTGCATTGATGACTGTAGCCTACTATCCTATGGAGTGAACGTTAATCCAGCTGTCTGTCTTTCACATTAAAATCCCACTAAACTTACAAAAGGAGGTGATCACTGTGTATCGGTATCCTGGCCAAATTATTATGCACAAGAAGGGTGAGCACGGTATTAGTAGTGTCGTCACACACTTGGATAAAATGCAACCAGCTGGCAGATGCTGCATCTGCATGAGCGGAGTCTCCAAAGGGAAGTACAACACACCACTACCAAAAAGAAGGAGGATGCAATGGCCACACGATAAAATTTATATGAACACTAATGTTTAGGCAGAGGAAAAATCGATAAAAAGAGGAAAGAAAGGTCAGAAAAGATAAATGTACCTTATAATTATAAGCACATCATTAGCATAATTTAGGAATGAACCACTTTCAGGGAAAGATAAGGTCAGATTTGAGAAACCTCAAGAGGGACAACATATTATGGAAGAAACAAAATTGATTTTTCCCACAAAGGAAATGATCAAGTCTTCATGTTTATAGTGTTCCACCGACGTCATTATTGGCTCAAAATATGACTGACCCTGTTGGAGGAATTTGTGGATCATTCTCTGACCTTCCTTTCCTCTGGGTTCTTCACCACCTCCCATGAAGCCATTCCCATTTTACAGATCGACACGCTGCGTAACATCGAGTAACAGGTTAAACAATGGCCTGTGTTGTCATTAACACTCGAAGGGCCTTTGAAGTGCTGGTGTCATGTGCATCTGGGACAAATGTGGAGAAAATGAAGCTTCCTGCCAGATGCTGTGGGCTCCACGCTGATCCCTTTATCTCGTCGGAGCTTCATTCATCCTCACCTTCACCCATCCCCCACTCCTGCCAATCACACACAGCCTTACACTAGCAAGGCCTCACTTTTGACTCGCTTGATGGGTGCCACTTTGCTGAACTATGATAAAACTGACCTGTTTTGAGAAAGCAGGAGAGACAGAAAGTTTCTGCATTAAACTTCGGAGTCGAGCGAACAGTTGCCATCATGAAAATGCAGAGTGTAGTTTTGGTTGATTTCGGTTTCATTTGGAGTCTCGAGAATCATGGCTGTGACTATGGAATTTTATGATGTTGATGGACAGTGCCCTCCATAAGTGTTGTGCCCTCCATATCCATATAGTGCCCTCCATAAGTGTTGTGCCCTCCATATCCATATAGTGCCCTCCATAAGTGTTGTGCCCTCCATATATATATAGTGCCCTCCATAAGTGGTGTGCCCTCCATATATATATAGGCCCTCCATTAGTGTTATGCCCTCCATATCCATATAGTGCCCTCCATAAGTGTTGTGCCCTCCATATCCATATAGTGCCCTCCATAAGTGTTGTTCCCTCCATATATATATAGTGCCCTCCATAAGAGTTGTGCCCTCCATATCCATATAGTGCCCTCCATAAGTGTTGTGCCCTCCATATACATATAGTGCCCTCCATTAGTGTTATGCCCTCCATATACATATAGTGCCCTGCATAAGTGTTGTGCCCTCCATATACATATAGCAACCTCCATATACATATAGTGCCCTCCATAAGTGTTGTGCCCTCCATATACATATAGCGCCCTCCATATACATATAGTGCCCTCCATAAGTGTTGTGCCCTCCATATACATATAGTGCCCTCCATAAGTGTTGTGCCCTCCATATACATATAGTGCCCTCCATAAGTGTTGTGCCCTCCATATACATATAGTGCCCTCCATAAGTGTTGTGCCCTCCATATACATATAGTGCCCTCCATAAGTGTTGTGCCCTCCATATACATATAGCGCCCTCCATATACATATAGCGCCCTCCATATACATATAGTGCCCTCCATAAGTGTTGTGCCCTCCATATACATATAGTGCCCTCCATAAGTGTTGTGCCCTCCATATCCATATAGTGCCCTCCATAAGTGTTGTGCCCTCCATATACATATAGTGCCCTCCATAGGTGTTGTGCCCTCCATATATATATATAGTGCCCTCCATAAGTGCTGTGCTCTACATATTGTTACGGTTTTTAGAACCTTCACTTTGTAAATTTAGTATTAAATTTCCTGTGTACATTTCCCCTTTTAATTGGCTGTTAATTGAAATGAGTGCACCGTAGCTAGTCCATATACAAGCACGTAGGCCACCATAGAACCTCTCTATAGTTATTTCTTATTCTATGTTAGTATAAGGCTCTGTTTCCCATTAGTTGACTGCATTGCACCAGATGAAATAAGATAGATCCCCTTACAATTGCCCAAAACCTCCATTTCCAACTGCGTCATTGCCATTCGCATTGCCAACTACATTTGCCGCCATTATGGTGAGGTCATCTCAGAGAAGAAGGTGGGAGGAGTCAACCAAGCGCCAGGAACAAGGCGTGGCTTTGCCAACGCCTCATCAAGGGGGCGGGATCGGTGAGCCCTCGTGACCAATCCAGGCCGAGGCTAGCTCACCGATGGGCGTTTCTAAAAGGCCGGCGGCTTGATCGCCACGCGCCTTATAAAAGGAAGTTGGGAGGGACTGCTTAAGCAGATGACCGCAGCAGATGACTGCAGCAGATGACTGAAGCAGATGACCGCAGAAGATGACCGCAGCAGATGACCGCAGCAGATGACCGAGGGAGCCAGAGGCGTGTCAACGAAATACGTGAGCCTGCCGCCGCCTTGCTCGCTTCCAGCCCGGAGAGGACCTGCTTGCTGTGCCGCCCTGCCAAACCTTCCAGCCTTGTGGTCCCACCTTCCTCTCCCTCCAGCCAATCCAATCTGCAATTCCCTATTCGTGTGAGTGAGTTCGTTCTGTCTGTATTGTCCTGGGTATAAGTTAAGCCTGTATAGATAAGCTAGAAATTGCTCTGTGTCCTTCTGCTCCTTCCATTTCCCTGTAAATTACATTTCTTTACTTCTCTTCCTTTAGTCTTGTGTAAATAATAATAAATCCTGTTATTTCCTACCTTCATCTTCTTCTTCACATTCGATCGTCTTTGTGATTTCCCCATTGAATACCTGTGGCACGATTTGGCCAACGTTTAGGATCGGGTTTAGTATTGCTAATGGTTCGAGCCACGGGCTGCTAATCCGCTCGGCAAAATAACATCTTGTCCGCGGTCTCGAACGAGGTTGCTCACCTGCCTCGTGGAGGGAGCTGGGCAGCTTCAGGACTCACGTCGGTCAGTCGCAGACAAGGGGATTAATCCCCCCTTGGTAAGGGGAAAAGGGGCCGACGGTGAGATCCGCAACAATATATATATATATATATATATATATATATATATATATATATATATATATATATATATATATATATATATATATATATATATATATATATATATATATATATATATATATAGTGTCCTTCATTAGTGCTATGCCCTCCATATCCATATAGTGCCCTCCATAAGTGTTGTGCTCTCCATATACCTATAGTACCCTCCATAAGTGTTGTGCCCTCCATATACATATGGTGCCCTCCATAAGTATTGGAACAGTTAAGTCAAATTTGTTAATATTGCTATATGCGCAAGTAATTTGGATTTGAGATCAAAATATGAATGTGAGGTAAAAGTACAGACGGTCAGATTTTATTTATTGGTATTTCGATGTATTTAATATGTTTTACCATTGTAGAACAATTACACTTTTTATGTTCAGTCCCCAATTTTAGGTAAGCAAAAGTATTGGAACAGATTAACCTAAAATAAATTAAAGTAGAAGTCACGTCTGAAGCTCCCGTTAAAACAGGAACCTCAGCGCAGAGTTAGACTCGGTAGATGGACAGAACGATATTTACCCTGCGCTCGTGAAGCGAAAATCAGGGTTAGGCATTTGGGTCCGTACATACATGTGGCGTGCGTACGTGTGGCGTGTGTGTCTGCATTTTTAAACTTCATTTTCTCGGCAACCGTTGGTCCGATTGACATGAAATTTTGCCATCCTAGCATCCGATTGACATGAAATTTTGCCATCCTAGCAACTCCGCCTGTATATTTTTTATTCATAATTATGATGATATAGGTCACGTGATATGGACGCCATCCTGGAAAGTCGTTACACCTCTATATCTCCAAAACGGCTCAATGGCAAAAATTGAAGCAAGGCCCATTGTCAAGTACTCTCAGTGGGGAATAAAATATGTTTATGATGACGTCATTGGTGTCTTCATTATGACGTCATAATTTGACAAGTACAGTGCATTCAGAAAGTATTCAGACCCCTTCACTTTTTCATATTTTGTTATGTTGCAGCCTTTCGCTGAAATCGTTTAAATTCATTTTTTCCCTCATCAATCTACACTCAATACCCCATAATGACAAAGAGAAAACAGGATGGATTTTAGAAAGTTTTGCAAATTTATTAAAAAGAAAAAACTGAAATATCACATTTACATAAGTATTCATACCCTTTGCTATGACACTTGAAATTTAGCTCAGATGACTCCCATTTCTCTTGATCTTCTTTGAGATGTTTCTACACCTTGATTGGAGTCCACCTGTGGTAAATTCAATTGATTGGACATGATTTGGAAAGGCACACACCTGTCTATATAAGGTCTCACAGCTGACAATGCATATCAGAGCAAAAACCAAGCCATGAGGTCGAAGGAACTGCCTGCAGAGCTCAGAGACAGGATTGTGTCGAGGCACAGATCTGGGGAAGCCAACAAAAAAAAAATCTGCTGCATTGAAGGTTCCCAAGAGCACAGTGGCCTCCATAATTCTTAAATGGAAGAAGTTTGGAACAACCAGGACTCTTCCTAGAGCTAGCCGCCCGGCCAAACTGAGCAATCGGGGGAGAAGGGCCTTGGTAAGAGAGGTGACCAAGAACCCGATGGTCACTCTGGCTGAGCTCCAGAGATCCTGTGTGGAGATGGGAGAAACTTCCAGAATGACAACCATCACTGCAACACTCCACCGATCTGGGCTTTATAGCAGAGTGGCCAGACAGAAGCCTCTCCTCAGTGAAAGACACATGAAAGCCCGCTTGGAGTTTGCCAAAAAGCACTTAAAGGACTCTCAGACTGTGAGAAACAAGATTCTGTGGTCTGATTAAACCAGGATTGAACTGTTTGGCCTCCATTCTAAGCGTCGTGTCTGGAGGAAATCAGGCACCGCTCATCACCTGCCCAATACCATCCCAACCGTGAAGCATGGTGGTGGCAGCATCATGCTGTGGGGGTGTTTTTCAGCAGCAGGGACTGGGGGACTGGTCAGGGTTGAGGGAACAATGAACGGAGTAAAGTACAGAGATATCCTTAATGCAAACCTGAAACAGAGCGCTCAGGACCTCAGACTGGGCCGAAGGTTCACCTTCCAACAGGACAATGACCCTAAGCACACAGACAAGACAACGCAGGAGTGGCTTGGGGACAACTCTGTGAAGGTCCTTGAGTGGCCCAGCCAGAGCCCTGACCTGAACCCAATCGAACATCTCTGGAGAGACCTGAAAATGGCTGTCCAGCGACGGTCCCCATCCAACCTGACAGAGCTTGAGAGGATCTGCAGAGAAGAATGGCAGAAAATCCCCAAATCCAGGTGTGCAAAGCTTGTCGCGTCATACCCAAGAAGACTCGATGCTGTAATCGCTGCCAAAGGTGCTTCAACTAAATACGGAGTTACGGGTCTGAATACTTATGTCAATGTGATATTTCTGTTTTTTCTTTTTAATAAATTTGCAAAACTTTCTAAAATCCTGTTTCCTCTTTGTCATTTTGGGGTATTGAGTGTATGTTGATGAGGGAAAAAATGAATTTAAACGATTTCAGCATTAGGCTGCAACATAACAAAATGTGAAAAAAGTGAAGGGGTCTGAATACTTTCTGAATGCACTGTACAACGCTTGATCTGATCAGTATGAAAAAAATTAATTCTCTGCAACTGTTTGTCCAATTGGCTCGAAATTTTGACCATAGCGCCTATTCGTGTAGAATAATAAAAATAATTATGACGTCATAGGTCATGTGGTACAGGCACCGTCTTGGAAAATTCTAAAAACGTTGCACCTCTATATCTACGAAACCGCTCAATGGAAAAAATTTAAACATGGTGCGTTGTCAAGTCCTCCCCATGGGGATAAGATATGTTTGTGATGATCCCATTGGTACCTTAATTATGACGTCATAATTCGAAAAGTACAATGCTTGATCCAGTCAGTATGAATGTTTTTCTCTGCAATTGTTGGTCCAATTGACATGAAATTTTGACCATACGAGCGCTTCCTCCTCCAGAATGTTGGAATGATAATTATGATGTCATAGGTCACGTGGCACAGGCGCCATCTTGGAGACATCGAAAAATGTTGCACCTCCATATCTCCAAAACTTCTCCATGGAAAAATTGAAAAATGGCTCATTTAAAGAACTCTGCATGGGGAATAGGTGTTGTTAATGATGACGTCATTGGTGCCTTAATTATGATGTCAAAATTCGACAGGGACAATGCTCAGTCTGATCAGTTTGAAATTTATTTGCGTGATCGACACAACAATTATTGATATGAAAAGTCGACATAAAGCCAGTTGTTGGGCTGATACAAATTACTGTCTGATGGGGCGGGCCCTGTTGAGATGGGCGTTATTGCATATGTAACCTGCGAGTGGTAGAGAGATACTCGATTCTATGATTCTATGAGAGCAAGGTAAGGATTTGCTGCTTAGTAATTGTTGCTTCATTAAAATGTATTGCAATGAATTCCTTGTATCATGTAGACTAATGTTACGTTTATGGTGTTATGTTTTAGATGCACCAGGTCGATTGCATTAAAGCCTCCCTTCTTCCTTGAGAGGTTTTCTGGCTCCGATTTTTACAACAATTATATTAGAGAATATAAATTTATGATGTCATCACTCACGTGGTCTGGCACCCATATTTGATCAAAGAAAAACTCCTTCAAAAATATTAGAGTTGGCTCGCACCAAGTTGACTGCGCAGGGTAACTATTCTATGAATACCATCTCGTTTATTATTTATTGTACTGCGTTTATTTAATTAATTCTAACTTTACTGTTCTCCAAGGAGCTTCAATTTGGCCGAAATAAGGCAGCTCACAGACACGGAAGCAGATGGCTGAAACAGGTTTTCTTACCTTATGAAGGATTTAATTGTCAAATAAACAGAGAAAACACACGATAAACAAGACTCTCAATAACTAAACAAGACAATAAATCAGGCTGACCAGGTGTCCCATAATTTACGGGATTGTCCCGTTTTTTACTCAAATGTCACACGTTCTGTTTGCAGGAAGCACGCACAAGTCTAAATTGATGGTCAACGCATATCAAGCAGCATGCTGCAGGAAGCACACACAAGTCTAAATTGATGGTCAACGCATATCAAGCAGCATGCTGCAGGAAGCACGCACAAGTCTAAATTGATGGTCGCCGCATATCAAGCAGCATGCTGCAGGAAGCACGCACAAGTCTAAATTGATGGTCACCGTATATCAAGCAGCATGCTGCAGGAAGCACTCACAAGTCTAAATTGATGGTCACCGCATATCAAGCAGCATGCTGCAGGAAGCACACACAAGTCTAAATTGATGGTCACCGCATATCAAGCAGCATGCTGCAGGAAGCACACACAAGTCTAAATTGATGGTCACCGCATATCAAGCAGCATGCTGCAGGAAGCACGCCCAAGTCTAAATTGATGGTCACCGCAAATCAAGCAGCATGCTGCAGGGAGCACGCACAAGTCTAAATTGATGGTCACCGCATATCCAGCAGCATGCTGCAGGAAGCACGCACAAGTCTAAATTGATGGTCACCGCATATCAAGCAGCATGCTGCAGGAAGCACACACAAGTCTAAATTGATGGTCACCGCATATCAAGCAGCATGCTGCATGAAGCACGCACAAGTCTAAATTGATGGTCACCGCATATCAAGCAGCATGCTGCAGGAATCAAACACAAGTCTAAATTGATGGTCACTGCATATCAAGCAGCATGCTGCAGGAAGCACACACAAGTCTAAATTGATGGTCACCACATATCAAACAGCATGCTGCAGGAAGCACGCCCAAGTCTAAATTGATGGTCACCGCATATTAAGCAGCATGCTGCAGGAAGCACGCACAAGTCTAAATTGATGGTCACCGCATATTAAGCAGCATGCTGCAGGAAGCACGCACAAGTCTCAATTGATGGTCACCGCATATCAAGCAGCATGCTGCAGGAAGCACACACAAGTCTAAATTGATGGTCACCGCATATCAAGCAGCATGCTGCAGGAAGCACGCACAAGTCTAAATTGATGGTCACCGCATATCAAGCAGCATGCTGCAGGAAGCACGCCCAAGTCTAAATTGATGGTCACCGCATATCAAGCAGCATGCTGCAGGGAGCACGCACAAGTCTAAATTGATGGTCACCGCATATCAAGCAGCATGCTGCAGGAAGCACGCACAAGTCTAAATTGATGGTCACCACATATCAAGCAGCATGCTGCAGGAAGCACACACAAGTCTAAATTGATGGTCACCACATATCAAGCAGGATGCTGCAGGAAGCACGCCCAAGTGGCCTAGTTGTTGAAGCTTCCGACCTTGAGGCTTGGTTCTCTCCGGGCATCCAAAGCGGTTATTTTTTCATTCGTGTGTTTGTCAAATTTCAACTCGTTATTTTATCGTCCACGTGTTATTGTTTGTTTATAGTTAGTTTTGGTTTGAATTTCCTGTAACTCGTAATTAATTAATCGTGTTCTGCTCCTCGGGTGCGGCCTTGTACCCCCGTCTGTGTTTGTTAACTTAAGTCCCCTCCATCGTGTTTTGATTGGCTCTTAGTTTTTTCCCTTCTACCCCGAACATAATACTCTTTGTCTGACGTTTTAAATCCCCACCCCCACCCCCCCCAAAAATAAATAAATAAATAAATAACCAAAAACATTTATTTTCCTTTCTCCACGTGTGCTGTTGTCTCATCCTGTACTTTCTGTCCAGGTGTGCTGTTCGCCCCGCCCCCATTATCTCCTTGCCATCCACCTTTTGCCCTGTTCACGTGACTCGTGGTGGTCCCTCTCGGCCCTCCCCCCGTTGGTATTTTGTGCATATAAGATTGTTTACGGTTCTGTTTCAATATTATTTAAATATGTTTAACCTTTCCCCTTCAGTGTTTTATTCAGTGGTATATTACAACACGCTGTTTTTCTCCCTATTTAAAAGGCTTTTCTCAATTTCCTCTCCAACTCATTCCACGTCAAAAAAAGAAATTCAATCTATTATACGTCTCCCTCACTACATGGTCTAAATTCACATTCAGTCCACCCCTCCTCCATCGTTCTGAATCGGATTGCTAACTTGAAAATCACAACAAACCCAATTTGTTATCAATGTTCGTCTTTCATTAATCATCCACTTTCTAAACTCCCCTCTTGCCCCTCCCCTCCAAATCCCCCCCCTTGCACCTACACTCCTAAACTCCCCCCTTGCCCCTCCACTCCTAAACTCCCCCCTTGCCCCTCCATTCCTGAACTCCCCCCTTGCCCTTCCCCTCCTACACTCGCCCCTTGCCCCCCTCCAAATCCCCCCTTGCCCCTCCACTCCTGAACTCCCCCCTTGCCCTTCCCCTCCTAAACTCCCCCCTTGCCCCTCCCCTCCAAATCCCCCCCCCTTGCCACATCACTCCTAAACTCCCCCCTTGTCCCTCCACTCCTAAACTCCCCCCTTGCCCCTCCCCTCCTAAACTCCCCCCTTGCCCCTCCCCTCCTAAACTCCCCCCTTGCCCCTCCCCTCCTAAACTCCCCCCTCACTCCTCCCCTTCAAAACCCCCCCCCCCAACCCCTCCCATTCAAATCTCCCCCCATACCATTCCTCTCCAATTCTCCCTCCTCCCCCCTCCCCCCTCCTCCTCAAAGCTGCCTCCTCCCCACTTCGTCTCCCTTCTATCTCATACCTCCACCCCCCCCAACCTTCTACTTTCCTCTGCCCCCCCCCCTCAAACAACCCCTCACTGTGCCTCATCCCTTCACCATCAACCCTTTCATCCTCCTCATCCTTCCCTTTCTTGGAACTCTTCTGTAATCTCTGACACACTATCAACTGCTCTCCCCACCTCCCCCTCGCATCCTTCATCTTACCCTACTCCTCCCCTCCCCTGTCCTGTACCCAATGCTCTCCCTCTCTCTTCATTAACGGTATGGACCTCAAACATCCGGGGCCTTCGCTCAAACCTGACTGATCTCTCCATACAGGTTGCTTCTGACAATCCAGACTTGATCTGCTTAACAGAGACTTTCCTCCTTCAAGATGTCTCTGATTCTTTAATATCTCTTCCTGGTTACTCCCTCCTCCGGTATGATAGACCTGAGCCTCGTCCTGGTGGTGGGGTGGCTATCTTTATCAAAAACTCTCTTCCTCACTCTCCTTGCACTGCCCTCTCCCCTCCTCACCCCCAGGAGTACCTCTGGCTACGGCTTCCTCTCCGCTCCCACCTTTTGTTCATATGTGTTCTGTACCGTCCCCCAAACAGTGATGACTCCATTTACATTTCACTGTCTGACAACATGAACCAACTTCTATCCACTCATCCCAACTCTCTCTTCCTCATATGTGGTGACTTCAACTGTCATCATGCCTGTTGCGGAACTGTTGCGGATATGGCATTTGGCCTCAATATCCGCTTGTAAATACTCCCCTATTTCCCCAATACTCCCCAACTATCCCCAATCCCCCATTCCCTAGTCCCATTGCCTGTAAATAACACTATGTAGAACCGACCTTCCCCTTTTTCCCCCATTAAATGTCGTGCCCAGGTTCACCGCATCTCACGTAGACAACTTTCGGACATCTTGCTAGTTATTCTTAGTCTATGTCAGTTAAGGACTCGTTTCCATTAATTCTGACTCTTCGTTGCACCAGAATGTGATTATATGGCACCAGTAGTGAGTTTAGGACCTCCCCTTACCTCCTCCCATATTCCCCAAACAACAACTACAACAACAACTACAACAACAACTACAACAACGGCGCGGCGCGGGGGAGTGTGCGTCCTCACACCGGCTCGGTTAGCCGCCATTGACCATGCGCTCCGACGGGGTTACCACGAAGGGGCTCCTTGTCAGCCCCTCGTCAAGGGCGGAGCCGGTAACCCCCCCGCACGCACCCAATGAGAAGCAACGGGCCGATTCCATCTGGGGCGGAGCTAACGAGCCGAGGGCGTGTCACTCCCCGCCGGATATACGCGGCCACTTACCGGACGTGACGTCAGATGCGCCTGAACTACGGAGAGCAGAGGACGCCACCCCCAGCGCGACGATACCTCCCCGCATCTTTGGACCGGACCGGGTCGATTCTGTCCTTGAGCCAAGAGTGCACCTTGAGCCATCGACTACCCGCTTTCCTTGCCATCAATCCCCGTGTGAGTCAGTTTTTGTCCCGTTTATCTGTGGTCTGTCGGGAATAAGATAAGTGTGTCTAAGTGCCTGTCTTTCTATGCTGTCCCTCTTGTAGTTGTAATCTGACCTTCCGCCCTAATATAACCTCCTCCGGAGGTCTTGAGAACTGAACCCTTGGTGTCGTGTCATTTTAACCCAGCCGTTGTGTCCTTTTCCTCAATTGATTTAGCGTAGCGCGACTCGGCAACGTTCGAGTATAATCGGGTAACTTCTGCGGACACGGCGGCCATTCCGCTCGGCCCACCCTAACATCAAAGTCGTGTCGGTAACAATAGGTGTCAGGAGTGTCGGATTCGAACCTGGGACTAAATTTATTAGGCCCAAATTTTGGAACACCAATTGTACCACTAGGGTAACAATTGGTGTTGGGGAGGTAGAATTCGATCCAGAGCGCGTTTCCCGCGCTCGAAATTATAACGGCGAAATTTGAATTTGTTTTACGGAAATAAAAACCCGAATTTTGAAAGTCGCGCTATGGCGGATCAAGACAGCTGGGGTCCGGTAGGGGAGAGTGAGGCAGGGTCGGTCCAGGACCAAATTGAGGGACGGGAGGAGAGCGAAGCAGGGAGGGTGGCAGGGTCGCAAAATAGCGTTGTCATGCACGAGGTGGCCACGGCGTCCACGCCCGCGACCGTAGTGGCGCCACCGGTGGATTTGAACTTGTTTTTAATACAAATGAAGGCCCTTATGGCCCAGAATAGTGAGCAAATGAGGGCTGATAGTAAGCGATTGGGTGAGCGATTGGAGGGCCAAATAGGGGTAATAAGGGACGAAGCGAGGGCTCAGAGTGAGCAAATGGGGGTAATGAGGGACGAAGCGAGGGGTACCGGTGAGGGGTTAGACAACGGGATAAAAGAGGTGAAAAATGGGTTAATGGGGGTAGAAAATAGAATGGCTGCCCAGGAGAATCAGATAGAGGGAGTGAAAAATGGGTTAGAGGGGTTAGAAAACAGGATGGAAGGCAAATTGAGGGACATGAGGGACCAAGCGGAAAGGGAAGTTAACCAAATGGGGCAGCAGATAGAGGGGGTCAGAATGGGGGTAGAAACCAAACTGGATGCTCACAGGGAGGAAATGGAGCAGATGAGGGTGGCATCTGGGCAGGAGATGCAAGTGATGGGAGAGGAGATCAGAAGAGGAGTGAGTGAGGAGGTCGGAGGAGTGCGTGAGGAGGTGAGGCACTGTAAGGAGCGCATGGAGAAGGAGGTGAGAAAGGGGACTGTAAAATTGCAAAGTGGTATAGAGGAGTTGACGTTGGGAGTAGAACAACTGACAGTGGGACAAAAGGAGTTGGGGGAACAGGTAAAGAAGAACACAGCGGTAATAGAGGGGTTAAAATCGACGCAGAAGGAGATGAAAAAGGACGTAGGGGTAATTAAAAAAGAGTGTCAGACGGTACATAAGGACTTGACGAGAAAAATGAACAAAGTGGTAGAGGTGATGGAGGTTAAAGAGCGGGAGGTGCGGGAGCACATAGAAAAAAATAAAGTGGAGTTAGAGGAAGAACTTAAAGGGGCGCACGAGGAGATGAAGGAGGTGAAGCAGAAATTAGAAGAAGTGGAAGAGGGGGTGAGCGAAATTAAAAAGCGACGGAGAGAGGATAAGAAAGAGATAAAAGAGGAGGTAAAAGAATTGGTCCAAAGTCTGTGTTCGGATCGTGATGATGTGCTCATTAACCGGATGAGGGATTCGCAGGTGATGGAGGAGAAGCGAAGAGAAAGAGGACCCGGTGTAAGTGGTGACCAATATGGTCGTGCGTATGATGCGCCAGGTGATTTAATAAGCTTGGGGGTCGAGATAGACCCGGATGTTCGTGAGAGGCCAAGGGTGAGGTGTATGGCTGGTCCGGAGGGTATGGAACGAGAGGTGCGAGGTGTGGGTGAGCAAGGTTGTGGTGGTATGGAATGGGTAGCGGGTTGCGGAGGTGTGACCCATGCATCGACACCAACAGGGGTAGTTGTTGGAGGGACCGGGGAGGCACGAGAGCCCCTTGGGGGTAATGTACTGTGGGGGCCCGGCCGGTTCGGCCCCGCGCTGACCCCGCAAGGGGCGACGCACGGGGTCCGGCAGGCGGGCAACGACTCGCATACGAGGTGGTCCCACAAGGTCCCACTCGCGCCGTATGACGGCAAGAGTGATCTATGCGCGTACCTGGCGCAGTTTGACTGTGTGTGTAAGGGCAACGGTTGGGGTGAGGACGAAGGTGGAGTACACCTGGTGGCCGCATTGCGCGGCGCGGCGGCGGAGGTGCTGACGGCATTACCAGCGGGTGCTCTCACCCTGCCAGCGCTCCGCGACGCCCTAATTAATCGATTCGGCATAGAACAGCAGAGCGAGCTTGTTAAAGCTCAGCTCGCGCTGCGAAAGCGCAAGCCCCAGGAAGCCATCGGGGAACTTGCCCACGACATTCACCGCGCAGTGGGGATCGCACATGCTAGCATGGCAGCAGAATCCCGGGAAAGCCTGGCGCTGGACCATTTTATCCAGGCCCTCCCGGATATTGAGCTCCGGCAACAGCTCGCCATGTGGCGCCCGCAGACTCTGAGCCAGGCGGCTGACGCTGCGGCCCGTTGGGAAGCAGCGAGGCCCCTGGCCCGGGGGGGCGAGCGTCTCGCAATGGCGGTCCGCCAGGTGGGACCCCCGATGGAGGGCGGACCCCTTAGGGGGCCCGCCCCCGACGTGAGTCCTGACCTGGCGGGCATGGTCCGGAGGCTGGTGGACCAGCGCCTGGCGGGACCTGGACCATGGCAGGCGGCCCCGGAGGTGGCCCGCGGTGGACCACGAGCGGGTAATCCAATTCGGACCTACAGGGGGGGAAATTTGGAATTCCGGAGGCAAGCACCTTATCAGGTGAGGTGCTATACCTGCAACCGTCTGGGTCACCTGGCGCGGCACTGTCGAGCCGCGCGCCGGGATGATCCCCGGCGGTTGAGGTCCTCAACTCCGCCCAGGGGGGAGCAGGTTAGCCGACCCCAGACACCCCCCCGCCAGACCCCGGGAAACTAGAAGGTGTCGGGCACGTAGGGTGGTGTTCGGCAGCAGAGGATGGAGGAGAGCCCTCATTGACGCGACAGGTCATTTATTGTGGCCAAATTGGAACCGGTAGCCTGACAATTAGATGCAAAATTGCCGGCGTGGGGGTAGACGCCGTAGTGGACACAGGAGCTAGCGCCACTATCATCAGCCCTGTGGTCCTTGATTCGAGCGCAGGTGGCTGGGATAAGATCCAGCGCCTGCAAAATTATAGTTTGCAGCTTGCTACCGGGGTAACGGCCCCGATCATAGGGCGTGGTTCTGTGACCCTCAAGTTAGGGTCGGTAAGGAGGGAGATAGACGTTTGGGTGGCGGAGGTGTGCGACCCATGTTTAATAGGGTTGGACCTGTTGACTGCCAGCGGCTGTAAAATCGACTTGTGCCGGGGGATCCTGCAGGTGGGAGTAGAAGAGCTGCCGTTAGGGGGAGTGAGCACGGCCGAGAGAGCGGAGCTGGAGGCTTCCGAGGCCGTGACCATCCCCCCAAGGGCCGAGGCGATAGTGCCGGCCCGGTGGGGCAGCTCGCCCAACATGGCAGGAGTCCTGCGGCCTGGTCGAACCGGTGGCAGCGCAGTCCATACCGGGTTTAATCGTGGGCCGCACCCTTGTAAAAACGGACGGACCGGTAGTGGCCGTCCGAGTAATAAATATGAGTACAGAACCACGCACTATAGTAAGGGGCACGAGGGTAGCTGGCTGCACCCCAGTTGAGGAAGTCGCGACAGTGAGGGGCGAGAACGTCCAGCCGAGCCGACCCCGGGGGGAGCCTTCAATAACAAGTAGGAATTGGCCCGATCCCATTTGCGAGATGGTAAATCGTAGTAGCGTAGAGTTGGGAGGTACCCAGAGGGAGGCCTTACACAAACTGGTTGGGTCCCATTTGGACCTTTTCTCCCTGTCCACCGAGGATATTGGACGTACGGGCCTGGTGAAACATCAGATCCACACCGGTGAGGCCCGGCCTATTCGTCAGGCCGCCCGACGGCTCCCTTGGAGCAAGAGGGCGGAAGCTGACGAGCAGGTTGAAAAAATGCTCGACGCAGGCGTGATCGAGCCCTCGGGAAGTCCTTGGATGTCACCTGTTGTGCTGGTCAAAAAGAAGGATGGGACCACGCGGTTCTGCGTGGACTATCGCCAGCTAAACAACGTGACACTCAAGGACTCGTATCCCCTGCCAAGAATTGATGACACCCTCGATGCCGTTGCGGGCTCAAATTGGTTCTCGACTTTGGACCTCAAGAGTGGGTATTGGCAGGTGGAAATGGATAGGGCAGGGAAGGAGAAAACGGCATTTTCCACAGGTAAGGGGCTGTATCAGTTTACTGTGATGCCGTTTGGTTTGTGTAACGCCCCCGCCACCTTTGAAAGATTGATGGAGCATGTACTAGGCGGCATGCCATGGCAGTCATGCCTGGTGTACCTGGATGACGTCCTGGTACATGCCCAAACGTTCCCCCAGGCAGTAGCTAATTTGGACCAGGTGTTCGGGTGCCTCAGACAGGCAGGGTTGAAGCTGAACCCGAGTAAGTGCACTTTGTTTGCAAGAGAGGTGGCCTATCTAGGTCACGTGATCGGCCGCGAGGGGGTAAAAACGGACCCAGACAAAATTAAAGCGGTAGAGGAGTGGCCCGCACCACGTACCATCAAAGAGGTGCGGGGATTTTTGGGACTCTGCTCCTACTACCGGCGCTTTGTGGCGAAATTTGCGGAGTTGGCCCGTCCCCTCCACCGGCTTACGGAGAAGGGGACGCAATTTAATTGGACACGGGAGTGCCACGAGGCCTTCCAAAAATTGAAGGGGTGTCTAACATCCGCACCCCTTCTAGCGTACCCCACTAGCAACGGGGCATTTACCCTGGACACGGATGCGAGCTAGGAAGGATTGGGCGCAGTTTTGTCTCAGACACAGGAGGGCGTGGAGAGAGTGATTGGTTATTATAGTCGGGCCTTAAGTAGGCCCGAGCGAAATTATTGCGTCACTCGCAAAGAGTTATTGGCCATGCTGGCTGCCATGAACCATTTTCACCCGTACCTGTATGGGCGGAAATTTTTGGTTAGAACTGACCATTCCTCCTTGCAATGGCTCCTTCGGTTCAAGGAACCGGAGGGCCAAATTGCAAGGTGGTTGGAAAAGTTGCAGCAGTACGATTTTGATGTGGCCCATAGGGCCGGGAAGGCCCATGGTAATGCGGACGCACTCTCTCGGCGTCCTTGTCTGGGGGAAAACTGCAAATTTTGTGCGAGACATGAGGAGAGGGAACAATTGGGCGATTCAGACCCGACCCTCGTTGTCCGGGCAACCCGGGTGAGAGGGCCAATTTTGCCACTAACCGCGGACGAGGAATTCGGAACTTTGGCATGGAGCACGGCCCAGCAGGAGGATCCTGTCCTGGGGCCAGTGTTCAATTGGGTCAAATTGGGGCAAAGACCAAAGGGGGAAGAGGTCACCCCCCTCGGGGCACAAACATAGGCATATTGGGCTCAGTGGAAAACTCTGGAATTGAAGGATAACATCTTGTATCGCGAGTGGGTGGAGGTTCCCTCTGATAGAACTTCCTGGCTGGTGGTAGTCCCAAACAAATTTAAGACCGATATATTGCAACAGGTGCATGGTACCCGCCCCGGCGGCCATTTGGGCAGGACAAAGACAACATCGAGGGTACGCCGGAGGTTTTATTGGGTGAATATGGGGCGCGACATACAGGACTGGTGTCGGAGATGCGACGCCTGTTCTGCCAAAAAGGGACCAGCACGGAGGATGAGGGCCCCCCTTCAATTACATCAGGTGGGGGCCCCCCTTGAGCGGGTGGCTATGGATATTCTAGGACCGCTGCCCCGCACCCGCCAAGGTAATAAGTATATCCTCGTTGTAATGGACTATTTCACCAAGTGGCCGGAGGCCTACGCCCTCCCCAACCAAGAAGCAGGGGTGGTAGCGCAGGCCTTCGTGGAAGGATTTGTGTGCCGGCATGGGATTCCACAGGAGTTGCACACCGACCAGGGACGAAATTTTGAGAGCAAATTGCTAAAAGATGTGTGCAGTCTCCTGTCAATTCGGAAAACCAGAACAACGCCTTTAAGACCTCAATCTGACGGGATGGTGGAAAGATTTAACCGAACTCTAATCCAACAACTGGCACTGTTCACCACCACCCGTCAGGATGACTGGGACGAACATCTCCCTTATTTGCTTATGGCCTACCGAACCAGCCAGCACGGGGCCACCGCATGCAGTCCAGCGTTGCTTATGTATGGGCGGGAGTTACGGGCTCCCGCCGACTTGCTATGCGGTCCCGTGCCAGACACAGTGGTTAACCCGCCGAGGGAGGGGTACGCACGTCACCTAGAGGAAGGCATGGAGCTAGTCCATGCCTTCGCCCGCCGCCAACTCCATCTGGCGGGGGAAAAGATGAAGCGCAGGTACGACGACCGGAGCCAGGGGAGTCAATACGCTCCGGGGATGAAGATTTGGTTCTTTAATCCCCGGAGGCGGAAGGGAAGGTGCCCAAAGCTCACCTCCCCCTGGCAAGGCCCAGGAGTAGTCCTGTCGCAAATCTGTGACGTGGTCATTAAGATCAAAATGGGGCCACGAGCCCTCCCTCGGATCGTCCACGCCGACCGGATAAGACCTTACACCGGCGAGCAGGCGCCCCCGTGGATTGCCTCGGCTTTAGATGCCGAGGCGGGACCCAGTACCTCTGAATAAGGGGGGCTTATTAGTGCCAGAGGACTGGGGGATTGAGGAGCGATAGGCCCAGTGGGTAAGGGTGGCATCCCTGCCACCCTTCCCATGGGGGCAAAGGAGCTATAGCTTATGGGGTGTATGGCAGTGAAAACTAGCCCGGGTGGGTTAGGATATTGATAGGGATCTAGCGAAGATGACAGTAGGTAACGTTAAGTTTAGTTAGTGACTGATACCTGTAGTGGGGACGCAGGTAGATTAGTGTGGATGATAATGACGTGGGAGCACAATAGTTTAAAGGGACGACTGGGAAGCGCAAGTTTCAGAGGGGAGTAGTTAGATGAGATGATGCTGTGTGAGAATTGAACAGGTGTGATTGCACAGGTGTGCAACTGGACAGGTGTGTGGAGCAGTGTATGAGTAGTGAGTGTTGTGGATCAGCGCGAATGCGCTTGGGGAGAGAAAGGTGCAGGTGGCACCAGGTGTGAGAGCACAGGTGTGCAAGTACAGATGTGTGGAGAGAGTTGGAGTAAGTGGTACGGAGTGGTGTGCATGGTGCAAAGGTGTGGATGGGGGAAGAGTGGACCCCTTTCACGAGTACCCGGGGCGGGTAGTGTAAGTGTTACGTAGAGGGTACAGGTAAATTGTGGTTGGATATTGGCATCTGTGGTGCGGGTGACAGAATGGTATTGTGGATGGGTGCATTAGTGTTGTGGAAATGGCTGGGCGTGTAGCCTGTTAGTGTGTGTAGTTGGTTGGGCACTCCACCACTGTGAGGATGTCGGCCAGGTGAGGCCGCAGGTGGGCTCTGGGAGCCGGTAGTTGTGAGTGGGTGCCTGAGGATCCCGGGTGTGGATCGGGCAGCCCAGTGCCAGAGAGGGCACCGAGTGGGGAGAGCGCCAGAGGGCCTTCCCCAGGTAGTTAGGTTAGGGTAAGGAGCAGGTAAGCTCGGAGGCAACTGCAGTGGTGGGGGTGTGCAGGTGGGTAGACCTGCTGGGAGAGGTACACGCCACAGCCCAGAAATTGTGCGAGGGCACCGGGAGATGAATCGGGGGAGTGAGACCCCAAGTTGAAAAGCACCACAGTTTGGCCAATGGGAATTGGTTTTTAGAACCCATAGTGTAAGAGGGCCAATGGTTTGGCCGGAGAAAGACCCCGGGTAGTGTAAAGTTGTTAAAGTCATTTAGGAAATAGTTAGGATTGATGAACCTGTCGCACCATACGCAGCCACTTACCTGTGGTGATGATGATGACTCCACACCTGTGTTTTCTTTGTTTTGGTGCAGGAAATGAGAATTGCTGTTGGATTTGTGAGACGCATCACGACGTGGATGAGACATTGGGGTGATTCCATCTCTCCCTCCCTAGGAGGGACTGATGATGAATTGGTAATGGCAAATTTTGATGTTCAGTTGGAGATGGCAAATTTTGATGAGAGTTGAAAATGGCAAATTTGATTGGTTAGGAGGGAGAGAAGACGAATTTGGTTTATGGGAGGAACGGGGAAGACAGTAGGGATGTTTGTTGATTTGTAAAGTAGATGTTTATGGGTAGTGTTGTGTTTTGTGGATACAGTAAGGGGTAAGGGAGGGGCCATGTAGGTTACCTGGTGGGGGGGGGGGGCGTACGGTAGGAACGTACCTGTCTCACCTGGTTCCCATGTGCCCCCAGTGTGCATCATCTTGTATTGCGTGCACTTTTGCGCCCTTACCACCTTACTCACTTGTCTGCTTCTTTTGTCTCCCACCTCCGAGGATCTGGTTTTGGGGCAGAGAGAGAGGAGAGAGAGGTGCTGGATCCGCAGTTGTGGGCCTGCACTTTCGCTGCTTGCTGCCTGGATCGATACACCATATGGACCGCAATGTTTGTGGCCACCCACAATGGACCGCAGTTCTTTTGCGGCCAAGCACCACCCATGGATGGACCTATGGGTCAACGTGGCACCTATGCCATACAAGGTGAACCACTAACAGTTGGCCCCCTGACGGCCACAATAAAGAAATGGACGCGGTTGGCGCCTTTCTTTATTTTTAAAGAAGTAAGAAGGCCAAGTGCACCACATGAAGGCAAGACCAGCGGCAGAACATCGGCCGGCTGCGACACCACCGGTGATTTATAGACACTTTATTGGTGCACCGGATGGTGCTGAAAGTGTTATGGGGTGGTGCTTTTGATGCTTGGATGGGGTGCTCTGCACATTATTAAAGGCCGTAAGGCCACAGAGCACTCGTGGGTTGGTGTATCGATGCTGGCATGCGTTCTCTCTCTATGCATAACATCTGCATGCGTTCCTCCAAAAACAGGTCCTGGATCGTAGTGTAAATAGCAGCGTAGTCTTGTAAATAATGCTCCCTACCGGCTGTATGTTTAGTTTGAGAATTCTTTCCGCGATTCGGTTATCCTGTGGGTGTGTTTCTGTGAGGAGAAGGGTGCAACGTCGCAGGGGGACATATTTACTCATTTGTGAACATCTGTAAAACTGTCGCACTCAGGGTAGAGTTAATAGTAGAGGGAACTACATCTGAGTGCCACACTAAAATAGGTAAAAATTTATCGGGTCGGGACGCCCCGAGGGTAGAGAAGGGTGCAATGTTGCGGATATGGCATTTGGCCTCAATATCCGCTTGTAAATACTCCCCTATTTCCCCAATACTCCCCAACTATCCCCAATCCCCCATTCCCTAGTCCCATTGCCTGTAAATAACACTCTGTAGAACCGACCTTCCCCTTTTTCCCCCATTAAATGTCGTGCCCAGGTTCACCGCATCTCACGTAGACAACTTTCGGACATCTTGCTAGTTATTCTTAGTCTATGTCAGTTAAGGACTCGTTTCCATTAATTCTGACTCTTCGTTGCACCAGAATGTGATTATATGGCACCAGTAGTGAGTTTAGGACCTCCCCTTACCTCCTCCCATATTCCCCAAACAACAACTACAACAACAACTACAACAACAACTACAACAACTACAACAACGGCGCGGCGCGGGGGAGTGTGCGTCCTCACACCGGCTCGGTTAGCCGCCATTGACCATGCGCTCCGACGGGGTTACCACGAAGGGGCTCCTTGTCAGCCCCTCGTCAAGGGCGGAGCCGGTAACCCCCCCGCACGCACCCAATGAGAAGCAACGGGCCGATTCCATCTGGGGCGGAGCTAACGAGCCGAGGGCGTGTCACTCCCCGCCGGATATACGCGGCCACTTACCGGACGTGACGTCAGATGCGCCTGAACTACGGAGAGCAGAGGACGCCACCCCCAGCGCGACGATACCTCCCCGCATCTTTGGACCGGACCGGGTCGATTCTGTCCTTGAGCCAAGAGTGCACCTTGAGCCATCGACTACCCGCTTTCCTTGCCATCAATCCCCGTGTGAGTCAGTTTTTGTCCCGTTTATCTGTGGTCTGTCGGGAATAAGATAAGTGTGTCTAAGTGCCTGTCTTTCTATGCTGTCCCTCTTGTAGTTGTAATCTGACCTTCCACCCTAATATAACCTCCTCTGGAGGTCTTGAGAACTGAACCCTTGGTGTCGTGTCATTTTAACCCAGCCGTTGTGTCCTTTTCCTCAATTGATTTAGCGTAGCGCGACTCGGCAACGTTCGAGTATAATCGGGTAACTTGTGCGGACACGGCGGCCATTCCGCTCGGCCCACCCTAACATCAAAGTCGTGTCTGTAACAATATGTGTTCTGTACCGTCCCCCAAACAGTGATGACTCCATTTACATTTCACTGTCTGACAACATGAACCAACTTCTATCCACTCATCCCAACTCTCTCTTCCTCATATGTGGTGACTTCAACTGTCATCATGCCACCTGGTTGGGTGTGGGTTCCTCTCTCACCAGTCATGGCACCTCAGCAAAGGACTTCTGTGACTCACTGGGATTGACACAATCTGTCAATTTCCCGACCCGGATCTCAGCCAATGAAGTATCTTCTCTTCTAGACTTGTTTATGACAAACTTCCCTGCTAATGTCTGCTGCTCTTCTTCTGCTCCAATCGGTTCTTCTGATCATGTGCTTGTCAAAGTGGACATCTCTCTGGCCATTCTCAGAGAGCCTCCTCAGCGTCGCCGAGTCTGGCATTTCACTCAGGCCGACTGGGACGGTCTTCAAGCAGCCATCAATCGTCTGGATTGGTCTCCCATCTCCACTGCCTCTGACAACAATTCTTCCTGGGAATTCTTCCAAAGCAAACTGATCTCTCTCATGCACAGATTTATCCCATCTCGTCTTCAGTTGTCTTACCCTTCCTCCCGTCCATGGTACACTGAATCTTGTGGTGAGGCAGTTGCCCTGAAACAACTTGCCTTTGCCTCTTGGAAGGCTAATCCAACTGAATGCAATCTCAGTTCCTTCCACCAAGCTCGGAGCAAGTGTGTGTCTACCCTCAGGAGTGCCAGGAACCACTATCTCTCCTCACTCAAGAATGAACTCTCAAACCTGTCTCCTTCCTCCAAATCCTGGTGGCGTCTGGTCAAATCCGTTTCTGGTGTTTGTTCCCCCTCCATCCACTCCCTTACCTCAAATGGCCACACAGTTGACATCGCACGTGACAAAGCCGAATGCCTCAACTCTGTGTTTGCCTCAAAATCTTTAGTCCCAAACCCATCTCTCTCTGTTCCCACCTTTCCCAGTCGAACCCAACTGCTCCTGGACTCTGTGTCCTTCTCTCCTGACAAGGTGGAGGAGTTTTTGTCCAACCTCGACTCTGATTCTGCAACTGGACCAGACGGCATCAGCCCACGGGTCCTAAAATCCTGCTCTGCCGCTCTATCTCACCCTCTCTCTGTTCTTTTCACCCTATCTTTTGCTCAAGGTCATCTGCCAGCATCCTGGAAATCAGCAAACATGACCGCTTTACACAAAAAAGGTGCAAAAACAGATCCTTGCAACTACAGACCAATCAGCCTGCTCCCAATTATCAGCAAAGTCATGGAATCCATCATTGCTTCGGATATGAAATCTTTCCTCTTCTCCAATGGCTTGATCTCTGATCATCAATTTGGTTTCAGACCAGGTCACTCTACTCTGGACATGCTGCTTCTGCTGTCTCAACAATGGATGGAGGTCCTCAATGCCAAACAGGAAATCAGAGCTGTCTCCCTTGACATATCACGTGCCTTCGATACGGTCTGGCACCCAGCTCTGCTCACCAAACTCTCCTCCTATGGTATACATGGAAATCTCCATGCATGGCTTGCGGACTTCCTCTCTGGTCGTAGTCAACGTGTGGCCCTGAATGGATTTCTCTCATCTCCCCTTCCTGTTCAGGCTGGAGTTCCCCAAGGCAGTGTGCTGGGCCTTGTGCTTTTTCTGGTCTTTATCAATGATCTCTCCGACTCTCTGAAAAATCCTCTCTATCTCTTTGCTGATGACTCCACTCTATGCCGCTCCAATTCCTCTTCCCTCAGATCGGCAGTCTGCAGCCTCCTCACTCTCTGAAGACCTGGACAAAATCACAGACTGGTCAAACAAGTGGAACATGTCTTTCAATCCTGACAAATCTCACATTCTTACTATGTCTCTCCGAAAAGATCGACTGGACAACCCTCCCATCTACTTTCTCAACAATCCTCTCCAAGAAGTTCTGTCGCTCAAGCGTTTGGGTCTCACTATCTGCCATGATCTTTCTTGGGAAAACCACATTTCCAAGCTGGCCTCCAAAGCCAGTCGCCGACTGGGCATCCTCCGTCGTGCGAAGTCCTTCCTAGGCACACCTGAGTTCCTCACCACATACAAGGCTTTCATCCGCAGCTCAATGGAATACTGTTCTCCCCTATGGGCCGCTGCTCCTGCCTCACACCTATCTCGGCTTCACGCTGTTGAAACAAAAGCTTTCAGAATCATTGGAATCTCCCGCGATGAAGCTATCTCTGAGGGTCTTTCACTCACTCACCACAGGCAGGTAGGTGGTCTTTCTGTCTTCTACCGACTCCTCTCCGGCCTTGCTCCCCCAGCTCTCTCTGTGCTCTGTCCCCCAAATATTCCTACAGGTCGCACAAGATCTGCCAGCAACCCTCTGATGGTTAAACTGCCGAAATCTCGGCTCTCTGCTCACCTTCACTCTTTCATTCCTCTTTTCTCCCGCCTCTGGAACAAACTCCCACACTCCCTTCAATCCCACTCCTCCCTCCAGGTCTTTAAAACAGCTGTTCACCACCACAGGGGTCCCAGCCACTTTGATTGACAAAATAATAGGAAAAATAGGAATTCTGATCACAAAAAATAGGAGTTTAATAGGAAAAAACTAGGAAGTAATAGCACAGATTTCAGCATTGGAACAACATCGGTAGCTTTATTGCTGCAAGATTTATGCAAATACATGTACATGTATGGGCATGGACACACCCCCAATGAACTTGGGCCCACCCGTCTTAACATCGACAACAAAAACTATGACTTCTTCTTTTTGGCAGCCACCATGGACTCTATCAAAGTCTCTTCTCCACTTTTCTCTGCGCCTCCCTGGTTTCCACCATACGAGTCTGTGTCTCTTGAATCTTTTTCTGAGCAGACTCAAGCATGGCCTGAGCTACTGCAATTTCAGTCATGTCACCTTTCTTAAGCGCCACCTTAAGCTTTTTATTTGCTTGATCAAGCAGACTGTTGCTAACAGTCAGTGACATCTGCTGAGATGACTCTTGCTGCCAGAGATTTCTCTGTTTTCTTCAAGTCCTCGCTCTTACGAGACAGCTCCGCTGCCTTCTCTACAGCAATCTTAGCTGTTCTCTCTCTTTCTTCTTTCTCTTGCCTGGTTTTCTCCCTGGCTTTCTGTTCATCTTCCTTGGCTTTTCGTTCTTCTTCAAGTCTCTGCATATAGTGCATGTGAGCAGAACGTCCTAACGAGAGGAGTCCCTTTGTGACTGGGACCATTTCGGGCCGGTCACCATACAATCTCATGCCATCCATTGTTGCACGGAGACCATTGATTGATGCCTCGCTCAGACTAACTCTCTCCTTGGTGACACTTTTCCCACTGATTGAGAACGCGCGTTCCACGTCACTGTTTCCGTGAGACAGTGCAAGGACAATCCTTATCATTTGTCTCACTTGGGGGAATTTACAGTTTCCCGTACAGCCTTTTAAAGCCAACACTTTTCCCCAGTAACTGTCCACTCTCTTCATGCAGACTTCTTCTTCATTCTCCTGTGTTTCCTGGGACCAGTCAGTAGGAATGGCTTCCTCTTGGTACACCTTCCATTCATCTGCAATGCTGTCACTGTCAATATTCCTCTTCAGCTGTCTGGACAGGCTCTTGGCTGATTCAAGAGACCATGCAGCAGTCCTGTTTTGTGGCTGCAGACATCTGGCATTCTTCAGGATTTTGTTTGTCAATGGAAGCTTCTTTTGTAGGTGTACTATGGCTGCCTGGTAGCACTTCCTCATCCCAAGATACATCCTTTCCCTCTCAGAGACTTTCAACTTAGCGATACACCGTCGGGTATCCTCTCCCACACCCATGGATTCATTCTCCAGCTGGTTTGCAACAATGGAAACATCAAGGTTTGAGATGTCTTTCACAGCATCAACTGAAGGAGTCTTCATAATTCTTCTGATCAGTTTTTTGAGCAGGTCATGGAGTTTGTCATATAGAATGTGCACAAGTGGTTGCTCTGACTGGAAGAAGGTGAGGAACTCTGCAAATGTTGCTGCCAAGAACTTCAGGAAATGCAGTTGAGCTTTTATTTCCGGTCGCTGTAGTTCTGTTTTGATTCTTTTGTACCTGGGTTTAAACATGTCCTTTGGCTGCTGCTTTGGAAGAAATACCAAGAAATACTCTTTGAGAGATTCCCAGATCTCTATCAGCCGCTCCACTGCAGGTCCCAGTGTCAACCACCTGCACTCGACATGCTTCAAAGGCTTTTTTGGAACAGCACCCAATTTATGCTGAATGTCTTGAAAATCAACAGATCTAGCAGCAGAGCCTTTGAACCAGTAGAAAATGTCCACTGCAAGCTCAGTTAGGTTTCCACAGTACTCTGCAAGTCCTTTGGCAAAAGCATTGTGTACTGTATGGAGAGTACATGTCCCTACATCAAGGAGACCAGGGCCCCTGTTGTCGAGAATGGCTTTGTCAATCTGTCTCCACACAGTGGTGCTCACATTAGGCCCATCACTGCCGAGCATGATAATATCCTGAAGCTGCAGTTTCGATTCATCCAAGGCAGAGATTATTTTCCTGGACAAATCTTCTCCAGTTGCATGACCCATGAGGTAAGTTTTGAGGTGAAATACTAATATCTGTTCCTCGGCATCAGACCAATACCGTACACGGATTTCTAGTTGCTTCAAGTTCTGTTTATTGGTGGTTTCATCATACATGAGGCTGAAGCCAGAAGCTGAATT
The DNA here is from genome assembly GCF_964187855.1 of Myxine glutinosa. Lineage (NCBI taxonomy): Eukaryota > Metazoa > Chordata > Myxini > Myxiniformes > Myxinidae > Myxine > Myxine glutinosa. The sequence continues at coordinate 80,617,032 of NC_136271.1, read as the reverse complement.
CTTAACATCAGTGACTATCATGTCCTGAAAATAAGGACCTGTGGCTTCGCTAATGAGATATGAAACTTTCGATGAGCTCATTGAGAAACCATCCGGGATAACACCAGGAAACATTGCCTGCAGAAGATCCTTCAAACCGTCACAGGAAGAGTAGCTCAGATTCGAACGAACAACTTTAAATGTCCATAGAAGTCCTGCTTTTGTAATAGCGTCTTTTTTGGACATACAGACTAAAGCTGCACGACTTGGCTCATCTGTAGAAGCTGACCCTGATGCTGAAGCAGATGAAGTTGATGGTTGAACGAATGTCAGCAACGTCTGTGACCCACCCAGCAGTTCCTTCGCACGCTTCAGGTGCCCTTTGTTTTGGGCATGTTGTGTCAGTTGTTTCACACCCTGATTGTCACACCTCACTTCCGAATGGCACAACGAGCAGTAAGCTGAGAACACTGAGGACTTGCTAGGCTGACACCAGTCAGAAAGCCTACATCCATGTCCACTTTTCAACCACTCTGGGTTAAATTTAGTTCTCCCACCAGGCATTATACTGCTGGGAGTATACCTGTCAAAAAGAAAACAAATATGAGATAAGATTAAATGAATTAGCATAGAAAATCCTAACCTGTTAACGCATGAAGTGGAAAGAACTGTGAACCAAACAGTTTTTTTTTTCAAAACTGAAACATAAGTTAGTAAAATAATGAGAACAAACAAAGTAATTTAAAGGCAAATCAACAAATTTCTTACCGGTCTGCAGATTATACCTGAAACAAGAAAGATGATAAATAACATGTCCTAACATGTTTACCACCCGATAATTGCATTTTCTCCACTGCTGAATAGCTTGAACACTAATCTGAGTTCAAGCTAAGCGATGACAATTCAATTATGTATCTTTGGTATTGTTGTTGTACTATCTTCAGAAGATTATGAAACAACAAGACTTTAACAGTCTTTATTGTTTTGTTTTTTTTTGTTTTTTTATTGTCCTACATTGCTTGCATTACCTATTGTGCAGCATTGCGTATGTAAATTTTAATTCTACTGTAATTTTGTTAAAAGCTGAATATGCAACTACCACACGAAAGTATACAGAATTAAGTTGTAATCCCTATTTTGTGTCGTGGTCCTTCTTTATTATCTGCAATTAAATGATGAAATGTGTGAATTGTCGATTGAATTAGTTCTTTGCCAAATACTATTAGTTTTAGGCAAAATACAATCTCATTGTAATAAGCGAAAGATTGAGTTAAACATGTAGTATCAAATGTCAATGTTTAGCAAATTAGTAGAAAAGTTCAATTTCAGGTAGAATCTTTAGGGAAAGGTTGTTAGTAATAACTGAATAACCGCAAAGTTCACAGTTGGTTTTGTTACTCTAAGTAAAGTACAAACCTTAAAAATTGAGCTCAGCTGAACTTTTGAAATAAGACAAAGGACAATGATAATGGTCAAGGTATCATTCAGTCATTCTTCACAAAGTATATGAGATAATCCAAGAGAAATGCGTGATAAACATAGTTATATTATTTTCATCTCATTTTATCTTTTATAATTCTGTTACTGAATAGCATGAAGCACGAATCATAAAGGTAAAACAATTGTTTGGAAGGATATACTTAATATTAGGACAAAGTCAAAAATAACAATAACATAATATACATAAGATATACATATCATTTCCAGTCGAGATCAATAACAACACGTACTTTACACCATGGTGTAAACGACATGCCTCCACTTCGTACAGTATTTATTTGTGACGTCATCACTGCATACTTAATTTTTCCTCAACACTGCACTTTGTTGAGTCCTCAAAAATGCACTCACCACTTGTGAAATCGATCGAACAAACGGTTTTCGAGAAAAAGACAAAGAGACATATGTTCTTCGGGGATTTGAGCTTAAAGTCGTTTTGGAAATTTGTCTTGCGATTATGGACCCAGAAAGCAATTCCATGGCTGACGATTGGTATAGGAATGTCTGTTCTGACGCTTAGATACAGAAATTCTACTAATTAATATATCAATTTAAATTTTGGAACATTGAGGGTTAAAAAATAGGAAAAATAGGAATTTCCACCAAAAAATAGATTTATAGGATCCTATTAAAAAGTAGGAATAAATAGGAAAAATAGGAGGGCTGGGACCCCTGCCACCATCTCTTATCTTCCCCTATCCAAAACCTTGATCTTTTCTACCCCCGCTAATTCACCCCAGATCCACCTTGTTTGAAATTCCAACTTCTTTCCTGGAAGTCCTGGTAGTGTCCATATGTTTTATACCTCTCCCACCCCCCCCCCCTTCCCATGCCCCCCCCCCCAAAGCCCTCTCCCTCCCACAGATCTCTCGATGTCTCCATGTCTCTCGGTCCCTGCTCTCAAATGTTGTGTTTGTGTCCTTCCCCCTCTCTCACCATCTTGTCTACCGCTCACGATGTTATTTGTTTTATGTGTCGGTTTGTCTTTCTGTGTGATTAATGTTCGCTCTTTCACGAGCCTCGATCTTGTATACAAAAAAAAAAAAGAAAAAAAAAAAGTCTAAATTGATGGTCACCGCATATCAAGCAGCATGCTGCAGGAAGCACGCACAAGTCTAAATTGATGGTCGCCGCAACAATCCAAGAGATCAAAACCTTCTTCACACAAAACCTTCAAAGATCCTTAAGATCCCCAAGACCTTTATTACCCTCAAGATCCTGAAAACACCGAGACCACTAAGACCATTAAGATCCCCGAGAACGTTAAGACTCCAAAAACATCAAGACCCTCCAAAATCCTTAAGACCCTTAACCCCATTTGGGCTATTTTGATCAGCGATACATCAGCCACAGATAAACTGTGAATGGTAAATCAGCGGTGCTTTGGAAGTTAACGTGAACTTTGGTTGGAGGGGCCAAAACAGAGAATATACTTTTTTCAGCAAGTAATGTGCAAACTCGACCAAGCCAATGCGTGGGTACATGCTATGTACCCACGAAGAAAGAAAAAAAGTACAAAAACGAAAAATATGGTCCGTACGTCCATCCGCCTTAATTACGTACTGTTTGAACAACAGTTGCACCCTGCCAACATGACAACACATTACGTCTATTAATTACGTACTATTGCAATTTACTTTAAATCTTTCAACCCTTTAGACTGATGAAAAAGAGTTAACTGTTTCCAGGTGATAAAATAACTACTTTGCTTTGTCCCGATAATGACAATGTCAAGATTTGATTTAAACATGAAAAACAGTTTGCTGCGACTTGTTCAATTCCCGTCATCAGCAATTGGCATGAATTATGGAATCATGACATGCTCTGCCTTGCATAGAACCATTTTCTAAAATTTGAGGCTGCGCTTGGTTATGCCATGTTCTCTTTGCCAAATATTGGAAAAGACAACCTTGGAAAGGTCTCGGAACTCTTTGGCAAGTAGTAAGTAACTCCATATAAAAACACAGTGAAAATATGGATAGTTTCCAAAACATCAGGTAAACCTTGTGGAATTACATAACTTACTCTGTTGCCTCTGTTGGACTTTTTTTTATTAGCTGCGCCACCAAAGGAGGATGGAGGTTATGGTTTCACCCCTGTCTGTTTGTCTGTTTGTTACTTGGCAAAAAATTTTTTTTTTAACAAGTATGTTGATCACTCCGGTTTGTGTGTGTGTGTGTGTGTGTGTGTGTGTGTGTGTGTGTGTGTGTGTGTGTGTGTGTGTGTGTGTGTGTGTGTGTGTGTGTGTGTTCGTCTGTCCGCTCACTTATACTTGCCTACAGGTCACAATTTTAAACCGATCTTCACGAAACTTCACCAAATGGTAGAGTTCGGGGTCCGACAAAATCCTGTATATTTTTGAGGTCAAAAGGTCAACATAGGCTAAAGGTCAACAACAATTTAAAATCTCTTAAATCATCAATTTTCATCCGATTGACTTGGAGTTTGAATGGGATTTTTTATATCAGCTTACTGAATTCAACCTCAAACTATTTTTGAGATCAGCATAGGTCAAAAGGTCAACATAGGCCAAAGGTCAACGACAATTTCAAATTTCTAAAATCCTCAATTTTAATCCGATTGACTTGAAACTTGAATAGGATTTTCATATCAGCTAACTGAATTCAACCACCAACTATTTTTGAGATCAGCATTGGCTAAAAGGTCAACATAGGCCAAAGATCAACAGTAATTTCAAATTTCTAAAATCCTTAATTTTCATCCAATTCACTTGAAATTTGAATGGGACTTACATATCAGCAAACTGAATTCAACCACCAACTATTTTTGAGATCAACATAAGCCAAAGGTCAACAACAACTTCAATTTTGTCTGTTTGTCTGTCTGTCTGTTTATCTGTGAACAAGATATTTCAATAAGTTGTGGACAGATTCGGATGATATTTGGCAGAGATGTAGCGTATGTGACAAGGACGAAATGATTCAATTTTCGTGAAGATCCGGATTTGGATCCGGCTGCTAGAATTTTAAAAGTTATTTTTCACCATTGGGAGATAGGGGCAAAAACGATATATAGCAATATATCTCAAAAGGTTGTTCACATATTTGGACGAAACTTGGTGGACAGGTTGGGTATGAGACAAGGATTAATCAATTCGATTTTGGTGAAGATCTGAATATGGATTCGGATACGAGAATTGTTTAATTTTAAGTGATTCTTCACCATTGAGAGATCGGGGGGAAAGCGATATTTAACATGATATTTAAAAAAGTTATGGACGAGTTATGAATAAACGTGGTGGATGAGTTGGTTCGATGACAAGAACAAGCCGATTAGATTTTGGTTCAGGTCCGAATCCAGATCAGGCCTATCAGTGTCAGGATACAAAACCTAAACTGCTCAGCCTGGTGGTATCTTGTTCTTGTTCACAGACAAACAAACAGACAAACAGACAGGTGTGAAAACATAACCTCCATCCACCTTCAATGGCGGAGGTAACCAGTGAATTTTGATTTGTACGTGGTTTTTGGATGAGTTCCTGACGTGTAACCTCCTTCAACTGCAACAGTGTTTCGTTTGATCTCGCCAGTTATGAATAAAAAAAAGTTAATTTGGAAAAATTGTTTCTGCATGATGAGTAATTAATGTAAATGTAGCATTATTTGTTAGGGGGTGAATACTTTTGCAGGCCACTGTACAGCTCCAAACTTTGGCATTTCTGGTAAATGTTGGAACTTGGTGGAAACATATTTTGTGCAATGTTATAAGCCATTCTGAATGATTACGGGACTTAACTTTCTCTGGCACTTACAAAACAAGAAATAAAAAGTCCAACAGAGTCATAACGTTATGTTGTTTCATTCGACAATTTTTGCCTGATATTGTGGCAACTATCCATATTTTCACTGTGTTTTTATATGGAGTTACTTACTACTTGCCAAAGAGTTCCGAGACCTTTCTGAGGTTGTCTTTTCCAATATTTGGCAAAGAGAACATGGCATAACCAAGCGCAGCCTCAAATTTTAGAAAATGGTTCTATGCAAGGCAGAGCATGTCATGATTCCATAATTCATGCCAATTGCTGATGGCGGAAATTGAACAAGTCGCAGCAAACTACTTTTCATGCTTAAAACAAATCTTGGCATTGTCATTATCGGGACAAAGCAAAGTAGTTATTTTGTCACCTGAAAACAGTTAACTCTTTTTCAGCAGTCTAAAGGGTTCCACTTGTTTTTCTAGTAATATATATATATATACACACACAGGTTGAACCCCCTAACTTGACTGGGAAGCAAGGCACAGATTGAGTCTCACCCCAGCAATTGCTGCACAACCTGTTAGCAACAAGTGTAGCCTGCCACGCTGACACATTGTCTCTGCCCTGCTCCTCGACAATTAGGAGGTTGTGTTGGTATCATTTATATGCATGACGTCAGTGTCATGTCATAGGGTTAGTGTGCTTCCTTAGTCAAATATATATTATCTTCTATCTTCTTCTTCTTCTTCTATATATATATAAAAGAAAGTTCTTGTTTGTTTGTTTGTTTGTTTGCACGCACTAATCTCCTGAACAGTGAAAGATAGGAGGAAACCCGTGACACAAAAAATGTCGGTACGGACCTCGGGAAGGTTATAGGCTAGGTGGCGAGGCCGGTCGAGGCCACCTCGGCCGGCCTGGGCCCATTTCACAATAAATCTTCTTCTTCTTTCAATATTCTCTTGAAGTACAACTTATGCACTTCATAGGAATATCTGACTGATTGCAACGCATGCGTCAAAACTATGTACAGAAGATTAAATTCATTCAAAAAAGAACCCAGGCAACGCCGGGTGCATTCAGCTAGTATACTATATAAAGCTATTTCTCACCACCGACTGACTGACTGACTAAATTATATTAATGTTCGGTACCTTCTGTGTGTCGTAGAAAGCTGAAATTTGGCTTGCCGACGGACATCGAAGGCGATACACTGGGTAAAATCACAGAACCGTCAGAAAGCATCCGTAAATGAAAATTTACATTAAAAAAAATGTAAACGCATCCACAAAAAAAAAAAAAAAACCTCAAAATTGTTCTTTGTTGTAATCTCGTAATCTGGAGGTGTAATCTTGAATAAGATCGATTACATCAACAAAATGATGGATATCCCCAAAGATGAAACAAAATTCCAACAAATGGGAAGTGGAGCCAAACACGACAGTACGTCAAGGTTGGAAGGTCAGATCACCAAACGGCTGTTACAGTTCCACAAGTGCGGGGAACTATCTAAGGAGTTATACAACAGAATCAAACCTGTTGGAGCCCAATGTCCAAGAATGTCCGGCTTGCCCAAGACCCACAAATAAAATGTCCCACGAAGACCGATATTGTCCATGGTTGATTCGGCACAACATGAACTGGCCAAGTGGTTGAGAGAGGAACTGCAACTGCTATTGGAGTCACTTTCGCAATTCGTGATCAAAGATTCTTTCACTTTTGCAGAAGCAATTTGTGCTACAACACCGACAAGTGCGGACAACATAATCGCCTCCTTTGACATACAAAGTTTGTTCACGAATGTCCCACTGACGGAGACTATTGATATATGTGCACATCTGCTAGATCACAGTGATCTGGAACATCTGCAGATCTCAGAACAAGTCTTTGTGGAGTTGATGAAAACAGCAACGAGAGGCGAGTGGGATTTCGTTTCAACAACATCATGTATGTCCAAACAGACGGAGTCGCCATGGGTTCTCCATTCGGCCTGGTTCTTGCGAATATCCTTGTGGGTTATCACGAAATGCAGAAACTTACTGGTCGGCAAGGTGTGGATGCTCCCATCCTATACTATAGGTATGTTGATGACATTTTTGCTTTGTTTGGGTCTCAGGTGGCATGTGATGCATTCTTGACAAAGCTCAACATTCTCCATCCAGCGCTGAAGTTCATGGAGCTGGAATCTTCAACCGCTTTACCTTTCTTGGACATGTTGGTTAAAAGATCTGCACGTGGTTTCACTACATCCATCTACCGGAAGCCTACCTTCACTGGGCAGTATACTCTCTGGGATTCCTACAGCTCCACGAGATACAAAATCGCCTTGATCTATATATATATATATATAAACATTTAAACATTTTCTTCCTTTTTTTAACCAGCAAGGTTTTTCTGAAAACACACGCTGGGAACATCAGTTTTAAATTCTCTCAATGTAGTCCTGTGGGTGATCAATGATCATGCCAGAGCTTATGCCCAAAAACAAAGGTTCCCCTTAAAATATATTCCATCTTTGCCATGTCCTCCCATGCCCCCCAAGTGGTTGCGAGAGGTCCTGCAACTGCTGGGAGGTGACCAAACAGATCGTAGATTGGCACGGAACAAATACATAACTCCGCACGCTAACGATAGAAATGGGTCGGTGGGTTCTTCACACAGCCAGGGGGTTGAGATGGCAAGACTAAAACAAAAGACACCAACCAGTATTTCTTCTTTGTCTTCTTGTTAGTGCACCTGGAACGAAGTTCAGGTGAGCTTATGCGAATGCGCGTCGTCCGTCAGTCCGTATAAACACCTGAAACTTCTTCTCCGAAACCACTGATGGGATTGCGACCAAATTTGGCACAAAATATATTTGTTGTGTTGTGACAAAAGTTTGTTCACGGCATTTAAAAAATCGTGGTCTAAGGGGGTCTACTGGGGGTCAAAGTGGATCCAGGTTTGACCCTCCAAAATAGGAATTTGCTTTTTCCTCTGAAACTAGACACACGATTTCGATGAAACTTGATCACAAACTTCATCACCTGTGATGTACCAAAGTTTGTTCACGGCACGAAGAAAATCGAAGTCTATGGGGGTCAAAGTGCGTCAAGGTTTGACCCCCCAAAATAGTTATTTGCTTTCTTCTCTGAAACTAAACACACGATTTCGATGAAACCTGATCACAACCTTCATCACCCGTGATGTACCAATGTTTGCTCAAGGTATTAAAAAAATTGGGGTCTGAGGAAGTATACGTGATGGGGGGAAGGGGAGGAGTGGGGGGTTTCCCCCCAAAATAAGTATTTTTTTCTTTGTTTGTTTAAAGTCATGATTATGTTAGTATGATTCTACATGCTGCCCTGTCTCGAGCAACCATTGAAATTGGTTTAAAATACCTTTAGTCAGTGCAGTATACTGTTAATTCTACCAGGTGAGCGCCAGAGGTATTGCCCCTATTTTTTTGCGTAGGCCTATATAGCACAAGGCTGCGAGTGGCATCATTGGCTTAAGGTGCAACTGTGCCGCTCATGCAGTGCCCCCTGTAGGTAAGAGCAGGAATTTTGAATTTTTTTCAGGGAGCCGGCAATGCGAGGGTGCTTACCTGTCGGACCTAGATCATCATGGTAGCTCTGGAGGGGGTAGAGAGGGGGAGGTGTTGACACGGGAACACTAAACAGAGGAACGGAGCATATTTATATTAAGCACTAAGCACGTGCTTAATATAGAAAATGGTCGAAGCAGCACGAGCACGTCCCTATTGTGAGTCCAGGAGCGGGCACAGCGAACACTTTGCCTTCGTCGTTTTGTTCTCCACCCCAAACCCTCGTGTTGATACGGGAACACTAAACAGAGGAACGGAGCATATTTATATTAAGCACTAAGAACGTGCTTAATATAGAAAATGGTCGAAGCAGCACGAGCACGTCCCTATTGTGAGTCCAGGAGCGGGCACAGCGAACACTTTGCCTTCGTGGTTTTGTTCTCCACCCCAAACCCTCGTATCGTGATGCAGAGACCACCGGTTGCACCCGCTGGGAGTGCTCTCATGTGCACGAGATCTTCGCCATTCACAGGTTGAGCCGTCCCGCCGAAAGGCCGCGCCGGACCATTGTCCCGACCTGTGTGACCGTGCAACGAACGATCACCAGCAACCGTCGTTTGTGTTTGACACTCCGCGGGGAACCTTCACCGGAGCGTTCGCGGAAAGCTCTTTGGCTGCTGAAAGACACAAAACACGGAGTCACAATTTGCTGACAGATGGAGTGTGCAGGGCTTTCAACACTGAAACAAGACCCTTCTGCTTCATTTGTTTTTCCAAACTTTCTGTCCACGTGAATGAAAAGTGGGATGTTTGTTCTTCTTCTTCTTCATTGTTTTTTTCAGCTCAAGCTCTAATCGACCGAGTGTCACTTTGATAGCGATCCATCAAAGCCGAGAATTTACCCCTAAAAATAATGGGGTTTTGTTGAGTCCTCTGCAGAAGTACATGAATAATTATTTTGGCGTACCTGTAGATCTTTGGCACTTATCTGGCCTTATTATTCGAAGCCGCAAGTCGTGCAAATTAAGGCCGAGGATTAAATAACTAGAGGAACAGATGTTATTTGCAAAAGTTTAGCGAATTTAACAAATTTGAAGCAGACCGCGACCATTCTCGCGCTTGGAGTAATTGTCTTTGCCCTGATTTTTACTCTCCAGGCTATTCTTACACTCGGGGCGATTCTCGCACTCGGGGCGATTCTCGTGCTCGGGGCGATTATCGTGCTTGGGGCGATTCTCACATTAGGGACGATTCTCGCGCTCATGGTGATTCTCGCGCTCAGGGTGATTCTCGCGCTCAGGGTGATTCTCACACTCGGGGCGATTCTCACACTCGGGGCGATTCTCATATTTGGGACGACTCTCACGTTCAGGGCGATTCTCACACTCGGGGCGATTCTCATATATGGGACGATTCTCACATTCAGGGCTATTCTTGCACTCGCGGCAATTCTCACATTAGGGACGATTCTCACGCTCAGGGTGATTCTAGCGCTCAGGGTGATTCCAACGCTCGGGCCGATTTTCACGCTTCGGGTGATTCTCACGCTCAGGGTGATTCCTATGCTCGGCACGATATTTGCGATTAGGGTGGTTCTCACGCTTAGGGAGATTCTCGCGCTGGGGCGGTTCTTGTGCTTAGGGCGATTCTCACTTTCGGGACGGTTCTCGTGCTCGGGACGATTTTCACTCCAGAGACAACTCTCGCCCTGGGGCGGTTCTCACCCTCAGGGTGGTTCTCGCGCTCAGAGTGATTCTCGCGCTCAGGGTGATTCCAATGCTCGGGCCGATTTTCGCGCTTAGGGTGATTCTCGCGCTGGGGCGGATCTTGTGCTCGCGCCGATTCTCACTTTCGGGACGATTCTCGTGCTCGGGGCGGGTCTCACTCTAGAGACGACTCTCGCCCTGGGGCGGTTCTCACCCTCAGTGTGGTTCTCTCACTCAGGGTGATTCTCATGCTCAGGGTGATTCCTACGCTCGGGGCGATTTTCGCGATTAGGGTGGTTCTCTTGCTTAGGGAGATTCTCACGCTGGGGTGGTTCTTGTGTTCGAGGTGATTCTCACTTTCGGGACGGTTCTCATGCTAGGGGCGATTCTCACTTTCGGGACATTTCTCGTGCTCGAGGCGATTCTCACTCTAGAGACGACTCTCGCCCTGGGGCGGTTCTCTCCCCCAGGGCGGTTCTCCCGCTCAGGGTGATTCTCACGCTCAGGGTGATTCCTATGCTCGGGACGATTTTCGTGCTCGGGGTGATTCTCACTCTCGAGATGTCTCTTGCCCTGGGGCGGTTCTCACCCTTAGGGCAGTTATCGAGCTCAGGGCCTCACGCTCAGGGTGATTCCTACGCTCGGGACAATTTTCACACTTAGGGTGGATCTCGTGCCTCTGGAGATTCTCGCCCTGGGGCGGTTCTTGTGCTCGGGGCGATTCTCACTTTCGGGACGATTCTTGTGCTTGGGGCGATTCTCACTCCAGAGACGACTCTCGTGCTCGGGGTGATTCTCACTCTGGAGACGACTCTCGCCCTCAGGGCAGTTCTCAAGGTCAGGATGATTCTCGCGATCAGGGTGATTCCTACACTTGGGACGATTTTCGCGCTAAGGGTGGTTCTCACGCTTCGGGAGATTCTCGCGCTGGGGTGGTTCTCGCGTCGGGGTGGTTCTTGTGCTCAGGGCGATTCTCACTTTCGGGACGATTCTCGTGCTTGGGGCAATTCTCGCCCTCAAGGTGATCCCGACGCTCGGGCCGATTTTCGCACTTAGGGTGATTCTTGCACTGGGTTGGTTTCTCATGCTCAGGGTGATGCCGACGCTCGAGACGATTTTCGTGCTTAGTGTGATTCTCGTGCTTAGGGTGAATCTTGCGCTTAGGGCGATTCTCGCACTTAGGGTGATTCCTATGCTCGGGACGATTTTCGAGCTTAGGGTGATTCTCGCGCTTAGGGTGATTCTCGCGCTTAGGGTGATTCCTACGCTCGGGACGATTTTCGAGCTCAGGGTGATTCTCGCGCTTAGGGTGATTCTCGCACTTAGGGTGATTCTCGCGCTTAGGGTGATGATTCTCATGCCCAGGGCGATTCCTACACTCGGGACGATTTTCACCCTTAGGGTGATTCTCAAGCTTAGGGTGATTCTCATGCTCAGGGCGATTCCTACGCTCGGGACGATTTTCACACTTCGGGTGATTCTCACGCTCAGGGCGATTCCTACGCTCGGGACGATTCTCGTGCTGGGTGATTCTTGTCCTTTTTTGTTTTTGCTTTTTTTGTACAAGATCGAGGCTCGTGTAAGAGCCAACATTAATCACATAAAAACAAAGTGACACATAAAACATATGATAAATGGAGCGGGAGTCAAAATCGGGATAGACAAGGAGGCACACAAGTACAACAGTATAAAGTTCTCGTGCTCGGGGTGATTCTTGTGCTCGGGGTGATTCTCACGCTCGGGGTGATTCTCGTGCTCGGGTGATTCTCGCGCTCGGGGTGATTCTCGTGCTCGGGGTGATTCTCGCGCTCGGGGTGATTCTCGCGCTCGGGGTGATTCTCGTGCTCGGGGTGATTCTCGCGCTCGGGGTGATTCTCGTGCTCGGGGTGATTCTCGTGCTCGGGGTGATTCTCGCGCTGGGTTGGGCTTTGCCGTCTGATGAACGTAATCATTCACTGTGATTTCCCGGATCCACCGAAGGGGTTCCCCCTTTTGGAAGCGTTCCGACTGTCATCACCGTCGCCTTTCTAACGGTAAAATGTGGAGGCAATTATGTGGGGAAAGAGCCAGCGACAAGTGGAATGATGTACAACGTGAGCCTGCGATGCAAATTCGCATTAACACGTCACTGTCCATGTCCACGGAAGGTAGAGCTACATGTGTGACCCTGAATGTGACATGTCCATAGCTACATGTGTGACCCTGAATTGAGACATGTTAAAGCAGGACAGCTCGGAGATCGTGAACTCGTCTTTGGGTTCGACACCGTCTATCGGATGGATGTTAAGCCGGCTATCCCGTCTTTAGTTGCTGGACGTTAAAGATCCCACGGTGTCCTTCACGAAGAGTAGGCGAGCTATCGCCGGCACCCTGAACAAATTCCTTCCCGGACTACTGCTCGGAAGGCAATGGCAAACCTCCTAGTATAACCCTTGCTGAGAATTTTCCCGTTCGTGTTCAGTTCACGCATTTATGGGGAAACAGTCTTGAAGACATTTCCCAAAAAGTATTCGTTTAGTAGGATTATTCAATATGAAAAGTTAGTTTTCTCTTTTAACAATAACTCGTGTAACTATGACGTCACTCGGTAGCGAGCATACCTCCGCCAGGCTGAACAGGTTACATTTTGTAACCCACTGAGAGGTCAGATCCGTATTGGAATCTTCACCAAAATCGAATCAATTCTTCCTCGTCGCACACCCAACGCCTCCACCAAGTTTCGGCCGAATTCGTCCATAACCTTTTGAGATACCTGGCAGACAGACAGGGGTCTGCTGCAGGGGTCGCTCAAGCTTTTGGGTCTCACTATCTGCCATGATCTTTCTTGGGAAAACCACATTTCCAAGCTGGCCTCCAAAGCCAGTCGCCGACTGGGCATCCTCCGTCGTGCGAAGTCCTTCCTCGGCACACCTGAGCTCCTCACCACATACAAGGCTTTCATCCGCAGCTCAATGGAATACTGTTCTCCCCTATGGGCCGGTGCTCCTGCCTCACACCTAGCTCGGCTTCACGCTGTTGAAACCAAAGCTTTCAGAATTATTGGAATCTCCCGCGATGAAGCTATCTCTGAGGGCCTCTCACTCACTCACCGCAGGCAGGTAGGTGGTCTTTCTGTCTTCTACCGACTCCTCTCCGGCCTTGCACCCCCAGCTCTCTCTGTGCTCTGTCCCCCAAATATTCCTACAGGTCGCACAAGATCTGCCAGCAACCCTCTGATGGTTAAACTGCCGAAATCTCTGCTCTCTGCTCACCTTCACTCTTTCATTCCCCTTTTCTCCTGCCTCTGGAACAAACTCCCTCACTCCAGGTACCAAAGGAGGAGCCTCACCCTAGGTTGTCTGAGTCGCGGAGCTAATAATTGACGCGACCATCGCGCACGACCTGAACGGGACTCGAGTTCGTGACCTGCTCCATGACGACCTCCAAGCTCTTCCGTAGGTCTCTATAGGTGTGAAAAGAGCCGCAGGACGTGGTTTTTCGGTTCCCGCCTGATAGGCCTACTCAGGTAGACCGTAGTTTGAATTCTAGGTGTTGAGCTCCAGCACGAGCCTTTCCCGTGTTCTTCCAGACTCTCGCTCGACGCTCCCACGGATTCGCACGGGAATCTCCAGGTCTCGGACCCGTGGGCGGGGCCTCGTCGCACCCCTGACGAGCACGTGTTCCCCATCCCCGATCGGGATACTCGGCTCCTCGTGGGCGGATGTTGTTACCCCGTTATCGCAAAGCCCCCTCCCGATAACGCCTCGCCCAGATGCTGCTCTCACCGCCCTGCAACACCGAGCCCTCCGAGCGTGGAGCCGACGGTGCGTGAGGGTTCGGGTATCGATCAGAGCCCATCAGCAAGGTGCGCACCCGTCTCGCGCCGTTTCGCGGGTTTTTTGCCCAATTAACACCGAGGTCACCCCTGGTTTGCACTTTTCGGGCAAGAAGACTCGATTATGCGTATTTTGTCATGTGCCGCGGGAGTTTGATGCACGCGACGCCGTGCGCAGGTGATTGTCCGCTCTGCTTGCAGGTGCGTTCGTTTTGAAGCTTCTGTGACCCTCCGCTAACCTTCCGCCGGACCCTCCATCGAATCCGCACCGAAGCCTCCGCCTCCCAGGGTGCGGCGAACGGGCAACCCCCCCCCCCCCCCCACGTGCGGGTGTTAGGGGGGGGGCTGCCATTAGACCTACCATGCGCGATCTCAGCCCCGGCAAAGAAGACCATGTGTTGCACTTCTAGGTGTTCGGCGGTTTCGGCACCACGCCGTCGCCCTTACCGAACGACCCGGCCTAATATGCATCTCCGCTCGCTGTGGACCTTCTTGGTGACCGCGGCCTGTTGTCTCGAGTTCGTCCAAAGTCGGGGTGCGAGTGCTCACGGTGAGTGTGTACAAAAAGCATCGAACTCTAAAATGTAAAATGTCTCCGTAGAGAAGAACCAGAGCTGCGTTTTTAACCACAGTGGCGGATCCATCCTCCTGAGCCGAAGTTTCACGTGTGAGTGCGATGAGTGCGATGTGTGTGCGCGAGATATGTTACCAGCCGTTAATAAATCACCTTTTGCGTGTTCCGTAGTCGAACAAGTGGCGTCAAAGTGTCTGCCCGGTGATGGACGGCGGTTACCGTCTCTCCCTCCCCGAAATACCCCCCTGGACTCCCCGTACCACCTCTCTGTGTCACAACATGGAAGGATTTAACACTTCACAAGACTCCATAAATCATGTCTTAGCATTCCGTTCCTACTGACCTGCTTAGGCTGATTGAGTTGTTGCAGCAAAACACTTACATTGCAGATATAAACTAGAACGGCACTCAATAGAGAGCATACCTCCACCTGGTTGGCCATATCACTCAATGGTGAAGAATCACTTGAAAAATTCTACTAGCTTGATCCAGATCCGGATCTTCACCAAAATTGAATCGATTCTTCCTTGTCACACACACAACCTGCCCAACAAGTTTGGACCTAATCCATCCATAACTTTTTGAGATATCCTGCTATGTATCGTTTTTGGCCCTATCTCCCAATGGTGAATAATCACTTAAAAAATAAATAATTCTCCTTTCCGAATCCATCTTCAGATCTTCACCAAAATCGAATCGAATCGTCCTTGTCAGAAACCCAACCGTTCCACCAAGTTTCGTCCAAATCCATCCATAATTTTTGAGATATCCTGCTATGTATCGTTTTTGGCCCTATCTCCCAATGGTGAAGAATCACTTTTAAAATTCTAGTAGCCGGATCCGGATTTTCACCAAAATCGAATCATTTCGTTCTTTTCACATACGCTACATCTCTGCCAAATTTCATCCGAATCCGTCCACAACTTTTTGAGATATTTTGTTCACAAACTGACAAACTGACAGACAAACGGACAGACAGGAGTGAAAACATAACCTCCATCCACCTTCGGTGGCGGAGGTAAAAAGCTCATTGAGCCAAATACATTATTTACAACGACAATGGATTGTAAATGATTCCGAAATCGCAAAACGAAAGTTAATGAACACAAAACTCATGGACAATGTATTATAATACTGTTTCGAGATGTGGAACAAATGAATGATGTATCAAATAAACATTAAGCTTATTACTCTACAAATAATAGTGCGGTCCATGTATGTCATAATCCATCAAACTATTATATATTAAGAACAAATAAAATCAATAACCTGACAGTCTCGGTATTGCGTTATATAACGTTATAACACTGACATTATATAACGCAGGATTTACTACGAATAACATACCAAGAGTGTCATTCTGCCATATATTATACTGTTCTTGTCATGTGTGATAATTATATTACATTACAAACTAGACTGGAGCGCACACCTCCACCAGGCTGAACAGGTTATGTTTTGTGTCCCACTGATAGGCCGGATCTGGATTCGGACCTGAACCAAAATCTAATTCAGCTTGTTCTTGTCAACGAACCAACTCATCCACCTAGTTTTGTCCTAATCCATCCACAACTTTATAAATGTCATGTTATAAATAGTTTTTGGCCCTATCTCTCAATGGTGAAAAATCACTTAAAATTTTACAAAAATTCTCGTATGTTAGGGTGCTGGCTTGGGATCCTGGGTTCGAATCCCGGTCAATCGTTGAATTAAGGCCAGAGAGGGTTGACTCAGCCTGTCATCCATCCGAGGTCGGCAAAATTGAGTACCAGCTCACTGGTAATCGGGGCACTGCATCAGCAGCACTAACGAGCTTCCAGAAAAATGATGCAACCAGCAGCCACAGGCTGCATACGAAAAACAAACAAACCCAACCTGTCCATCAAGTTTCATCTGAATCCGTCCATAACTTTTTGAGATGTGGAAACAAACAAACAGACAACGGTGAAAACACAACCTCCGTCCACGTTCGGTGGCGCAAGTAAAAAAAAAACTGAAAACAAAAGCTCAATTCGCAATTGGTTCATTAACTTTTAGACAATATCTAGACTTTGAGTGAGGCCTCTTACAAATCCTTTGCTCATCGTATTGTTTTGATAAATATTAAAAGCGATTTTCAATCCATTTTTGAGAATTGAATATATACAGTCCTTCTTTGTGATAAATAGCAGCCAAATATGGAGTAATAATAATAATAACAATGATAATAACATTAATAACTCGAGAGCTCATAGAACACCTTACCCCTTGCAGTCTTGATAAAAAGGACATAGGAAGAGTCTTTTAAAGCCTTTCTTTGCGTTTTGCTGAATCTCACAGTTGCTCTGCCCTCGGCCCATGAGATGGAGTGAATCCTTTTCCATGTGTTGTCACTTCTCGTTATACGAACTTGATACGTTCCACGAAAATAATGTCTATGGCGAAAAATATTTTTTTCATGGAGTTGGTGTTATAAATCGAAGATGCATTCCTGGGGGACATGTTACACAGCGAAACCAAAGCTAACTAAATTCATATAGCCAGTGAGGAGCTGCTTCCCTTTATTTGTGAACCAGAAGCTGCATGCCAAAACTGTCAGTGTATTTATTTGTATGTGTTACATTTGCAAATGTATTTGTCAGGGGAGACAACTCATGTTTTATAGCATTCTTTTTGTCTGAAGTTGTTCTGCTGAGTTATTTATTTCTCGTTTTGTAAGCTGGAAGCGGTATGCCGAGAGGAACGGGCATGTTGAAAGGTTTTGCCGATGCTTTCAATTTACGACTCCCAGGCTCTTGGCAATGTCACAACGTTGATTGATGACAGGATTGGAAACTGGCTGATGTAATGATAGACCCATAGACTTATAACAGAAGGCCATACTTTGAGAATGGCCAGTCATCGTTTTTCATTCCATATTGAATATTTGCAAACCTGTTTACCACCTATCTGACTGTGTGTGTGTGTGTGTGTGTGTGTGTGTGTGTGTGTGTGTGTGTGTGTGTGTGAGCGTACGCTGGACGTCGCTGAGTCCTTGGGCGACCCCTCAGCAGCATCCTGACACACACCACCGTGCGCTATGGAATGAGGTGTTTTTACGGTGGTCGGAATGCAAATCCTGCCACCAACCTCCTTGAGAGAGGACCCAGTACCATTTTGTCGACCTCGGAAGGAGATCAGGCTGAGTCAACCCCACCTGGTATTAACTCAACAGCTGAATGGGATTCAAACTCAGGACCTTAGGATCCCAAGCCCGCCACCCTAACCATTAGGCCAACACCAGGTATACCTGACGAGTTCTGTGTCATTTGATACCCTTTGCCATTGGTTACGTACTGAAGATATCTCACCTAAATGAATGAATACCCACCATAAATACATCAAAATAGAAGGAAAAATAGGGCCAATACCTTTGGGCGCTCACCTGGTAGAATAAAGCAGTATACTACACCACCAAAAGGTATTTTGAACAGTATCACAGTATTTTAAACCAATTTAAATGGTTGCTAGAATACAGGGCAGAATGTAGAATCGTACTTATGTAATCACAAGACTTTAAACATCCAAAAAAATACCTATTTTGGGGGACAACCAGCCTCCCCCCACCCCCCCCCCACCCCCTCCGCCCTTACAACCTCTCCGACCCCGATTTTTCTAATGCTGTGAACAAACATTGGTACATCATGGGTGATGAAGGTTGTAATCAAGTGTCACCAAAATTGTGTGTGCCGTTTCGGGGAAGAGAGAAAATACCTATTGGTACATCATGGGTGATGAAGGTTGTGGTCAAGTTTCATAGAAATTGTGTGTGTAGTTTCAGAGGAAAAAGCAAATTCCTATTTTCGGGGGTTAAACAAACACGGATCCACTTTAACCCCCGATAGACCCCCTTAGACCTCGATTTCTTTTTTAATGCCGTGAATAAACTTGAGTTTCAACCTACCAAATATAATTTTAGCCAAGTTTGGTCACAATCCCATCAGCAGTTTCAGAGAAGAAGTTGCAAGTGTTTACAGACTGACGGACTGACGATGCGCCATTCCATAAGCTCCCCAGAACTAGGTTCTAGGTGAGCTAATACATGAGTACATTGCTGTACACCAATAATAGAAGAGATTGCATGTCAAGGAGAGATGTGTGAGATGTGGGTTAGCGCACGCATGCTCATACCTTTTTACCACATCTAAGTTCATAGCTATCGTGATAGTGTGGCAAGACCTCTTACCACGAGCGCTTGATGCCAGGTAGATACAGGTCGTTTTACACTCATATTATAGGTTAATGCTTCCCCTTACATTATCCGGTCCTCAGCACAGCACATACACTACCCCTTTATACGCAGCAGCAGAACAAAAATACGCATCAGGGAAAACTTACAGCGTATATTGAAAAGTTCGGTTACTTTATTAATTGCGTATCAGCGAAAATGCGTTAACCGGGAGTGCGTACAGCGAGGAGTGCCTGTACTGCTAAACACAAGGTTTTTGAAAGTTCAAGGGAGGCGATTTGTGTTCTACAAGGTTAAAGTAATAATTCAATTGTAATAAAATTAATGTTTTAAAGGCTGGAGTAAAAAACTCTTGGAGGTTTACCGCCTTTAATGCACCGTCTTTTACACCAACTTATTTAACATGTCAAAAGGGAACCAAAATGCTCAAACCACCTCGATGCTAATCTGTGCCTTGATACCCTACAACATAGATGTGATGCATCTTTTTTCCGATTTGCGGTTTATGAAGAGGTAATTTTGCGGTTAAAATTCGAAATCTTCGTCACGCTTAGCCGTGACGTCACACTCAGAAGTTGACAGCCATTTCCATTCTGTCTACGGGTTACATCATCGTACGATTTAACTCAAACAGTGAATAATTTTCGATTTACCACCAGTATGCCTTGTCGATGCATCCTTGGAGGTTGTAGTAATACACACCGACATGATTGCATGCTACACCGATGGCCAAAAGAGACGAACTTGCCCATAAATTAGATGACGTTTGTCCGAAATACCGAAGTGTGGATCGGGTGAACAAGATGTTCGCTTATGTGCTCGGAACATTTTACAGAGCACAGTTATGAAATAACAGATGTATAGATCTTGTGGTTATCGAGCATGATTGAAAGAGGATACCATCCCCACGATTAAGCGGAAGAAACAGCCATAATCGCTCAAAACCATCCAGCAGCACTCCCGGATCCACCATCCCCCCACAATCCCCTATTAACAATCACCCCCACAATACCCACTACCATCCCACACCACTCCCCTTCCACAATCCCACATCAATCATCAGCCTCACAATACCCACCTTCCCCCCACAATCCCCTCTTAACAATCACCCCCATAATACCCACTACCATCCCACACCACTCCCCTTCCACAATCCCACATCAATCATCAGCCTCACAATACCCACCATCACCCCCACTCCACTCCCACGAGCACCACTCCCCCATCCACTGAGGTGGGACATCGA
The DNA here is from genome assembly GCF_964187855.1 of Myxine glutinosa. Classification (NCBI taxonomy): domain Eukaryota; kingdom Metazoa; phylum Chordata; class Myxini; order Myxiniformes; family Myxinidae; genus Myxine; species Myxine glutinosa. The sequence goes on along the minus strand of NC_136271.1, from coordinate 80,596,762 downwards.
CATTGCACAAAACAGCACGGACACGGAATGACACAGCAAGGATGAGGCGCGACCTTCACCTTCAAATTTACACTTTTTGAAAAGTACAAAACTACAAACCTTAAATAACTCTTTTCCTTGTATAAGGTTGCTATAGACGCCAGCTTATTTGCTAAGGAAGAATTCACATGTTATGGTAACATGCTATGGTAACATGACAATCTTACTATAATTCACCAAATGTCCGTCCGTCCGTTCGAAGGTACAGCAAAAACGGCTCAACCGATCGCAACGATATTTTGGGTGGGTAATCCTAGGACCCCCTGGAGTAAAATAGGCTATATTGTTTTTCCAATTTTCCAGTTTTTCCAAACACGATGGAATAATATTTACCGATATGAACAGTGACGTGGCTTTTGTTGAAATTATACGTACCAGGAAAGAGTAGATCGACTCCTGACGAACTCTTCCTATATAAACGTGCGGCTCCGAAGTAACACGGCAGCGTGTGCAAAGCGACTGAGAAACAAGTGAAGCGGCCGCTTCCGTGTTACAGATTCGGCACACACTCTTCCCACATAAACATGCGACTGAGAAAGACATGTAGCGGCCGCTTCCATTTTGCAGATTTCAATCTTTTTCCAAAATGGGCGCCATGTACTGTTTAGATTTTGATGATTTGCGTATGATATGATTCAACGGATGTTTATATGAATCGTTTAAAATAAAAAAAGCCTTCAATTTCTGATATTTTGCCTTTTCATTTGGACTTCCCAATTGAAGCCCCGCCCATAGGGCGGGTACCGTTGCTAGTCACTATCATTCATGCACACTAGTATAGCTTATAACTCACACATTCCTGTGAAGCCTTTAACTGATATGTATATATATATATATATATATATATATATATATATATATATATATATATATATATATATATATATATATATATATATAACTGTAAGAAATAGTAAAAACTCCAAAGTACGAGCAGGGCGTCTCATTTGTATTGAATAAATAATCGTTAGATTAAATAAGACGCGGACGTAGCTTCAGGACGTCGATCTTTAATTGTCGACAAGCTTTCGACCAACAAAGGTCTTATGCTCAGTCTACAAAAACATCAGGCATGTATATCAGTCAAGTATGTATGGTGATATGTGTGTGAGATGTGTGATGTGTGTAGAAAATGCATACAGAAGGAAGAGCCACGCCAAAGATCACTCACCAGCCCCAAGTTCAACGGAAGTGACCGTTTGCGTTACAGTTAGGGTGCACGTGCATATACAAATATAGACATATAGAAATATAGAAATATATATTATATAGAAATTATATTATATAGAAATATAGAAATATAGAAATATAGAAATACGGACATATAAAATATACAAATATACTTACAATATATATATATATATATATATATATATATATATATATATATATATATATATATATATATATATATATATATATGCATATATATATATATATATATATATATATATATATATATATATATATATATATATATATATATATATATAGATATATATACATGTATATATATACTGAAACGCAAAAGAAACTTACCACCTTTGAAACCTTTAAATATCAACAATAACACTGTGTGTAGTAAATGTGTGAACTTATTTGTGGACAATAGTGTCCTCACTGTCAGACAAAACGGTCACGGATGGTCACTTGAACCTTCAATGGTCACTTCATAGCACAGCTGTTGAACAGCCGTTTTGACTGTCAGTGATTAGCCAAGAGGTACGGGATGATTTTAATGAGCTGCACGTGATGTCTTGATATTGGCTTTAAAAAGGCCAGTGCAAAATGGGCATTTTGACCGAAAAATTTGACCATTTTGACCAACTTCAAAAAGACCGAAAACACAAAAGAAACTTACCACCTTTGAAACCTTTAAATATCAACAATAACACTGCGTATAGTAAATGTGTGAACTTATTTGTGGACAATAGTGTCCTCACTGTCAGACAAAACGGTCACGGATGGTCAATTGAACCTTCAATGGTCACTTCATAGCACAGCTGTTGAACAGCCGTTTTGACTGTCAGTGATTAGCCAAGGGGTACGGGATGATTTTAATGAGCTGCACGTGATGTCTTGATATTGGCTTTAAAAAGGCCAGTGCAAAATGGGCATTTCAATCAACATGCCACGATTGTCAAGGCATCAACGGCAGCGTGCCCTGGGCATGCTGCAAGGTGGACTGAGCTACCGTGAGGTGGCACGTCGCCTTGGCTGTTCACACCAGACGATATCGGCCCTGGTGGACAGAGACACCCTCCACAACTCTGCAGATGACAGAGCTCGATCAGGGAGGCCAAGAGTCACCACTGCAAGGCAGGACAAGCAGATGGTCCGAAGTCACCTGCGGGATCGATTCCGTCCAGCATCCCGCACTGCGGCAGAAACTCCGGGGCGTGCAAACCTACGGATCTCCAATGATACTGCACAAAGACGACTGCATGACTATGGTCTGACTGCCAGAAGACCATACAGAGGCCCCGTGATGACGGTTGCCCATCGCCGCAACCATCAGAGATGGTGCCAGCAGCATCAGCGGTGGACCTTGGCGCAGTGGAACGAGGTCGCTTTCAGCGATGAGTCAAGGTTCTGTGTGGACAGTCCTGATGGGCGTGAGTGTGTCTGGAGAAGAACTGGCGAGCGATATGCCGATTGTTGCGTGCGTCAAGCCAACAGGTGGGGTGGCCCAAGTGTGATGGTGTGGGCAGCCATATCAGGCCGGTACAGGACGCCACTGGTGGTTGTGGATGGGAATCTTAACGCCCAGCGGTATGTGGATAACATCCTGCGACCTCATCTGCTGCCATTCCTGCTAGACCACCCAGAACTGAGAACCTTTCAGCATGACAACGCTCGTCCCCATGCTGCTCGCTTTACCACTGCATTTCTCCAAGGCGAGAACATCAACACCATGCAGTGGCCTGCGCTCTCCCCTGACCTGAATCCCATAGAGCACCTGTGGGATGAGCTTGGGAGACGCGTAGTTGGCAGGGCTAGGACACTGGCAGAGCTGCTTCAGACATTGAGGACTGAGTGGGACAGAATCCAGCAGCAATCCATCCAAAGTCTGGTAGGCAGTATACGCCGACGATGCACTGCCTGTATCCAAAACAATGGTGGCCATACACGCTATTGAAAGGGGACTGACATTGCACCCTGTGCTGTTCTGTACTGTAGAACAAACTGATGAGATGGTGTATCTTGGTCAAAAACTTGACATGTCATCAATAAAATGCCAATGTTTCAATTAGCAATTGTTGGTTTGTTTTATTTTGAACTGTTACAATTTTATTACATTTCAAACAAGTGGTAAATTTCTTTTGCGTTTTCGGTCATTTTGAAGTTGGTCAAAATGGTCAAATTTTTCGGTCAAAATGCCCATTTTGCACTGGCCTTTTTAAAGCCAATATCAAGACATCACGTGCAGCTCATTAAAATCATCCCGTACCCCTTGGCTAATCACTGACAGTCAAAACGGCTGTTCAACAGCTGTGCTATGAAGTGACCATTGAAGGTTCAAGTGACTGTCCGTGACCGTTTTGTCTGACAGTGAGGACACTATTGTCCACAAATAAGTTCACACATTTACTATACGCAGTGTTATTGTTGATATTTAAAGGTTTCAAAGGTGGTAAGTTTCTTTTGTGTTTTCGGTCGTTTTGAAGTTGGTCAAAATGGTCAAATTTTTCGGTCAAAATGCCCATTTTGCACTGGCCTTTTTAAAGCCAATATCAAGACATCACGTGCAGCTCAATAAAATCATCCCGTACCCCTTGGCTAATCACTGACAGTCAAAACGGCTGTTCAACAGCTGTGCTATGAAGTGACCATTGAAGGTTCAAGTGACCATCCGTGACCGTTTTGTCTGACAGCGAGGACACTATTGTCCACAAATAAGTTCACACATTTACTACACGCAGTGTTATTGTTGATATTTAAAGGTTTCAAAGGTGGTAAGTTTCTTTTGCGTTTCAGTATATATATATATATATATACACACAGTCATGGCCAAAAATATTAGCACCCTTGCAATTTTTTCAAATTATGCACCATTTCTTGAAAATCTTGAAAATTCTTGAAAATTGTTGAAATAAAAAATCTTTTGGTATCCACAAATGTATTTCTTTGGTTTTCCATGTGTTACGTGGTCCTCCCGGTAACTACCTGGTCTTGGTGACCCCCGGACCGTGGGAGGGACCCCGCCAGAAAGATATATGGTTTATACGCTTTCGTAACGCAATCAATATGAATTCCGGTCAAGAAGAAACCCCACACCAAGGATCCGGAATAATCAATAATATATTCACTGAGCAATCAACAACCATCAACCATGCACAATCAATATTACAACCATGTGAACTCATCTACACAAACTCTAAGATGGCCATCTTAATCTTATACATTCCTCACGTGAGCCCCACTCCTGACTCCCTCCGTGGTCAATGTCTCTCCTCTCCGCACACGGGCGGTTGAACGAGCCCCGGGCGGACGTGCTCTAAACGTGCCGTCTCGGACTGGGGCCGCGGCTGCAGCGCACCTCCTTGCCAAGCCACGGGGCAAACCCAGCGCGGCGTCCAACGGGCGCGAGGCCCCAAGTGCGACCCTTACGCGTCCTTGTAGATGGGCAAAAACCCAGCGCGGCTTCCGACGCGAGCGAGGCCCAACGTGCGGACCCGTACGCGTCTTTGTAGACGGGGCAAACTGTCCCGGACGCTTGGTTTCGTGCACGAACTCACGGTGACTGGACGTGTCAAAAGGTATTTACCGCCCAGGTAACTCCTCTCGCCAGACGTTTCGCAACGGCGCGTTTTCCGCGCAGCGTAAGGTCGATTCCACCTTCTCGTCGTCGCGGGGCGAGGAAGTAGAAGCCCCGTCCTTTTCTCTCCTCGTGTCTTTTCTTCTTCCGTTTCCGGCCACTTCCGTTTCCGGCCACTGGTTCCGAAGGGCTCCTGACCCTCCCATCACAACAACCCTTAATATAATACACACGGATAAGCAACCTGAATGGTAATTTACATACATTCACCTAAATATGTAACACTCCCCCCCTTCAAGAAAGAAAGTTTGAACCCAGCGAAAACTTTCTTTGCCGGCCAATTTGGAGAAACAAACCAGATCACTCAACCCCCCCCACATTATCAGTTCCCCCCGGGCACAGTTATCACTTAAAAATAAAGCCAGTTAAGCCACTCGATAGCACTTTTCCGGGAGGCCAAGCCGAGTATTCACTACATGGATGCCTTTAGGAACGCGGAGTTCACGGTTAGTCCGTGCAGGAAAGTTCTCTACATGGGCGCCTTGAGGAACGTGGAGTTCACGGTTAGTCCGTGCAGGAAAGTTCTCTACATGGGCGCCTTTAGGAACGGCGTTCACGGTTAATTCGTGTAGGAATCTTGGCTCGGCGGCTCCGCCGCCTTCAGTGCTTCAACTTCTCAGAACGTCCCTAATAATTAGGGTGGGACCACTGGTCCCTGTAGTCCCCTGAATACCGGTCTTCTTCTCGGCCACTACTTTGCCAATTCTTCCTTCGGGAGCGGCCGTAACTCAGGGAGCCTCCATAATAATATTGACTGCGGCCACCACCAAAACTACCGCCCAGTTGTCCTCTCCTGTAGACCTCTCGACGCCTACGAAATGCCTTCCCTACTGTTATGGTCCGACCCTCCAAATCCTTGCCATTCCAATTCTTCTCTGCCTCTCTGGCGTCTTTTGTGCTGGCAAACGTGACAAAGCCGAACCCTCTTGACTGTTGCGTTTCCCAGTCTCTTACCAACCGCACTTCCACCAGCGGCCCATATCTGTTGAAGACAGAGGTCAGAACTTCTTCCTCTGTTTTGAAGTTCAGTCCCCCTACAAATAACTTGGCACTTTTGTCACCATCCCGAGCTGGTGTGGTGTTATTTTCCCTGCTGGGCTCTTTATCAACCCTCAGGTTACCATAAACTTGACCCCCGGCCAAATCATTCCCGAGAACCACAGATACACCCTCTACAGGAAACGTGGCTTGTAAACCGACGGTGACCGGTCCTGACACCAAATCGGACTCCAACTGGATGACCTGAAGGGGAGCACTAACACCGCCCCCGATCCCCTGTAAACGAACACTATCCCCCGTTGCCGTCTCCTCGGACCATGGCAAAATGCCTTCAAGCATTAAAGATTGATGGGCCCCTGTGTCTCTCAATATCCTAACCGGTCTCCGGTTAGTCGAGGCTCCATCCAGTGACACAAACCCCTCGGAAACAAATGGTTGGTAACCCTCTTGATGGCGATTTCTTACGCTAGCCATCGCATTCGGAGTTGTAATAGTCGGACTCCGCTCTGGGTTGTCCCTTTTCATGAGGTAACAACTGGACATCAAGTGTCCAGGTTTTTTGCAAAACGCGCAAGTAGGCCCGGAGGAAAAACTCGGGGTCTGCCTCGGGCCCCCCGAACTATAAGTTTGTCTTGGGCCCGCATCCCTCTGATTTCGAACCGGTGGGGTATCATAGTTGTCCCCATAATCATCTCGAGGCCGCCGCCATGTATGGTCGTTCTCCGCACACGCTGTTCCCCACCTCCCCTGCGGAGATCTAGGCGAGGAGTTAGGTTCGTGGACCCCTATTCGGTGGGTTAAGGCATAATCATCTGCCATGGTGGCTGCGTCCCACAACTTTGGTACCTTCTTTTCCTGCAGGTACACTTTGATGTCCTCGTGGACACACTGCTGGAATTCCTCCACCAGGATCAAGTCCCGCAATGTCTCGAAGTCTTTCCCGACTCCTTTTGACTCACACCACCGATCAAACATGTTTTCTTTCACTCTGGCAAACTCCACATGGGTCTCACTCTCCCTCTTCCTGGCATTCCTGAATTTTTGCCTGTAAGCTTCCGGAACCAACTCATAGGCTTTGAGGATGTGCTTCTTCAGTACCTCATAATCTGCACATTGGTCCATTGGTAGCGCCGAATAAATTTCCTGAGCTTTCCCCACCAGCACACTTTGCACGAGTATGGTCCATGCCTCCTCCGGCCAGTTTAATTGTCGAGCCACTTTCTCAAAGTGTGGAAAAAATTTCGCGACTTCTTTTTCACTGAACGGTGGAACCAGCCTCACATGTCTGCCCACATCCCAGGTTTTCTGGTTAGGTGTCGACCCCGTCAGCAAGGGTGGTGCCTCTCCCCGTTCTCTCATTAACTCCAGCTCCTTGAATTTGATTTCTTGCTGAAGCTGCATGTCACGTTCCTTTAATTCCCTTTCCGCTTTTCTCTCCTCTGCTTCGAGGTCCCTTGCAGCTCTCCTTTCCTCTGCTTGTTCCTTTTCTCTTCTTTCCTGGAGTTCTCTTTCCACTCTCCTTTCCTCTGCTTGTTTCTCTTCTCTCCTCTCCTCTGCTTTCCTTTCTTCTTCTGCTCTTTCCTTTTCTGCTTTCCTTTCTTCTTCTGCTCTTTCCTTTTCTGCTTTCCTTTCTTCTTCTGCTCTTTCCTTTTCTGCTTTCCTTTCTTCTTCTGCTCTTTCCTTTTCTGCTTTCCTTTCTTCTTCTGCTCTTTCCTTTTCTGCTTTCCTTTCTTCTTCTGCTAACCTTTCCTGGAGTTCTCGTTCCACTCTCCTTTCCTCTGCTTGTTTCTCTTCTCTCCTCTCTTCTGCTTTCCTTTCTTCTTCTTTTAACCTTTCCTGGAGTTCTCGTTCCACTCTCCTTTCCTCTGCTTGCTTCTCTTCTCTTCTCTCTTCTGCTTTCCTTTCTTCTTCTTTGATCCGTTCCTGGCTCCGTAATTGCAACTCCAGTTTCCGGAGCTCCACGTCTTCTGGTTCTTCGGGTAGCCACTCCCAGGCTAACTCGTCCCATGTTCCTAATCCCACCATAGATTGTATCACCGTGGCCTGCAACTCTGCCTTCCTCAAATTAGTTCGGACCTCCAAGTTAAAATGTTTGGCCAATTTCAAGAGATCCGACTTTAGCAACGCTCGGAACTGTGCCTCACTCGGGGTTACCCCAAAGTTCTGTGCCACAAACGCCATGGTGCCTATCGTTAACACCTGTTAACCTTCACCCCAAGACTTTCCCCAATTTCTCAAAAAAAAAAATATTACCAATTAATAATTAATTAATAAATTTTAATTACCAAAAATATTATTATTTTATTATTTTATACACTTTTAGATCCCGGACGTAGACCCAATTGCGAAACCGCAAATCGTAATTTGGACGAGCCCCCAATTCTGTTACGTGGTCCTCCCGGTAACTACCTGGTCTTGGTGACCCCCGGACCGTGGGAGGGACCCCGCCAGAAAGATATATGGTTTATACGCTTTCGTAACGCAATCAATATGAATTCCGGTCAAGAAGAAACCCCACACCAAGGATCCGGAATAATCAATAATATATTCACTGAGCAATCAACAACCATCAACCATGCACAATCAATATTACAACCATGTGAACTCATCTACACAAACTCTAAGATGGCCATCTTAATCTTATACATTCCTCACGTGAGCCCCACTCCTGACTCCCTCCGTGGTCAATGTCTCTCCTCTCCGCACACGGGCGGTTGAACGAGCCCCGGGCGGACGTGCTCTAAACGTGCCGTCTCGGACTGGGGCCGCGGCTGCAGCGCACCTCCTTGCCAAGCCACGGGGCAAACCCAGCGCGGCGTCCAACGGGCGCGAGGCCCCAAGTGCGACCCTTACGCGTCCTTGTAGATGGGCAAAAACCCAGCGCGGCTTCCGACGCGAGCGAGGCCCAACGTGCGGACCCGTACGCGTCTTTGTAGACGGGGCAAACTGTCCCGGACGCTTGGTTTCGTGCACGAACTCACGGTGACTGGACGTGTCAAAAGGTATTTACCGCCCAGGTAACTCCTCTCGCCAGACGTTTCGCAACGGCGCGTTTTCCGCGCAGCGTAAGGTCGATTCCACCTTCTCGTCGTCGCGGGGCGAGGAAGTAGAAGCCCCGTCCTTTTCTCTCCTCGTGTCTTTTCTTCTTCCGTTTCCGGCCACTTCCGTTTCCGGCCACTGGTTCCGAAGGGCTCCTGACCCTCCCATCACAACAACCCTTAATATAATACACACGGATAAGCAACCTGAATGGTAATTTACATACATTCACCTAAATATGTAACACATGGAACAAAACAAAAAAAGTTGAAAAAAAAATCCTAAATCTTAGCTTATTCCACACAGAAATCCTAAAATGGCCCAGACAATATTATTGGCACCTTTTCGAAGTTGTTAGAAATAATTAGATTTCAAGTCGGTGATTCTCCTTTACTTTGGAATTGAACTCACCTGTGGTGAGTTGCAGGTGCCTGCCCCTGGCACTGGGTGTCTTGAATATGAGCATGGCATCATGAAATCAGGAGATTACCAAGGCATTTTGGAGCGCAATGTTCAACCTCATGTCAGAAATCTGGGTCTCCGTCAAAGGTCATGGGTCTTGCAGCAGGACAATGACCCCAAACTCACTTCAAAAAGCACCCAGGAATGGTTCAAGCCAAAATGCTGGACTGTTCTGAAGTGGCCAGCAAAGAGTCCAGATCAAATTCCCATTGAACACCTGTGGGGAGATCTGAAAACAGCAGTTGGGAGAAGGCACCCTTAAAATCTGGGAGAACTGGAGAAGTTTGCACAAGAAGAATGGACCAAACTGCCAGTAGAGAGATGTAGGAAGCTCATTCATGGGTATAGGAAGCGCTTGACTGCAGTTATTTTGTGCAAAGTCTGTGCTCCCAAACATTAAGTCTCGGGTGTGAATAATTTTGTCAATGTCATTTCTATTTATTTTCTAATTTAAAAGGATATATTAAGTTCTGAATCAAAAATAAAGGTTCTGTATTATTAACAGTGAAATCAAGAATTGTGGAGACCAAATACTTTTGTCAATTTCAACTTCTTTTTCGGGAAAATTTTGAGTTATTTGAAAAAAGTGCAAGGGTGCCAATATTTTTGGCCACGACTGTGTGTGTGTATGTATATATATATATTTATATATATATATATATATATATATATATATATATATATATATATAATTATATATATAATTATATATATATATATATATATATATATATATATATATATATATATATATATATATATATATATATATATATATATATATATATATATTACTAGTAGGCTATGCTTTCAGTGGTGAAGAATAACTTTAAAAATAAAAACATTGTATGTGCATAATAAATAGAAGCTTAATGATTTTATAGGCAAGCATCACCGACCTACTGCTGGATATCAATTGCGTTTAATTTATATAAGGATACGTTTATGGTTTTTAACGTAAATTTTTATAGAGGTTTTATTTCAAAGTTTACATTGATAGAAATTACAATTTTCAAATGCTAGACATCGATTGAGGGTTTTTTACGGATGCGATTAAGGTTTTTACATACATTTTCGCTTACAAATGCTTTCCGACGGTTCTCTGATTTTTTTTTCCAGGTGTATCGGCTTCAATGTCCGTCGGCACACCAAATGTCAGCTTCCTTGTCTCCTTTGACGGAGGTGGAAAACGCTGTCTCAAGCATAGATCCAAAATATCGCATAAATCCTTGATTGCGTTCAGATCTGATGACTGAGAAGGCCGTGACGTACTGTATGGATTGCACAAGTGTTATTCATTTGTGGGAATGAATTTGTGGGAATGAATTTGTGGAATTCATTTGTGGAACAAGGCACCCCTTCAATGTCCGTCGGCACACCAAATGTCAGCTTCCTTGTCTCCTTTGACGGAGGTGGAAAACGCTGTCTCAAGCATAGATCCAAAATATCGCATAAATCCTTGATTGGGTTCAGATCTGATGACTGAGAAGGCCATGACGTACTGTATGGATTGCACAAGTGTTATTCATTTTCATCAAACCATTGGGCAACCACACAACTCTGTGGATTGCAACTCCATTGGATTCCAATTGTGGACTCAACTCTGTGGATGGGGGAATTGCCATCTTGGAAGGCACCCCTTCCGGCAGGAAAGTAGTGCTGCAACTTGGGGTGAAGAATATCACTCAGTACCATTAAGTTGGGATTGGCATTGACATTGACATTGCCTTCTAAGGGAATGACTGCACCCAAACCATGCAAGGAAAATGCACCCCATAACATGACAGAACAACCAGAACCCTTCATTGTCGGAACAAAGCACTCAGGGTTGAAGAGTTATTTAGGTTGGTGCCACACGTGCACTCGTCCGTTTGGCTAGAACATGGTGAAGGACGATTCATTTGACCATATCACATTTCTCCACTGCTCGGTAGTCCATTGCCTGTTCTCTTTGCACCAATGGACTTGCAAACGTGCATTGTCCGGTGTGACGAGCGTTCTGTACACTGCAACCCGACTATATGGTATCCCGCTCTGTGGAGTTCTCGGCAGACCGTTTTGATGAAACTGGCTGCTCGCACCCCAGGTTGAAATTTACAGTCACTTTATCTGCAGTTACTCACCTGCTTTGCCTTGCACTTCAAAGTAATGCACAGATATCACAATCCTGGAGTATGTGATTCCGTCCACTGAGAAGAGGAAGAAGTTGTTTCTTGGGTTTGTTTATCTGGAGAAAGCATTCGATAGGGTTCCACACGAAGTATTGACATGGGCATTGAGGAAGTTAGAAGTGGAAGAATGGTTGATCAGAATTGTGATGGCAATGTACAAAAGAGCGCGCACAGCTGTAAGGACGAAGGACCGGAACAGTGGTGAGTTTGAGGTGAAGGTGGGAGTGCATCAGGGGTCGGTACTAAGTCCACTACTATTTGTAGCTGTGATGGAGGTGCTGGCTCAGACCGTAAAGGAGGGTTTACCGTGGGAGTTGTATGCAGATGATCTGGTGTTGATTGTGGAAAGTATGGATGGACTGAAGGAAAAGATGAACAAGTGGAAGGAATGTATGGAGACAAAAGGTCTGAAGGTGAATATAGGAAAGACGAAGGTGATGGCAAGTGGTAAAGCATGTGGTGAGGTGGAAAGAACTGGGAAGTGGCCATGTGCTGTGTGCAGGAAGGGTGTCGGAGTGAACTCCATTCAATGTACAATGTGCGCTGAGTGGGTTCATCAAAAATGTAGTGGTCTGAGAGGGTCATTAACCTGTGTGGCAGCTACATTCAAATGTAAGGTGTGCACAGAGGGGGCTGCAGATGGAGGAAATGTTGAGTTGGATCTTGGAGACGGCGTGAAGCTGGAAGGTGTGAAAACATTTTGCTACCTCGGAGACATGCTGAATGGAGAAGGTGGATCAGACTCGGCAATGGTTGCTGGAGTGAGATGTGCATGGAAGAAGTTTCGGGAACTGAGTGGTGTGCTGATGAGGAGGGGAGTGTCGTTGAAGCTGAAGGGAAAGGTGTATGCTGCATGTGTGAGAAGTGTTATGATTTATGGGAGCGAGACATGGGTCATGAATGTAGAGCAGCAACGAAGGCTGGAAAGGGTGTAAATGCAAATGGTTTGGTGGATGTGCGGAGTGTCGTTGAGAGAGAGTAAGACAAATGATGAATTGCGAAAGATGATGGGAATAGAGCCTGTGATTGATGCTGTGAAGAGGAACAGGTTGAGATGGTTTGGTCATGTGTTGAGGAAGGATGAAAGTGACTGGTTGAGAAGAGTGATGGAAATGAATGTAGAAGGGAGTAGAGGATGGGGAAGACCGAGAAAGACTTGGCTAAAGATGGTGGAAGAAGAAATGCGGGCAAGGGGGTTAACAAGGAGAGATGCAGAAAATAGGGCAAAATGGAGAAGATTGTCATGGGGACCGCAAGGCTAACCCCCACTCTAGCAGGGAAAATGGCCTTAAAATGCATGTTGTTGTTGTTGTGTTGCCCTTTGCTGATGATGCATTTCCCTCAGAGTTCCATACCGATATCACCTTAGAGACCATTGCTCGTGAAACATCAGCAAGTTGAGCTGTCTTTGTCAATGAAGCTCCTGCCAAACGCACCCCAACAATCACCCCCATAATAATTGGTAACCAGGCCTGCACAGCATTTTTACGCCTCTGCCGACGAAATCGCCGGAGGCATTATGTTTTTGGATTGTCTGTCCAGCTGTCTGTCTGTCTGTCCGTGCATCCGTCATTGATAGGTTATTATCACCACGATAACTTACGAACAGCTGAAGGGAAGAACTGAGTCAAACTTGAAACTTGGTACAAGTATGTTTAATGATGCAAAGATAAACTGTTTAGATTATCGGGTTAAGAGGTGAAAGGTCAAATGTCCCGTCAGGTAAAAATTCTGTTACTGCACTAATTTGTGAACCAGTAATGGGATTTTGACCAAACTTGGTATAAGTAGATATTATGATGCAAAGATGAACCGATTTGATTTCGGCGTCAAAGGCCAAAGGTCGTGTCAGGTCAGGTAACAATGTGATACTTCAGAACAGCTGAAGGGATTTTAATCAAACTTGGTACAGGTATGTATAATGATGGAATAATGCAGACGGAGGCATATCGGTTCGACATCGCGACATCGAAGAGTGCCGTTCTAGTTACACATAATCCTAAGCATGCTGGAACAGGAAGTGGTTGCTTTCAATATACTTGGTGTCCCTCATTTTTTAAAATCACGAAATACAGGCTTTTAAAACAGGCATTCTTATGATTAAACGGACACCAATTTTTGTTCAAAATAAATGGATTTTCCCGTGCCACCCTCAGTCGAATGTCCAAACATGGAAATCGATTAATAATTATTAGCTGTACATTTTTAGCTCATCTGGAGCTGAGTTCAGTGGAGCTTATGCGATGGCGCTTTGTCCGTCCGTCAGTCCATCCGTCAGTTAGTCCGTCCGTCCTTCCGTCAGTCCGTCCTTCAATTCATTCCGTCTGTCCGTCAGTCCGTCCGTCAGTCCGTCAGTCCTTCCGTCAGTCCGTCCGTCAGTCCTTCCGTCAGTCCGTCCGTCCTTCCGTCAATCCGTCCGTCCTTCCGTCAGTCCGTCCGTCCGTCCTTCCGTCAGTCCGTAAACACTTGAAACTTCTTCTCCGAAACCGCTGATGGGATTGCGACCAAATTTGGCACAAATGATATTTGTTGTGTTGTGACGAAAGTTTATTCACGGCATTTAAAAAATCGGGGTCCAAGGGGGTCTCGCGGGGGTCAAAGTTGATCCAGGTTTGGGTTGTCCTCCAAAATAGGTATTTTTTTTGTTTGTTTGTTTAAAGTCTCATGATCATGTTAGTATGATTCTACAAGCTGCCCTGTCTTCGAGAAACCATTCAAATTTATTTAAAATACCTTTAGTCAGTGCAGTATAATGTTTATTCTACCAGGTGAGCACCAGGGTGAGCACCAAGAACAGCATCCCACCCATCCCACCCTACCCCGAAAATAGAAAAGTCAAACTACACCTATGGATGTATGTGTTTGTTGAATGACCACGCAGTTTGATATTTGGGCCTATGCTATTTATCTGTAGTATATAGCAACTTATACCCCATTTGGGCCCATTTATTACCTGTTACTTCCTTTAACCCATCTGTTCCATAAACCTCAACCATGAACCTATGTTTGAAAATGATTAAGATTGTAAAAGTGCTTGATTTACAGATCTTTAGTCTGTGAGCTGTCTGTGTTTAATCCATTGCATCATTAAATCCTGCAAAACTACCATTTAGTGCAGTTCAGGCAGTGGAGAGTGCACTGGTGAACACTTACATATTTGGAGAACATCAAAGTCGACTGTTTCATCATCTTGGATCCATTTTGTGTAAGAGCAAACCTCAGGGCCAATGCTCTGTTCAAGTTCCAAATTATTTTTCTTCCGTATAGGTCCAGTGTCATACTGACCAGGTTGTCTTATTAAGACCCTTCTTAATTGTATACATCACTGACCCATTTGCTCCAGAAATTGTCAGAATCCAATGAGAGATCAGATCATGCAAATTATTCTTGTTCGTATTGTCCATTTTTGCTGTCACAGCACAACCAGAGCACTCACTGATGACAGGAGACACTGGATAGACAAACAAATGGGAATACTGTGGGGTTTGAGGGGTGTAGATAAAGATCTCCATTTTGGCCAGAATATGTTTTTGGGCAGTTATATGGAGAAATTGAAAATTAATCGGGTTTTTTAATTCTATTTTATAAATTGATAATCCTATTTTATATCCTATGAGCGAGGTACCCGTGTTACAGATGGGAGGGAGGCCGTGATTTCAGAAAAAGGTTTGCACCAATAAATTCCACATTCCTGTGACACCTTCAGTCGAACGCCAGGTATGGACATCTGGTTCGTGAATGACTTGGGCAAATAAACGGCGAAATTGCAAATCATGAACCGATAAATTCCACATTCCCGTGCCACCTTCAGTCGAATGTAAAGTATTGACAGCTGGTTCGTGAAGGACTTGGACAAAAAAAACTTTTCAATTTAACACAAATTTCACTTTCAAAAAAAAATTCCAAAAAATTTTCAAAACAAAAAAAAACACAATTTTAACCCAGTCAATGACGAAACTACAAATGGTGAATCTGCAAATGTCATGGGTGGAAACGCTTACATCATTTCCTTTAAACTCATTCTCTCTATATTTTCATTCCAAACAGCATCATTCCAATCACAAATCAATACGACAACATTAATATAACAATATACGCCATCCTGACATGATACCAATACATATGAATGTTCCGGCAAGAAAGGGCATATACGAAACACTTTGTCCAGATTGAAAATCAAAATCACAATTGTATTAAGGAATTTCATGAAACCTCCCACCTACCTTAGGACACCTGCTGGGACTCCAAACGTTCCACAGAGGGTTTGGCAGGTCTAGCTCAAAAACTGCGGGAATAGTTGGGACAGACGGACATATGGACAGACACTCCTGTTTTATAATATACATTTACTAGTGGGGTCACCCGTGGGAATCACACGGGTATGGAGGTGTATCGTTGCGATCGGTGCAGCCGTTTGTGCGGTACCCGGGACAATAACGTTAGGCAGGATCCCAAACCTGAAAATGCTGGAGACCAAAGCTCAAATTGGAAAAACAATATAGCCTATTTTACTCCAGGGGGGCCCAGGATTACCCACCCAAAATATCGTTGCGATCGGTTCAGCCTTTTTTGCGGTACCTGGGAATGGACGGACGGACGGACAGACTTTTGGTGAATTATAGTAATACTAGCGGGGTCACCCGTGGGAATCCCACGGGCATGGATGTGTGTGACATTTCGACATATTGAGTTAGATGCTGCACCTGCACATTCAGTTATATAAAATGGTTACTGGCAATTGATCACATCCACAAATGATGTAATCCACACAATTTATGTACTTTACATAACGTTAATAGGAATACATGCCCGTGTAGATGGGAAATACAGTTTGTTTGAAAGAAATCACAAATATCAGAAGAAAGTTTTTAAAATTTAGAACTATTCTCACTCAGAGTTAAACATCACCGTTGAAGGAACTGCGCTCCAACGCGAGTCGAAAGAATTGACGCGACCAAAGACGGAATTCGTCCGAGTTGCTTTATTGAAACAAAACAGCTCAGGTATTCTGACAAGCCCGTTTTTTGGGCAACAATATATATACACATTTATGTCGGGAAGTTTGCCCGGCAAAAGCTATACCGGGCATGCCCGGGTATCAAGGGCGAGCCTTGGAAAGGCGAGTCTGGACCTGCCCGGGCGTGTTTGGCTGCGGCCTGGCAAGTCGAGGCTGGGCGTGCCCGGGCGCTCTGGGCGAGCACTGGAAAGGCGATAGCGGGTATGCCCGGACGCTCTGGGCGTGCCCTGGAAAGGCGATAGCGGGCATGCCCGGACGCTCTGGGCGAGCCCTGGAAAGGCGATAGCGGGCATGCCCGGACGCTCTGGGCGAGCCCTGGAAAGGCGAGAGCGGGCATGCCCGGGAAAGACGAGACCGGGCGTGCCCGGGAGGTTCGGGCGTGCCCGGGAACAGTGAGTCCGGGCATGCCCGGGAGAGGCGCGTCTGGCCGTGTTCTGGCCGGTGCAAGGCGATTATGTACATCCAGCGGTAACCGCTACACACGCCCCTCCAGAATCGACCTGCACCGGCAGGGTCAATTTAAGGGGGGTCCGGATGACCTGGCCGAAGCGACCCCTGGAGGGTCGTGGGGAGGGGTCTGACGTGGTGGTGGGTGGTCGAGCGGGGGGAACTGTGGACGGGGGGCGGCCTCGCCGCGGAGGAAGGGCCAACCGTGGTGGTCGGTCGACGTCCATGTGCGCCGGTTTGAGGCGGTCCACAGAAATCCGGTCCGGCCGGCCGCCGAAGTCGACGATGAAAGACTTGTCGCCCCGTCGCAGGACCCAGAAGGGCCCGTCGTACGGCGGCCGGAGTGGCCCCCGGTGCGCGTCATGACGCACAAAGACGTACTCCGCTGTGCGAAGCGCCGGGGGGACGTAGGACTGGGGGCCACCGTGGCGGGACGTCGGCACGGGGGCAAATCGTCGGGCGGCCTCCTGGAGGTCCGAGCGCTGGCGAGCGGCGGACCAGGGACTGGTAGCGTCAGGCACGAATTCGCCCGGGACGCGGAGTGGCTGGCCGTAGACGAGCTCGGCGGCGGACGCCTGGAGGTCTTCCTTGGGGACCGTGCGAAGGCCCAAAAGGACCCACGGCAGCCGGTCGGCCCAACCGTCGTCCTGAAGGCCGGCCATGAGTGCGGCCTTCATGGAGCGGTGAAACCGCTCGCACAACCCATTGGCTTGGGGGTGGTAGGCCGTGGTGCGGTGCAGCGTGACCCCCAACGAACGGGCGACCGTGCCCCAAAGCTCAGACGTGAACTGTGGGCCGCGGTCGGATGAGATGTCCGCTGGTGTGCCGAAGCGCGCGACCCAGGTGGCGATGAACGCCTGCGCCACGTCGGCGGTGGTGGTGGAGGTGAGGGGCACGGCCTCCGGCCACCTGGTGGTCCTGTCCACCATGGTGAGCAGGTGGGTGAACCCCCGCGAGGGGGGCAGGGGACCCACCAGGTCCACGTGGACGTGGTCGAAACGCCGTTCAGGCACGGCGAAAGGTGCCAGCGGGGCCTGGGTGTGGCGGTGGACCTTGGCTCGCTGGCAGGCCGTGCAGGCGTTGGCCCAGTCGTGGATGTTTCGTCGAAGGCCGTGCCAGACGAAACACGCCGACACCAGCTTCTGAGAAGCTTTCCGGCCCGGGTGAGAAAGGCCGTGGATGGAGGCGAAGATGCGGCGCTGCCAGGAAATGGGCACGATGGGGCGAGGCTGGCCCTGGGAGACGTCGCAGAGCAGGACGGTGCCCGCGAAGGGGATGTCGGCCAGGCGGAGGCCCGTGTCCGCCACGCGGAGTGCCTGCACTGAGGCGTCGGTGGTCTGGTCGGCCGCCATGAGCGTGAAGTCCACGCCGAGGTGGACCGCGTTCGCGCTGGCCCGCGAAAGGCAGTCGGCCACGGCGTTGTCTTTGCCGGCGACGTGCTGGATGTCCGTGGTGAACTCCGACACGGCGGAGAGGTGGCGCTGCTGGCGGGCCGACCACGGCTCCGTGACCTTAGCCATTGCGTAGACCAACGGCTTGTGGTCGACGAAAGCCGTGAACGGGCGGCCCTCCAGGAGGTGTCGGAAATGGCGAACGGCCAGGAATAGCCCGAGCAGCTCGCGGTCGAACGTGCTGTAGTTTAACTCGTTCGGCCGGAGTTGCCGGCTGAAAAAAGCGAGTGGCTGCCAAACCCCGTCCACCCATTGCTCATGGACGGCGCCCACCGCGTAGTTGGAGGCGTCCGTAGTGAGGGCGATGGGCGCGTTGAGCACCGGGTGAGCCAGCAGCGTTGCGTCGGCGAGGGCCCGTTTGGCACTGGCGAAGGCCGCGTCCATGGCCACGGACCAAACAATGTCATGCTTGGCCGGCTTGCCCCGGAGGGCCTCGTAAAGGGGCCGCATGAGCTGAGCAGCGCGGGGCACGAATCGGTGATAAAAATTCACCATGCCGAGGAACTCTTGGAGGGCCTTGATGGAACGGGGACGCCGGAATGTGGTGATGGCCTCGACCTTGGTCGGCAGCGGCACGGCCCCGGTCTTGGTGATGCGGTGGCCCAAAAAGTCAACGGTCGTCGCGCCGAAGTGGCATTTGACCGGGTTGACAATTAAGCCGTGCTCGCTGAGGCGACCGAACAGTGTTCGGAGGTGGAGGAGGTGCTCGACGCGGGACGTGCTGGCGACAAGGATGTCGTCCAGATAGACGAAAAGAAACGGCAGGTCGCGCAGCACGCCGTCCATCAAGCGCTGGAACGCCTGGGCCGCGTTCTTGAGGCCAAATGGCATCCGCAAAAATTCGAACAGGCCGAACGGCGTGATGACGGCCGTCTTCGGGACGTCGGCCGCCCGGACAGGTACCTGGTGGTAGCCCCGTATCAGGTCAATTTTCGAAAAGATGACCCGTCCCTCCAAACGGGCAGAAAAGTCCTGAATATGCGGGATCGGGTACCTGTCGGGGGTGGTAGCGTCATTGAGACGGCGGTAGTCGCCACACGGGCGCCATCCACCCCCCGGCTTTGGCACGATGTGCAGTGGCGAGGCCCACGCGCTATCGGAGCGCCGCACGATGCCGAGGTGCTCCAACGCGTCGAATTCGGCCTTTGCCACGGCGAGCTTGGCTGGGTCGAGGCGGCGGGCCCTGGCGTAGACCAGCGGGCCCGTAGTGGGTATGTGGTGCTCGATCCCGTGCCGCACCGCGACGGCCGAAAACGTCGGCCGCGTGAGGGCCGGGAATTCCACGAGCAGGCGAGCGAACTCGTTCGTTGCCGGGAGGGCGCACGCCAGTTCGGTCGGCGCGGAGCTGCTCATTGTGCACGCCAGGGAGCTGAAGGTCTCGGCGTGGACAAGGCGACGTCGTTTGACGTCGACCAGCAGCCCGTGCGCGCAGAGGAAGTCGGCGCCCAGCAAAGCCATGGGGACGCTGGCGGTAACAAAAGTCCATTGAAAGCGCTGGCTGCCGAAGCAGAGGGTGACGACGCGTGGGCCGAAAGTGCGTATGGCCGAGCCATTAGCAGCGACCAAAGAGGGGCCGCAAACTGCGTCCAGCCTGTCCTGCTCGGAGGCAGGTATGACGCTCAGTTGGGCGCCGGTGTCGCACAGGAAACGCCGTCCAGACGCTTTGTCCCGAATAAACAGCAAGTTGCCCGAGTGGCCGGCGCTCATGGCTGGGAATGAACGCCGGCCCGGCCGTTTCCCGACCTGCCGAAAGTGCACGGGGGCCGGCACGTCCGAGCCTTGTGTCCGAACCTGGCATGGTAATAACACCACGCCCGGTCAGGTGGAGGCCCCGGCCGTCGTGTCGGAAGCGGGCGGTGCGGCGTGGCGGCCGCCAGTTGCACCGGCAGTTCGGCCTCCAACCGCGCAGGGCGATCGGGCGTCGTGGGCGTCGCCTCGGACGGCGGCGGGCTCCAGGTAACCGCGCCGATGTGCTGGCCCGCCGAGGAGATCTTATCGGCTTCCCTGGCGAGGGCGCGGGAATCCGTGATCAACGTGCCAGCCAGGGCGAGGCGTACCGGGTTAGGCAGCTGACGGAGGAACAGCTCCTGGAACAGGAATGCCGGAGAGTGCTCGCCGAGCAACGAGAGCATATAGTCCATGCGCTCGGACGGGCGCGTGTCGCCGAGCTCGGGCAGGTCAAGCAGGCGCCGTGCGCGTGCTGCCGGTGAGAGGGCGAAAGCGCCGAGGAGGAGCGTCTTCAGCGCGTCGTATTTGTCAGCAGCCGGCGGGTGCTGGAGGAGGCTCAAGGCGCGGGCCGCGGTGGTGGAACCGAGCGCCGCCACAACATGGTGGAAGCGGGTGTCGTCCGCGGTGATGCCTCGCAGGGCGATCTGGGAGTCCGCCTGGGCGAACCAAACAGCCGCGTGAGTCTCCCAGAAGGTAGGCAGTTTAAGCGTCACTGCCGTATCCATGTCGGTAGGTCACCAATGAAGGAACTGCGCTCCAACGCGAGTCGAAAGAATTGATGCGACCAAAGACGGAATTCGTCCGAGTTGCTTTATTGAAACAAAACAGCTCAGGTATTCTGACAAGCCCGTTTTTTGGGCAACAATATATATACACATTTATGTCGGGAAGTTTGCCCGGCAAAAGCTATACCGGGCATGCCCGGGTATCAAGGGCGAGCCTTGGAAAGGCGAGTCTGGACCTGCCCGGGCGTGTTTGGCTGCGGCCTGGCAAGTCGAGGCTGGGCATGCCCGGACGCTCTGGGCGAGCACTGGAAAGGCGATAGCGGGCATGCCCGGACGCTCTGGGCGAGCCCTGGAAAGGCGATAGCGGGCATGCCCGGACGCTCTGGGCGAGCCCTGGAAAGGCGATAGCGGGCATGCCCGGACGCTCTGGGCGAGCCCTGGAAAGGCGACAGCGGGCATGCCCGGACGCTCTGGGCAAGCCCTGGAAAGGCGATAGCGGGCATGCCCGGACGCTCTGGGCGAGCCCTGGAAAGGCGACAGCGGGCATGCCCGGACGCTCTGGGCGAGCCCTGGAAAGGCGATAGCGGGCATGCCCGGACGCTCTGGGCGAGCCCTGGAAAGGCGAGAGCGGGCATGCCCGGGAAAGACGAGACCGGGCGTGCCCGGGAGGTTCGGGCGTGCCCGGGAACAGTGAGTCCGGGCATGCCCGGGAGAGGCGCGTCTGGCCGTGTTCTGGCCGGTGCAACGCGATTATGTACATCCAGCGGTAACCGCTACACCGTAATATTATGCGGTTGCTTCAACGTTTTCGGTGAATTATATGTCATTCCCATCTACACGGGCATGTATTCCTATTAACGTTATGTAAAGTACATAAATTGTGTGGATTACATCATTTGTGGATGTGATCAATTGCCAGTAACCATTTTATATAACTGAATGTGCAGGCGCAGCATCTAACTCAATATGTCGAAATGTCACACACATCCATGCCCGTGGGATTCCCACCCGTGGGAATCCCACGGGCATGGATGTGTGTGACGAATTTTAAATATATGTCGACTGTTATTTTAGGCGGTGTATTTTCGTTTATGATCATGGCGCGATTTAAAAAAATATATCTCTGCATTTTCCTCTCCAATACCTCCTCACACTTTACACACACACCGGCCCATGTTTACATATACACACACACACACACACACACACACACACACATATACACATACACACACACGTACATTGACACACATGCACACACACACACACACACGTACAGACACATATACACATATGCACATATGCAAATATGTATACACATATGTATCCACATATACACATATATGCACATTATACACATATATACATCTACACACACACACACACACACACACACACACACACACACACACACACACACACACACACACACACACACACACACACACACACGTACAGACACATATACACACATACACACACACACAGAGACATATATATACACATACAACAACAACATGCATTTTAAGGCCATTTTCCCTGCTAGAGCGGGGGTTAGCCTACATACACATACACACACATATATATATATACACATACACACACACACACACACACACACACACACACACACACACACACACACACACACACACACACACGTACACATGTCCCACATGTATATATCCCATATCCCACATCCCACATGTATATACATGTTTAAAGTGTACGTGCCCTTCCCCCCTCCCCCGCCCGGCAACGCTGGGTACTACTGCTGGTAGCTAATAAAATAAAAACGAAGAAATATCTCTCGGTTTCATGAAACTCGGTGGAATTGGATGAAATTCGCTCGGTGAATTCACTCGGTGTATTCGGTTCGGCTCGGTTCACTCGGTTTAAAGAAAAAGCGATAATGTCGACATGTTGCTGTCTGTGTCATGTTGGGCGGTGTATGATACTTGTTGGCTGTTGGGCGGTGATATGGTGTATTTTTAAAAACATATCTCTGCATTTTCCCGCGTTGCTGACACCGAGTCGTTCTTCATCGACTGTGTCATTCATTTTGGAAATGGAAGTTTCCACGCAACGCATGAATTGTCACGAGTCAAGAGGAAGTGTCTCGTCATCATCAAATGACAAATATATTAAATTGTGAAAATTAAAGATTTCAAATAAACCTATTTAAAGTGTATGCGCAAATAACTAATAAATAAAGAAACGAAGAAATATCTCTCGGTAATTTCCTGAACCATATTTTACTTCCGGCTAATAATGTTGAATGAAATAAAAACGAAGAAATATATGTCGTTTTGTGACGACTGTCATCAAAAGTAAACGGTGGATTCACTCGGTTTATTCGGTTCGGCTCGGTTCACTCGGTTTAAAGAAAAATGTTGCCGTCTGTCATGTTGGGCGGTGTATGATACATGTTGGGCGGTGTATGATACATATTGGGCGGTTGGGCGAATGGGCAGTGGGTGGTGATATGGTGTATTTTTAAAAATATATCTCTGCATTTTCCCGCGTTGCTGACACCGAGTCCAAAACCATCGATAAAAATGAAATCATATGGTGAGTTAGATTTGAGATAAAGGCGTGAGAGAGACTCAAGAAGGCCTTGAAGTTACAGGCCTTTGAGAATTCATTTCGTTCTATAAACGGAAACTTTCATCGGATTTTCTTCCCGTTTTTTTTCAACCGAGTCTAAAACTATGTTAGCGACTGTGAAAAATGAAATGATATATCGAATTTGATTTGAAAGA
Source organism: Myxine glutinosa (assembly GCF_964187855.1). Lineage (NCBI taxonomy): Eukaryota > Metazoa > Chordata > Myxini > Myxiniformes > Myxinidae > Myxine > Myxine glutinosa. The sequence goes on along the minus strand of NC_136271.1, from coordinate 80,573,103 downwards.
AAACTGGGAGAGAGAGCAAGACACCACGGGCCTACAAAACAGGCCTCAAAGCTATGTGAGTTAATAAAATGGTGGATATTTGTTTATATGAAGCGCAGCCTCTCCCAGAATGGGTGGAGCTATGGGTGGAGCTACTCTGCAAACCGAGTAAGCCACATCCCAGACAGACGCCCAACAGACAGACAGACAGACAGAATCATCTACGGCTATTATCTATCTATAATTCCAGTAATCTCTGTGTGTATGTGTGTGTGTCTGTGTGTCTGTGACCGCTGTTTCTCGACAACCACGGGTCCGATATACTTGAAACTTGCCAGGTATATTGCTGGGGACCCGAGGATGTGCCTTTTCAAGGTTTGAAATTAATCGGACCAGTGGTTCCCAAGGTATGGTCACCGTACTCGCAAGCCGTTCGCTTTGGCTTTGCGAATGGACCAAACCATTTCATGTAAATAGAGGGGGGGGGGGGTTCTACCGTACTCGCAAGCCGTTCGCTTTGGCTTTGCGAATGGACCAAACCATTTCATGTAAATAGAGGGGGGGGTTCTGTGGTCGTTACTGCCACGTGGTTTCAAAGTTTTTTTTTGTTGTTGTTGTTTGCACGCATGTTTTTTTGCACCCACGTACGGGCACGCCCTAGTCTATCTATAATTCCAGTAATCTCTGTGTGTCTGTCTGTCTGTATGCGACCGCTGTTTCTCGACAACTACCGGTCCGATATACTTGAAACTTGCCAGGTATATTGCTGGGGACCCGAGGATGTGCCTTTTCAAGGTTTGAAATTAATCGGACAAGTGGTTCCCAAGGTATGGTCACCGTACTCGCAAGCCGTTCGCTTTGGCTTTGCGAATGGACCAAACCATTTCATGTAAATAGAGGGGGGGATTGTCACCGTACTCGCAAGCCGTTCGCTTTGGCTTTGCGAATGTACCAAACCATTTCATGTAAATAGAGGGGGGGGGATATAATTTTAGATATATATATAGTACGGGCACGCCCTAGTAATATAGATAACTATTATTTTCTTACAAAATATATATACCTTACTTATTACAGTTATTTTGTGAATCTTTACTCTCAAGATGCACTGCAAAATGTTTTGGAGGTTTTATTTTGGAGGAAACTGCTTTGATGGATTCAAACGTGGTGGACCAACTGTGATAGCGGCTGAGGACGAATGGAGTACCGGAGTTGTAAATTCGAGCGTCTATTTCTCATCTCACTTCTCCAGCTCTTTCCGTGTTTCTGCTTTGAGACGTACAACTGTACAAGACAGCCGTGTATGCGCTCTGAGTTCATCTTATGATGTCATCATGTCTGTTGGACGAAAGAATCGAGCGAAACCTCAGGTCTCAAACCCAATCGGATCGCCGGGCCCTCCTCCTCATCAAACGCTGAAATCGAACAGTTCGTCCGTTGGTCGTTGCTCTGGTCTGTGCTGGGCAGATGGACTTACATATCGGATTGATGGGTTGGAGACCAACATCGGTGATTCTGTTAAGTTTCAGGAATGGTGAAGTAAATACACTCGATTTGTCATCTAGCACAGTGAACATTGTATTTACTTATCACTCTATTTACTTAGTTTTGCATTTACTTAACACTATATACTTAATCTATTACAGTGAACACTACTTACTGACATTGTATTTACTTAATACTGTACTTACTAATCGATCTTGGTGAACACTATTTACTTATACTATACTTACTTCTGCATTTACGTAATACTGTATTTACTTAATACAGTACTGTATTTACTTAATTATGCATTTACTTAATCCATTATAGTGAACAATATTCATTCAATACTGTATTTACTTCAAACGTACTAAATTTAAACATTTGCTTTTTATCCAATGCAGCATCTAGGTCCATTACCCTATTTTGGCTCGATGTTTGCTTCGAAGGTATCTCAATAAGTAATTATAACTCTTTCTTGCTATTTTGGGTGTTATCCTCCACACTGTTTCCTGCCCATCTTTTAGAATTTTGCAATACCTTGTTGTTTATATTTTTGACGTATGACTTTTATTCCGAATGTAAATGAATTTTCCAATAATTATTTTCATAATGGTACTTGTTTCAACTAGGAAGGCAATACTTTCTATGATTTATATATATACCACATGATGGCTGTTTCTCAATATTGTTACATTTGCGGGGGTAGGTGATGGCATACCCTAGTACAGATAGGATTGTGTAGTATTAGCATGGACCACGTGCGAGTAGGAAGCCCATCTCGATGTACATAAGCAGGGTAAACTGCGAGCTTAAGAGCGTTTACGTGTTACCACACGGAGGGTGGTTTTGTGTTAGTTATATAGGGCTAAAGGATAATTCCCAGGATGTAATTGCCTCCTGTGATTTCCCTTATGTTTTTACATTCACTCGGCCAGCCATGCAAACGAGTGCTCAATTAAACCACGACAACCGACATAATGCCAACAGAGACCCGGATATTACCATCAGAAAGTAAACCCTGCCCCCACCAACTGACTGAGGAACAAGGCCACACACACCCCTAGAGTGGGACGAGGGGCGTGGAAGCTATTGTACCCGGCAGACCACCACACCACAGCTTCGTCATTGGTCGGGCGGACATGATTCGACAAAGCCGGGAATTTGGCAGAGTGTGATGTCATAGAGAGACTTCGAGAAAGAAGGGGAAGAATCCATCTATCTATCTATCTATCTGTCTATCTATCTATCTATCTATCTCTCTCTCTCTCTCTCTCTCTCTCACTCTCGCTCTCGCTCTCTCTCTGTCGCCACCTGCTGGCCGTTTGTATGCTGGTTGTACTGTCATGGCGTCAGCTTGTGGAGGCCTGTGAGTGCTTTGTGTTGTTGCTCCATTACCCCCCCCCCCCCTGTTTTCCCCCCTCTGTGTCCTTGTGCCTGTTCGTGGAGTCTTCCTGGTGATTCCCATATAGTGGGGCGGCTTAGCCCAAATATTCAAAAGAATTGTGCATTTTGTGATACAAGCACCAAATTTGGCACAAATGTACATTAATATGTTGCGAACATTTTCAGATATTGGGCCACTTGAAATTCCGTAATTTTTTTTTTCAATTTTTTTCAAATTTCGTAATTTCAAATTTTTCGGGTGACACCGTCACAATTTCGGTCTTCGAGGCCGGCCGATAGGCAAAGTGTGACCGGAAGGGACGAGGTTCTCCTGACCACGTGGCCCTCGATCTGGGAAGCGAGAGGCGTTCCATTAGTGGACGCGCCCCTCACGCCCGACTTTTGGGCGGCCCCGGCAGGCCGTTTGTTTTGACGTTCCGTGACAGGCCCCGCACCCCCACCTCTGGGCCGACCGGAAGCTTGTGCTGAGTACATCATACCTGAACAACTCAGTGAGGCAGAACACAGCAGTGCACACCAGGGTGACCCCTTCAGTGCATAAACCAATTAACCTGTCCACTGCAGGGCATATAGAAATGAAGTTATTTTCTGCATATAATAATAATATAAGTTCAGTTCTATATAACAATTTCTGTTATCACCACTACCACTACAACTACCACTACTACAAGCTTTGTCTGGAATTTTGTGGACTAACAGACATACAGACAAGCTGGGATCAAAACATTACCTCCTTCCACCATTGAGTGTAGAGGTAAACATCATGGAAATTATATCATGCCCTAGATTTAATTCATGCTTACCCGTGTATTTGCTTCACTGGTTCACAAGGTCTTTTGCATACATGTAATTCAGACTCTCGTCTTCATTGCTGACCACACAATGTTCGCAACATATTAATGTACATTTGTGCCAAATTTGGTGCTTGTATCACAAAATGCACAATTCTTTTGAATATTTGGGCTAAGCCGCCCCACTATATCGGCCGGCCTCGAAGACCGAAATTGTGACGGTGTCACCCGAAAAATTTGAAATTACGAAATTTGAAAAAATTTGAAAAATTACGGAATTTCAAGTGGCCCAATATCTGAAAATGTTCGCAACATATTAATGTACATTTGTGCCAAATTTGGTGCTTGTATATCAAAATGCACAACAGGTTTGCTATGCTGCTACACTAATATACGTTGAGACGGGAGAGAGAGCCGGAGAGCACAGGGTGATCGCTGGTAAGGGTTCGCCGTTTTTGGGCGTCGCCCGATCGGTGTTTGCTCCTTCATCTTAAACCTCTATTTCCTTTTTTTCCTTTCGTTTATCTTTCCTTCAGTTTGTTGTGTTGCCTCCCTTTTCCGAAGTTAGGGAAATCGGAGAGGTCTGATTGCTTCCCATTCCCGGAGTTCGGGTAGGGAAGATTATATTATATATTCACCCTCCCCGAGTTGGGGATGGGTTGTAAGTGCAGCTGTTCCAGCATGGCAGCTGCACTATCTCGATTTACGGCCTTTCAGAGCCTGACCCGTAAGCACGGGTTCTTTTGTGTACCTCCGGAACGTGAGGTTAGTGTCGAGGACGTTGTCCTCGCAACCGGTCGTGTTGTCGGGATCGACAAGGTTGTTGCCGCTTCGCGGATGAACAAGCGGATCGTTATTTTTTTGTCCGACGTGGATTGTGTCCCACAAATTGTCGAACGGGGTTTGACAATTGATCCAGATTTATTTGTAATGATTTCCCCACTAGATAGCCCAGCGATAAAAGTCGTGATATCAAATTGCCCCCCATTTGTATCCGACGATGTACTAATTAAAGAGTTGTCCCGATACGGTACCATCGTGTCTCGTATCTCCATGATTCCCTTCGGGTCACGAAACAACGATTTAAGGCACGTGGTTTCATTCCGGCGGCAAGTGTTTATGATTTTAAAAAATTCCCAGAAGGATTTAAACCTTATAATAAAATTAAAACATCAACAGAACGAATATACAGTGTACGTGTCCACCAACGTTCTAAAATGTTTTGGCTGCGGACAATTTGGGCATGTTAAGCATGACTGCCCCCGAAAAGAGAATTCTCCACAAGTGCAACCTCCCCTCCGAACCGGGAATAAGCAACCCCCCCACCTTCCCACCACCGATCCAAACCCTTCCACCACCGACCCAAGCCCTCCCACCACCGAACCAAGCCTTCCCACCACCGAACCAAACCTTCCCACCACCGAACCAAGCTTTCCCACCACCGAACCAAGCCTTCCACCACCGAACCAAGCCTTCCCACCACCGACCCAAACCCTTCCACCACCGACCCAAGCCTTCCCACCACCGAACCAAACCTTCCCACCACCGAACCAAGCCCTCCCACCACCGAACCAAGCCCTCCCACCACCGAACCAAGCCCTCCCACCACCGAACCAAGCCTTCCCACCACCGAACCAAGCCTTCCCACCACCGAACCAAGCCTTCCCACCACCGAACCAAGCCCTCCCACCACCGAACCAAGCCCTCCCACCACCGAACCAAGCCTTCCCACCACCGAACCAAGCCTTCCCACCACCGAACCAAGCCCTCCCACCACCGAACCAAGCCTTCCCGCCGCCGAACCAAGCCTTCCCACCACCGAACCAAGCCCTCCCACCACCGAACCAAGCCTTCCCGCCGCCGAACCAAGCCCTCCCACCACCGACCCGAACCTTCCCACCATTGACCCAAGCCCTCCCACCACCGAACCAAGCCCTCCCACCACCGAACCAAGCCTTCCCACCACCGAACCAAGCCCTCCCACCACCGAACCAAGCCTTCCCGCCGCCGAACCAAGCCCTCCCACCACCGACCCGAACCTTCCCACCATTGACCCAAGCCTTACCACCACTGATCCCAATCTGTCCACCACCGACCCAAGCCCTCTTACCACCGATCCAAACCCCCCCGCCGTACCCCCTTCCCCTCCCCTTGAAACAGGGGCCCCTCCCTCTACTGAAGGATATAATTGCAGCCATCTCCTGTTAACGATAGATCTCACCCCCCAGGCGACATCGTCCAATCACAGCTTGTTGCCTGCTATAACTGATCCTACCTCTCTCGCCGTGGTAGCCGATGGGAATCCCCTCCCGATGATCACGTCCTCCCCCCAAACCCTTGCAATCTCTTCCCACTAACCAGGACGAGTTTCAGTTAGTCTGCCCAAAAGGAAAAAGACATCTGCAAACAACAGATGAAAACGGTCATCTCTTTAAAAAACCTACAACTGAAAACCGACAGCCCCTCCTCTCTGGCCTAGATTTGTCCCTCGTCACAGAAAATCGTTTCTCGGTATTGGAGGACATAGATGTGGATGAATCCTCGCCCTTGTCTACTGACCTAGAAACTGATATGGTTGAACCGCAAAAATTAGTACCCCCCTCCCCCCCCCCCCCCCATCCCCTGAAGATGGCTCATTTCTCTCCCTCCCCGTCCCCTCCCTCTATGGACTATGCCCCATCCGATAACGTGGAGGGATGTGATGACGGTGAGGAGATAAATGATGAAAACCAGTGTGACACACCATCTGAGCCATCTGATATAGATGACTCTGTTAGTGAATGTGGTAGCCTTAAGGAAGAAGAAACCCCTCCAATCCCTCCCTCCGAGATAAAAAGGTTTCTTAAGGACACATTCCGAAAAAGGAATGTTGTTATAGAAACCTTTTTTCCGGAGCTACCTGATTTTATACATTCCACTAGACTGATGGTAAAACGGCCCCACGTTTTTAATTTCAATTCCTCCCAACGTCACCGTTTAAAGAAGTGGTTGCAAAAAGCTAAGAATGAACTGCTATCAAAAAATTGAGTGGTGGTCACTCCTCCTTATAGCTGTAATGAGTTTTTCCATTTGTAGCTTGAATATTAACGGAGGATGTATCTCTGTCCGTAAAGTTCAAGTAAGGGATTTTCTATTACAGAAGAAAGTTGACATTGCCCTCTTACAAGAGACCCATGCCAACGACTGCTGTGTCGCAGAGTGGTGTAGGCTCTTCCCCGGCCTGTCCTTCTTTAGTAACGGTGACTCCGGCAAAGGCGGTGTCGCAATAATTTTTAGCCCCTCCTTTTCGCCTTCATCGCTTAAATTCGACGAAATACACAAGGGATCCCTCGCATCCCTAGAATTCCACTACTGTGGAAAATTCTATACTATTTTTAATATCTATGCCCCAAGTACGCCTGTAGCTCGGCGAGTTTTTTTTAATGACCTTGGGACACACCTAACGTCCCTCGACAGCCAAAACGCCCTAAAAAACCAAGACAATCATGTTTGTATTGGTGGAGATTTTAACTGCACCCTCCAACCCCAACTAGACAGGAACAGTGCAGAGCCCCATCCTGCCTCCACAATCCCTCTCACCAAATTTTTAAAACAAATGAATTTGACAGATATATGGCGGGTACAGCACCCATCAATCAGGCAATACACATGGTGTCGATGCATTCAGGGTAATATTGTACTTGCTCGCTTGGACAAGTTTTATATTAATCCTCCACTTGAATGCCTCGTTCTGTCATCCAAAATTTGCCCATCAGGATTCTCGGACCACAGCGCAACATTTCTCAAAATTTCTGCCCCCTGCCCGAAACACAAGAGTGCTTTTTGGAAATTTAATAACAACTTACTTGATGATAGTACCTTTAAGGACATTTTTCTGGAAATTTGGAATATTCTGGTTGCCTCCCAAGGGAATTTCTCAAACCTCAGACAATGGTGGGATAATGCCAAAACGCACATCAGACTGTTCTGCCAACAATATCGTGCGTATGGTGTTCAAGAGGAAAGAAAAACCACAACCTTACTTGAAGATGAAATCCTGGAATTACAGGAACAGCTTCAGGGAACTGCAAGTGTGAGCTACCAGGGAATGAGGCAACAAATCCATGGAAAAACGGCCTTACTAAATTCCATATCCGAAAGGCGAGCACAAAATGCTTTATTGCGCCTGAAGATGAGGTACATACACGATCTTGATGCTCCAACCAAATTCTTCTTCAGCCTTCAAAGGGGGGCCTCTTCGTCAATGATTACACGCTTGCTCCATGATGGGGAACTCCTTTATGAAGATGGCAGAATCAGGGAATGTGCCCGGAAACATTTTAAACAACGGTTTATGCGGCATGACATTAACCAGGATGCAATATCGGAACTTGTTTCTAACCTTCCAACATTGGCGGAGGATCAGAAGCAGCAGTTGGAGGATCCTCTTAGGTTACCTGAGCTTACCGCTGCCTTGAAGGCCTTGGAACCTGAAAAAGCCCCTGGACTGGATGGGCTGACTAGTGAATTTTTCCAGTTTTTTTGGGACGCCATTGGACCTCACCTACTGCGGGTATTGAATGAATGTTTAGAGGATGGACAACTGCCGTGGAGTTGCCGGAGAGCAGTCACCACCTTAATTCCTAAGAAAGCGGACACTCAACTTATAGAGAACTGGCGTCCTATTTCTGTTTTATGTACGGATTATAAAATTTTAGCCAAAGCCTTGTCTAATCGAATGAAACCTTTTATGAATGTACTAATAGGAGAACATCAATCCTTTTGTATTCCTGGACGTGCTATTTTTAATAATATCTTTCTTATCCGTGATACCATTCGGTTTTGTAACAATTTTAATATGAATGTTGGTCTGTTTTTTATTGACCAAGGAAAAGCCTTTGACTGTATTGACCACATGTACCTTTTTAGAGTTTTAGAGAATTTTGGGTTTGGACCTATTTTTATCTCGTACGTTAAACTTTTGTATTGTAATATATCCAGTGTTCTTAAAATTAATCAAGTATTGTGTAGCCCCATTGCTGTACAACAGGGAGTACGGCAAGGTTGCCCGCTATCTGGACTTTTATACTCTCTTGCCATCGAACCTCTTCTGCTCCAATTACGTACGCACATTTCTGGCTTCACTGGATCAATTCTTACCACACCACTAAAAGTCTCTGCCTATGCAGATGATGTCTGTATTTATATAAAAAATAGTGCTGACGTCACTGCGGTGGCTCAGGCACTAAAAACATATTGTCAGGCTTGTTCAGGCCAGGTAAACTGGAAGAAGAGTGAAGCCCTTTGGATAGGACCTGGAGATTGCCCGCCAATTGTCCTACCAGGAGGAGTGAACTGGCAGAAAAGTGGCATTAAATACCTCGGTATTTTCCTTGGAGACAACACCTTTGAGCAGCAGAACTGGGTGGGATTACCGGACAAGGTAATGGCAAAACTGGCCCGCTGGAAAGGACTTCTTTTTCAACTTTCGTACCGCGGAAGAACTCTCGTCATTAACAATCTTGTCGCCTCTATGCTATGGCATAAGATGATATGCCTACAACCGCCCGGGAGCCTTCTTATTACACTGCAAAAGAGCATTGTCGACTTTTTCTGGAGCGGGAAACACTGGCTCCAACCCCCCGTGGCATACTTACCACTCACTGAAGGTGGCCAAGGTCTTATTGATATCCGCAGCCGGATTATGGTCTTCCGGCTTCATATCGTGCGCCAACTTGTATATGGAGATGAAGCCCTACTCTGGAGGCCTCTAGCTAACTGCATATTGCAGCTTACATGCAAGCTGGGTTACGAACGAGAACTTTTCTTGATGAACCCTCATCAAATCGATTCATCCTTGCTGCCCACCTTTTACCAAGGGGTGATGAACGCCTGGCAAGCCCTGTCCTTTTCCCGTGAAATGGCAACATACAACATGGAAATGTTGTTGAATGAGCCCCTATGCTACAACCCCTTCCTGGAAAACAGCTAGTATAATAGGGGACTCGTTCAACGTTTTGTTGATGCCAAGCTGCTGCGAGTGAAAGACCTCATGACAGAGTCTGGGAGCTGCCGGCTGAGTGCTGCCGCTGTGGCACAAAAAACCGGAATAAAATCTGTCAGGATCATCTCTCGGTTCCTTCAAGGGATATCCACAACGTATCGTAATACCTGCGAGGAACTTGGCCCTTCCCCCGAGGAAACAGCGGGTGACTTCCCCAAACTCCTAGTCTTCAGCCCGCCACTTAATCTGTCCCCTGGCCTGAACAGCCCTGATGATACTGCATTATCCCTTCCCCTCTTTCCAAAGAAAACTTTGTACAACGCGTACGTTAAAATTTTATACGCAAAAACATTTTCTGAGCACCCGAGGCTTCGATGGCGGGATGTTTTACCCCCAATACCACCCAATTGCCCCAATTGGCGAAGTTTTTATCTTTTGCCTACTCCAAAGTATGTTGGAGATATTCAATGGAAACTTGTACACTGGATTTTACCTTATAATGTTTTACTGAACCGGTTTTCTACTGCTAACTCTAATCTATGCCCTTTCTGTGCATCCATTGAAACCCTACCGCATATATACCTTGAGTGTGAACGATTGCAACCTCTTTTTACATTCCTTCAGGAACGCTTTGTGAAGCTTGGTTCCCTCTTCAATCACAATGTTTTTATTTATGGTGTTTTAGGACCGTCTTCCCTTAGAAATGTGGTTTTAATGAATTTTTTAATTGTCCAGGCCAAGTTTGCAATTTATAAATCCAGGAAGAAAAAAATGGGAAACGCTTCTGACTCGTCATATGATGTACTGCTCACCCTTAAGGCTCTTGTAAATGCAAGACTAAAGCTAGAATACCGGTTTTTAAAAATGAACAAGAATTTAACATGTTTTAAAGAAAAGTGGGTTTTTAATGATGTCATATGCACACTTGATGATGATGATTTGATAATAACTTTTCCTTGAGACCATTTTTATTGTGTTTTGTTTCTTTATGACTGAACATAACTGATTTTCTGTACTCTTGTAATAAAAGGAAGAAACAGTCAGTCTCTCTCTCTCGCACATCTCTCTCTCTCTCTCTCTCTTGTGCTGGCTTGGTCGCGGGCGGTCACATTTTGGCTCGTGTGGGTCGTGAGCAAAGCCGTCAAAGCTTTTGTTGGAACTCTTTGTCTCTGGCTCGGTGGCTCCTGTCTTGGGTGGATCATGAGGAGAACTTTGTGGAGACGTATTGTGTTTTGGAGGGAGACAAGAGTGAAAGGGGACCAGCTGCACGGATTTCCTCATGCTTGTGGTGCAGTGAAGAGGAGCTTCGTGCTATCTTGCGCGATTCCCGCAGGAGCGGTTTTGGGCCGCCTGTGCTGCCGACGTCATACGGCGAACTCGCTGGAGACCCCTTTGGAGACAGATGAGGCCGGCTAGCTTTAAAAACATTTGCTTTTCTTTATCATTCCCCTGTTTGTATTTGTGTCAGCATGGAGGGTCCCTCAAAGTAGCAGATATTTATTTTACATCACCTTTCATTTTTATCGTATTACATTTACTTTCATTAAATCATTATCGTGGTACTTTCATTTGTTGTATTGTTGATTTCCCTTGTCTCATTTCTGTGTTTGTGGCTTGGAGGAATAAGCCCGTGATTCCATCTGAGGTAAGCACCCTGGTTTCTTTCGCCCGCGCACGCCAGACTGACCGCCAATTTTCGGCTTATTCGCCTCGGAGTTAAAGCAGACTATTCGGCTCGTAAGCAGACTGTACAGTTAAAGCAGACTGTAAGCAGACTGTTCGATCCGTGATCTTAATCACTGGCGACACGACAATATTTTATATGAATTCCAGGAGCTTCTGTAGACATTTCTATGATACGCAAGATTTTTTTGTCCACTTTAAATCATTCCTTCGCTGTTTACGGATTTACTGAAACTTGGTTCAAAGAATCTCCTCCATATATTACAATGCCTAACTATAACCATGTCCATTCCTCACTTTCTGATAAAATTGGAGGTGAAGTTGCGATGTATATTTGTAGTTCTTTGAAATTTCACACACGTGACGACCTTATGCCGTATTCTGATATCTAGGAAAGCATCTTTATTGAGATTGAACGTGAATTTTCCTGTAACTTGATTGTTGGTAACATCTATAGGGCTCCTGGTTCTCATCCTGAAAACTTTCTACGATGTCTTGATTTTTGTCTTGATGTTATTGCTAGAAAAAGGAAACTGTTATTTAATGAGAGATTTTCATTTTAATTTGTTTAACTGTTATAATCATCAACCTACTGACGACTTTGTTAACACTTTTTACTCGTCAGGATTTCATCCTCTGATTGACCAGCCAACTCCTATTACCCCTTAAAGTACGACCCTTATTGATAACATACTGACTAATAATGATGATATTTATGCAGGTATCCTAAACACTGATATTTCTAATCATTTACCTTTATCTCAGATTAATCCTTCATGTTTTTTAAATGCTACTTCTGTCCAAAAGAGTTACGTCACTGGAGATATCAACTATAACACCTTGTGCTCTTTTACTGCAGACATCAAATCCATGGATTGGGGGGTGGGGGGGGGGGGAGTCTATAAATCCCATCAACCTAACTCCCACTTATTACCAAAAGGAGTGGAAGAGGAAAGACGAATCATCCATGGCTCACCCAATCCATGATCAACTCCTGGAACTACAAAAATACGCTCTTCTTACATAATCCTTCTGAGAATAATGGGCGACATTATAAGAGTTACCGTAATCTATTAACTGCTCCTATCCGACTTGCGAAAAAGAATTATTATTAAATCAATGAATTTAACATGAACAAAAATAACATGAAAAATACTTGGCGTGAAATTAATAAAATTATTGGTAAAGGTAATGAAGTGGATATTCTGGAAAATTGTTCCGATTGGCAGGAGATTTACTCCAATCCTAGAGATATTGCTAACTCGTTCAATTCTTATTTTACCAACGTCGGCGCTTCACTAGTTAATAAAATCCCACCAACTAACATGCACTTTAGCGACTATTTGCAAAGCTCCAATACTTCATCTTTTTTCCTTGTACCAACAAATTATTTGGAAATAACTGAGATTGGCAGGAAACTTAATAGTGCCATTAGTTGTGGCTATGATGAAATATGTTCTTCTCTCTTGTTCTTATGTTCTTAGGTTGGAGAATTAAAGTTGGAGAATTAAAATCCGGCTAATATAATGATGAAATATGTTCTTCTATGGTAAAGTCTGTCATATCTTTTATTTCTCACCCCTTAGCTGATATATTCAATTTATCTGCCACCAAAGGTGGATGGAGGTTATGTTTTCATCCCTGTCTGTCTGTTTGTTTGTCTGTCCGTTTGTGAACAAAATATCTCAAAAAAGTTGTGGATGGATTTTGGCGAAATTTGGCAGAGATGTAGCGTATGTGACATGGAAGAATCGATTCCATTTTGGTGAAGATCTGAATATGGATTCAGATGGGAGAATTATTTAATTTTAAAGTGATGTTTCACCATTGGGAGATTGGGCCAAAAACTATACATAGCAAGATATCTCAAAAAGTTGTGGATAGATTTGGACGAATCTTTTTGAACCGGTTGGGTGTCTGACAAGGAAGAATCCATTCAATTTTGGTGAAGATCTGAATATGGATTCGGAGAGGAGAATTATTTAATTTTCAAGTGATTTTTCACCATCGGGAGATTGGACCAAAACCGACGTATAGCACGATATCTCAAAAAGTTATGGAAGGATTTGGACGAAACTTGTTGGATAGGTTGTGCGTCTGACAAGGAAGAATCGATTCAATTTTGGTGAAGATCCGGATCCAACTAGTAGAATTTTTAAAGTGATTCTTCACCATTGGGAGATTGGGCCAAAAACTATACATAGCAAGATATCTCAAAATGTTGTGGACGGATTTGGACGAAACTTGTTGAACCGGTTGGGTGTCTGACAAGGACGATTCGATTCGATTTTGGTGAAGATCCGGATCCGGCTAATATAATGTTTTAAGTGATTCTTCACCATTGAGTGATTGTGGCCAACCAGGTGGAGGTATATGCTCTCTACTGAGTGCCATTCTAGTTTCTTAATGGTTCTGTTCCTCTGAATCTGAAGGTCGCTAAAGTGACTCCTGCTTTCAAAAGTAACCATCGTCATGTCATTCACAATTACCATATCTGTTCTTTCGTGTTTTTCTAAAATTTTGGCGAGACTTGTTTATAACCGTCTAACCAAATTTCTCTCTAAATTTAATATTATTTTTGATCACCAGTTTGGCTTTCGCAGTAAACACTCCACAGATATGGCTCTTATTCATATGACAGATTCCATTTCTAATTCCCTCTCTGACAGATTGTTTACCCCTGGTGTTTTCATTGATTTGTCCAAAGCCTGTGATACGACTGATCACAATATCCTTCTTTCCAAACTTGATTTTTATGGTGTTACAGGTTGTGCACTTGAATGGTTTAAAGACTATCTTACTAACAGGCAACAATTTACAGCTGAAAAAGCTCCAATTCTTCATTGAGACCTATCAGCCACTGAGTTCCTCAAGGATCGATACTTGGGCCTCTTCTTTTCTTATTATATGTTAATGATCTACATACTTGTTCTTCTTTATTATATTTTTTCTGATGATACAACTATCATCTATTCCAATCCTTCTCATGACTCTTTGATCAACACTCTCAACAGTGAGCTCATTAAAGGTGTCATCCTGGTTTAAATCAAACAAACTCTCTATAAATCCCAATAAAACCAAGTGTATGTTTTTTAGGAAATCCACCAAACCTGTCTGGCACTATTTCTTCTATCTATATTGACAATGAACCCATTGCTTTTGTTCATTTGACGAAATTTTTAGGTGTCATCTTGGATGACAAACTTAGCTGGACTAATCATATTTTATCGATTGCGAAGATTATTTCTCGAAACACGAGCGAACTGTCTAAACTTTGTACCTTCCTTCCTCCTTATATATGTATTCTCCCTCTATAATACCTTAATCCTCCCTTACCTGAACTATTGTAGCATTGTCTGGGCACGCTCTAGTTACAATCTGCTACACTCACTCTCAGTTATTCAAAATCGCGCTATAAGGATCTGCACCCTCTCTCATCCACGTGACCACGCTGCACCTCTTTTTACCAAACTCAACACATTGACACTTTTTGACATTCATAAATTACATACAGGGATATTTATGTACAACCAAATTCACGAACTTCTTCCACAAGTTTTTTTCATGTTACTTTACATTTCTCCATGATATCCACCCTCATTTCACTAGAGATCACAACATAACTTATTCCTACATTTCACTCGTACATCTTACTCCATTAATACTCTACGCTATTTTGTGCCACGTCTTTGGAATGGTATTGATGGAGCAGGGAAGGCCTAGTCATCTGTGATTCGGTTTAAGTCTTCCTGTAAACAAAATTTGATTTCGTATTATTGTTAGTTTCCTTTCTACACGTTGATTTCTTATTCACTTTTGCAAGTCTTGCCTTGTTGTTATTTCATTATTTTTTATTTGTTTACTGTTGTTATTCATTGTATTTTTGATTATTTTTCCTTCATTTTTTTACCATTCGGTATCTTAATATATTTTATCGTTTGTCATTTATATCGTTAGTCCATAGGCATATCAATACAAGCCTTGACTTCTGAATATGCCTCCATATTTACTTCCCTATACAGTCATGTGAAAAGGTAAGTACACCCCATGTAAAGTTTTGACTTTTTCAACATATTTCAACATACAGCTATTTGATCTTCATTTCAACAATATTGACAGATAATGGTGATATAATAAAACAAATATCATGAAACATTTACATTTTGTAGTCCATCCCGGTGTGGACCCCGGTTTAGAATAGGTACACCGTATCCCTGCGCATCGTAAGAGGCGACTCATGGTTGGTGTCAGGAAGGGCATCCGGCCATAAAAACATTGCCTCAAACAGGGAACCATGATTGTCATGGGACCCGCAAGGCTAACCCCTGCTCTAGCGGGGAAAATGGCCTTAAAACGATCATTCATTCATTCACATTTTGTAGTCCATTGTATAATTTAAACAAACATAAATGCAAATTTCACATGTGGAAAAAGTAAGTACACCCCTACATTTATCACTACTTCAATTAAAATTACCTAAAATTTGATTAAATACCTAAAATTAGAATCAGGTGCACCAGTTCAGGTGCAAATGATTAGAACATCGTTAGAGAGGATTTTGGAGGAACCTGTCTTATTTAAACCTCAGACATTTAGTTTGGTTTGCTCTTTATTGTTGAAATGTGTGGCGTCACCATGCCTAGATCAAATGAGCTCTCTGAGGCCTTCAGAAAGAAGGTTAAATATGCCGACGATTCTGGGAAGGGATTTAAAAAGATCTCCAAACAATTTGAAATCAATCATTCGACTGTCCGGAAGATCATCTACAAGTGGAGAAGATTCCAAACAACTGCCAACTTGTTCAGGCCAGGCCGCCCCAGCAAGTTCAGCCCGAGAGCAGACCGCAAGATGCTGAAAGAAGTCTCGAAGAACCCCAGAATGTCATCACGGGACCTACAGGTAGCTCTTGCCACTGTTGATGTCAAAGTGCATGAGTCTGCCATTAGAAAGAGGCTGCACAAATTTGATCGACATGGGAGGTGTGCCAGAAGGAAACCTTTGCTGTCCAGAAAGAACATCAGGGCAAGACTAAAGTT
The DNA here is from genome assembly GCF_964187855.1 of Myxine glutinosa. NCBI lineage: Eukaryota > Metazoa > Chordata > Myxini > Myxiniformes > Myxinidae > Myxine > Myxine glutinosa. Next base: position 80,556,742 of record NC_136271.1, on the reverse strand, counting down.
TGCCAATGAACACCTAGGCAAAGACCAGCACTTCTGGAACAATGTGCTCTGGACAGATGAGTCAAAGGTAGAGCTATTTGGTACATGTACCAGAAGTACCAGAAGTACCAGAAGACATGTTTGGCGAAAACCAAAGACAGCATTTGACCACAAGAACCTGATACCAACTGTAAAGCATGGTGGTGGAAATATTATGGTTTGGGGCAGCTTTGCTGCCTCAGGGCTTGGGCAGCTCACCATCATAGAATCCACTATGGATTCTTCATTGTACCAGAGGGTGCTTGAGGATAATGTGAGGCTATCTGTCGGAAAGTTGAAGCTCAACCGCAGGTGGACCTTGCAACATGACAATGACCCTAAACGTACCAGTAAATCCACCAATGAATGGCTGAAAAGAAAGAAATGGAGGGTTCTGGATTGGCCAAGTCAAAGCCTGGATCTAAATCCCATCGAGATGTTGTGGGGGGATTTGAAACGAGCTGTGCATGCAAGAAACCCCTCAAACATCGCACAGCTGAAAGAATTCTGCATGGAGGAGTGGGCAAAAATTTCTCCCAGTCGATGTCAGAGACTGGTAGACAGTTATAAGAAACGCCTACTTGAGGTTGTTTCTGCCAAAGGGGGCAATACCACCTATTAGAGCCAAGGGTGTACTTACTTTTTCCACAGAAGGAAATGGCATCTCTGTTAATTTTTTGTTGAAATAAATTATTGCAAAGTCAATTTTTCATTGTTTTTTGTTCAATTACATCACCTTTATCTGTAGATACTGTTTAAATGAAGATCAAATATTTATATGTCCACATATGTTAAAAAGATTTTAAAAGATTTCATGGGGTATACTTACTTTTTCCGCATGCGAAATTTGCATTTATATTTATTTAAATTATACAATGGACTACAAAATGTAAATGTTTCATGATATTTGTTATATTATATCACCTTTATCTATCAATATTGTTGAAATGAAGATCAAATAGCTGTATGTTGAAATATGTTGAAAAAGTCAAAACTTTACATGGGGTGTACTTACTTTTTCGCATGACTGTATATTATCCTCATTGTATCCTTCTTAGTTTTTTATGTTCCGAAGTATTACTTTTGTATATTTTTGTTCGACTCCACTTTGGCAACTATGGAAATAAATGTTTCTTTGAATTGAATTGAAATGATTTCAAATTTTGCTGAAATCCCTCGAGGCAAAAACTTTTGGACAATCTGAACTGTTGGACAGTTATCCTACACAAGTTGAACTTGGGAAAACCATGCACATGCATGATAATGTGATATAGTCTAATCATAAGTCAAAGAAAACCATTATATTTAGTGAGGTTTATGCAAAGTATAAAAGCAAAGCTAACACTTGTGCTTTAGCAAAATAATTGGCTTCTGTCTGTTTGCTTGCCTGTTGCAGGACTAATGAGGTAACCCTCACCTGATTGTTACATTGGATGACAGGCACGGCTGTATGAGTGGGTTCTAACATATTGTTGATTGAGAAATGATCAAATCAATGCCTGGTCCTCACAGGATAGCTCAAATGTAGTACATTCAAGATTGAGCTGCCTCGTCTGGGTTTGATTTCCGGCCCAGCTATAAACTGTCATGATACTTTGCAGGCAGAGCGTTGCGTCATCAAGTATACAGTCATTTCTGAAGAAGAAAAAATCCTGACTGTTATCCTGGTTGTCCCATCTGCGAGTGCTAGGCTGGTAGACATGAAAGAGCACACACTATGATTCAAAAAGAGTAGTTTGTAGTTGAGAGACTCCATCATGACCAACTTGTCAAGAACTGCAGAGTGGAGAATGCAAAAGCATGAGCAACTACAAGTCATGTCAAAAATGACAATGGCTCAGAATGTCTGGTTTAGACACGGAGTGTACTTCATCAGGGCTGTGGATACAGCAAATGGACGATGGGCCAAATAACCTCCTCCAATGTTTAATGCTTTGTGTATGCCCTTGTCTCTCCAACCTGGTGTTGGCTTAGCGGTTAGGGTGCAGCTTGGGATCATAGGATCCTGGGTCTGAATCCCGGTCGATCGCTGAATTAACACCAGAGGGGTTGACTCAGCCTGTCATCCTATAGAGGTCGGCAAATTGAGTACCAGCTTGCTGGTAATTCCCTGTGTGTCGCAAGAGGCGAATAACAGGGTTGGCGGCAGGAAGGGCATCCGGCCATAAAACATTGCTTCAAAAAGGTGACCACGATGCCCCAAAAGGCCAACCCCTGCTCTGCGGGGGCAAATGGCCTCTGAAGGTGGTTCTTCTTCTTTCTTCTTGTCTCTCCAACAACGCAATTTCGATTTGCAGTGTTCAGAAACCAACAAGTACAGCGTTTACATCTCAAGCATGACCGACTCTAAAGGTGCGAGCTCAGGAAGAGTGTGTCAATGACACTGATCGGGTCGAGACACGGACAGCTTGCAATTTCTCTTCTCCTGTTTGCTAAACTAGAAAGAACTAGAACACTCGGTTATAATTCATCTTAGCTCACAATCGATACTTTACATTAGTGCGCATTGTGGTGTGTAGTTTGAAGCTGTGTTACATCGATTAAGGCCTCAAATGCATAATCCCAAAAGGGCACTTTCACAGATCCAGTGCAGCCAATAAACATCTCATATCTGCAGCCAATAAACGTTTCAACATTTCCCAAATGAAAAGTTCCGTTTTGGAGAAAGAAGTTTTCTGTTACAAGAACACTTCCACAGCGGATTATTCTTAAGAAGCTTTTTAGATATTTCATGAAGCACCTTCAAAATCCCACTGATGCGTTTCAAAAAATTCCATTTGCATTCCTCTATTTCCTTTTCTTGACTTCTTTTGTTTTTGTGAAATGTACATTGCAATTAAATGTATTTACTGTTGAAATGTAATATAAGCTCAACAATGTCCAGGATAAAGCAGTCCGTTTGATTGGCACATTTATCATCTGGCCCACACGTACATATCCTCCACAACGTGCATACCGTTACCATTTCTACAGTGTGTATTGTCGTGTAAACCTACAGTGTGTACAGGTTTACAATACAGGATACACAGTAGAAACTCTCCAGGGCTTCTTTGGCAACAGCTTTTGATTTGTGAACCAATTTGATTATCCAATATGCAGATTCTTAAAATTTCAGATCAATTGGATAAAATTGACGATTTTATGTGATGCTGACCTTTGACCCCTTTTGACAAAATTATTCATTTGTCTTCTCCATCTATATATCCCTATTTGTAAACGTCTGTTTGTTCGGTTGTGCCTCATGGAAAGCCTAAGGAAGTAACTTAGAGACGAGGAGGTCCATGGGGGGTAACTTTTCACAACAAAAAACATGGGCGTATCAGATTTAGACTAGGGGCGTGCCCAAGGGGCGTGGTAGCTGGGCGTGCCCAAGGGGCGTGGTAGCTGGGCGTGCCCAAGGGGCGTGGCTTCCTCTAACTATAAAAAGCCCACTACAAATAAACGGAATATCAAAACTAAATTGCGTGACTGACTTTATTTTCCGGGCAACGCCGGGTAACTCTGCTAGTATCTTACTATAATTCACCAAATGTCTGTCCGTGCGTTTCCAGGTACCGCAAAAACGGCTGAACCGATCGCAACGATACACCTCCATGCTCGTGGGATTCCCACGGGTGACCCCACTAGTTCTTATGATAAAGTTTTGTTGAAAATTTGATGATAAAGTTGAAATGGTAAATTAAAATTTCAGGTCAATTGGATGAAAATTGATGTTAGATGATGCTGATCTGTGACCTTTTGACAAATTTATTAATCTGTCTTCTCCATTATTTGGGGGATGTTGAAGATCCATGGTGTTCTTTGCAAAAAGTAGGTGAGCTATCATTGGCACCCTGAACAAATTGCAAATTCCTGCAATAACTACCGTAACTACTCGCAAAGGGATAGCAAATCACCCAGCATGACCCCTTGCAAAAAACTGCTAAGGCAGCCCCAATACTCGGAAACGAGTAGAGTACAACAGATCGGATAGATACATATATCCAGTAATTGCATTTAATGGTATTTGACCTGTTGACCACGCGTCAGAGCCAAAAGCGATACTGCTCTTCTTTCCATTTGCTGATCATAAACTACCAAGTTTGGTTTATTTCTGTACAACTGTTTAGGAAGAGTTGACGTGATAAGGCAGCCCCAATACTCGGAAACGAGTATAGTACAACAGATCGGATATATACATACAGTCACGTGAAAAAGTAAGTACACCCCATGTAAAGTTTTGACTTTTTCAACACATTTCAACATACAGCTATTCGATCTTCATTTCAACAATATTGATAGATAAAGGTGATATAATATAACAAATATCATGAAACATTTACATTTTGTAGTCCATTGTATAATTTAAATAAACATAAATGCAAATTTCACATGTGGAAAAAGTAAGTACACCCTTGGCTCTAATAGGTGGTGTTGCCCTCTTTGGCAGAAACAACCTCAAGTAGGCATTTCTTATAACTGTCTACCAGTCTCTGACATCGACTGGGAGAAATTTTTGCCCACTCGTCCATGCAGAAGTCTTTCAGCTGTGCGATGTTTGAGGGGTTTCTTGCATGCACAGCTCGTTTCAAATCCCCCCACAACATCTCGATGGGATTTAGATCCAGGCTTTGACTTGGCCATTCCAGAACCCTTTATTTCTTTCTTTTCAGCCATTCCTTGGTGGATTTACTGGTATGTTTCGGGTCATTGTCATATTGCAAGGTCCACCTTTGGTTGAGCTTCAACTGTCCGACAGATGGCCTGACATTATCCTCAAGCACCCTCTGGTACAATGAAGAATTCATAGTGGATTCTATGATCGTGAGCTACCCAGGTCCTGATGCAGCAAAGCTGCCCCAAACAATAATATTTCCACCACCATGCTTTACAGTTGGTATCAGGTTCTTGTGGTCTAATGCTGCGTTTGGTTTTTGCCAAACATGTCTTCTGGTACTGTGGCCAAATAGCTCTACCTTTGACTCATCTGTCCAGAGCACATTGTTCCAGAAGTGCTGGTCTTTGCCTAGGTGTTCATTGGCAAACTTTTGTCTTGCCCTGATGTTCTTTCTGGACAGCAAAAGTTTCCTCCTGGCACACCTTTAGATCAACCTGTAAATCAAATTTGTGCAGCCTCTTTCTAATGGTAGACTCGTGCACTTTGACTTCAACAGTGGCAAGAGCTACCTGTAGGTCCCGTGATGACATTCTGGGGTTCTTAGAGACTTCTTTCAGCATCTTGCGGTCTGCTCTCGGTCTGAACTTTCTGGGGCGGCCTGGCCTGAACAAGTTGGCAGTTGTTTGGAATCTTTTCCACTTGTAGATGATCTTCTGGACAGTCGAATGATTGATTTCAAATTGTTTGGAGATCTTTTAAAATCCCTTCCCAGACTCGAAGGCATCTATAACCTTCTTTCTGAAGGCCTGAGAGAGCTCTTTTGATCTCGGCATGGTGACGCCGCACACTTCAACAACAAAGAGCAAGCCAAACTAAATGTCTGAGGTTTAAATGACAGGTTCCTCCAAGATCCTCTCTAACGATGTTCTAATCATTTGCACTTGAGCTGGTGCACCTGATTCTAATTTTTGTTATTTGAAGTGGTGATAAATGTAGGGGTGTACTTACTTTTTCCACATGCGAAATTTGCATTTATGTTTATTTAAATTATACAATGGACTACAAAATGTAAATGTTTCATGATATTTGTTATATTATATCACCTTTATCTATCAATATTGTTGAAATGAAGATCAAGGAGCTGTATGTTGAAATATGTTGAAAAAGTCAAAACCTTACATGGGGTGTACTTACTTTTTCACGTGACTGTATATCCAGTAATTGCATTTAATGGTATTTGACCTGTTGACCGCATGTCAGAGCCAAAAGCGATACTGCTCTTCTTTCCATTTTCTGATCATAAACTACCAAGTTTGGTTTATTTCTGTACAACTGTTTAGGAAGAGTTGACGTGACAGACAGACCGAGCCGATTACAATATCCCCCCATTTGTTTTTTCAAAAAGTGTGGGGAAAATTAATCTGCTATATAAGAGAGCTGTTGGTCTCTGTGTGTGTGTGTCTGTCTGTCAGTGTGTGTCGCCATTTTTCTCAGACATGGCTGAACGGATCTTCGTCAAACTTTGGGAGTGTTTTCAGCAAAAAAAGAAGATTTTTGGGGGAAAAAAAGAAATTAATTTTCAGCGGCACATTCACCAGCTTATATTCAACGAAAAGGTAAACTGATGATTTGACATTTTTGATGGATTCTGATTTGGATGTAATTGCTTTTCCATTATATTTGCCCTAATTTCAAATATGTTAATGTTTCTTTTTCGCTTGAGCAACGCCGGGTACTCCAGCTATAAACACTTTTATACTTTACTCGGGGTACAAATACAACTTTGTCTGGGGGTAACAGAGGCCACCTCATTCGGTGGTGTGAGGTACTGGAAGAGGGGCGTAAATTGTCTATGTACATGTGTCCCGTTTAGCGCCACCTGGTGATGGTGGCAGAGGGTATTAAAATACCTTCTTTACCTGGGCAACACTGAGGTTATGCTGCACTCTTTGCACGGGAAAAATTTTCCTCCTTCCCTTCCCTCACTCCTCCAAAATGGAAGGGCCTGTCAAATCCACCCCACCCCCAAAAAGATGTATATATCGTATATCTTTCCCCTCCCTCTCCCTTAATCTCCCCCTCCCCTCACCCTTCCACTCCACACACTCCCTTACTCATCCCTTCCTCTCCTGCTAATTATGACCTATGACGTCATATTTATCATTTAAAAATTCTACAGGTGGAGTTGCACCTATGTGAAAATTTGCTGTCAATTGGACCAACGGTTGCAGAGAAAATCGTATTTATTGTGTGCGGACAAACAAACAGACTCAAATGCAATACCCTCTCCTCTGGCGAGGGTAACTAGAAAGAGCAATCAAAGATTGCAGACCCTCACCAGGATGTGTTTTCAGTGGTTTTTAAGGATTTTGTGTTAAAACAAATATGGCGGCCGAACCACGTGATCAATGACGTCATCATTTTTTTTTTCTCCACCAATTTACCCCCAGCTTATGCTCAAGAAATTTCATCTTGATCGGATGAAGTTTTCTACTTGTCAAATTATGATGTCATAATGGAGGCAACTATGACATCATCATTTAGATATTTTATTCCCCATGGAGAGTTCTTTACAATGAGCCATGTCTCAATTTTTTCTGTGCAGCACTTTCGGAGATATAGAGGTGCAAAATTTTTCTGTTTTTCCAAGATGGCGCCCATACCACGTGACCTATGACGTCATATTCCTCATAAAAAATTATACGGGTGAGGGTGCACCTATGTTGAAAATTTCCTGTCAATCGGACCAACCGTTGCAGAGAAAATCAGATTTATTCTGTGCGGACAAACAAACAAACGGACTCAAATGCAATACCTTCTCCCCTGGCAAGGGTAAAAATGCCAGTACACAGTTCTTTAGTTCCCCGACTCTTACGTCATCCGATGACGTCTGCGCACGCTCCTATCAGCAAGTGCCATCTCATCACTCTATGGCCATCCTGACCAATGGTTCTTCGGGGCGTGGCCTCACGGCCACTTGCCGGCCTTTGTGATCACCCGGTCGGTGGTATCAGCAGTAGAAGAATGTGCTGGTTCCGGGTACTTTTATTTTGTGTTTATTTTAGGTGTGGGGTGCATGGCGGGTGTGGTGTGTGTCATAAGGAACAGAGGAAAAAGATCACAGAGGCAATTTCCATACAGGGGGGATTTACCATTAACCCCTACCTAATTAGCATAGCCCCAGCCCATGTCATGGGGACAAAGATACGCTCTTACACGACATCCGGTCTAATGGATCCCTACTTAGTTACAGGTTTCTCCTTCTTCATGACAGTTGGAGCACACTGCCTATACAATCCTACCTGGCCCTAATGTATTCCATTGCCTACCCCCCATAAACATAACAATATTTATGACTTCTTGGTAGTCAGTAAGAGCAGAAATTTGGAATTTGGCCCGGATGCCGGTGATAGCTCACCTCTTCCAAAATAACTCTCCCCAGCCCTCTTCTGTCCACTGAACTACCGACGTCCCTGTTCTCTACTGTTGTTGTGCTTGATTTGTATGTATGTTGTATGTTGATTGTATGCGTTATGGTTCCGTGCATGTTTCCGTGTGTAATGTGTTTGCACTCACACGAGCTTTGACTATGTATAAAAGAACAACAGGCATTTTAAGGCCACTTTCCCTGCAAGAGCGGGGGTTAGCCTTGCAGTCCCCATGACAATGTTCTCCATTTTGCCCTATTTTCTGCATCTCCCCTTGTTAACCCCCTTGCCCGCATTTCTTCTTCGACCAACTTCAGCCAAGTCTTTCTCAGTCTACCCTGTCCTCTACTTCCTTCTACATTCATTTCCATCACTCTTTTCAACCAGTCACTTTCATCCTTCCTCAACACATGACCAAACCATCTCAACCTGTTACTCTTCACAGCATCCATCACAGGCTCTATTCCCATCATCTTTCGCAATTCATCATTTGTCTTCCTCTCTCTCAACGATACTCCACACATCCACCGAACCATTCGCATTTCCACCCTTTCCAGCCTTCGTTGCTGCTCTACGTTCATTACCCATGTCTCACTCCCATAAATCATAACACTTCTCACACATGCAGCATACACCTTTCCCTTCAGCTTCAATGACACTCCCCTCCTCGTCAGCACGCCACTCAGTTCCTGAAACTTCTTCCATGCACATCTCACTCGAGCAACCGTTGCCGAGTCTGATCCACCTTCTCCATTCAGCATGTCTCCAAGGTAACAAAATGTTTTCACACCTTCCAGCTTCACGCCATCTCCAAGATCCAACTCAACGTTTCCTCCATCTGCAGCTCCCTCTGTGCACACCTTACACTTGAATGTAGCTGCCACACTGGTTAATGACCCTCTCAAACCACTACATTTTTGATGAACCCACTCAGCGCACATTGTACATTGAATGGAATTCACTCCAACACCCTTCCTGCACATAGCACACGGCCACTTCCCAGTTCTTTCCACCTCACCACATGCTTTACCACTTGCCATCACCTTCGTTTTTCCGATATTCACCTTCAGACCTTTTGTCTCCATACATTCCTTCCACTTGTTCATCTTCTCCTTCAGTCCATCCATTCTTTCTGCAATCAACACCAGATCATCTACATACAACAACTCCCACGGTAAACCCTCCTTTACGTTCTGAGCCAGCACCTCCATCACAGCTACAAATAGTAGTGGACTTAGTACCGACCCCTGATGCACTCCCACCTCCACCTCAAACTCACCACTGTTCCCGTCCTTCATCCTTACAGCTGTGCGTGCTCATAGCCTTGACTTGACGCATAGCCTTGACTATGTATACAAAAAATAAAAAATAAAATAAAGGAAACCACGGGATCTTTACCTCATGCTCATGGGCTTTAACTCATGCACTATGGGATATTTAACACTCAATCATGCTGGCAGACAGGATGCCTAGTTTAAAGTCCATCCGAGGAACAGCACATATATTGATGAATTTCTGCCTGCGAAACACCACAATGACAGTTTATAGCCGGGTCAAGGTTCTAACCGGGTCAAGGTTCTAACCGAGGCTAGACAGCTCAGAGATGAGTGTGCATACTCCTAGGCCTGTTAGCCCATAAGCTTGGAGGCGTGTAGTAGCCTGGATTCTGAGTGCTGGGAGTAAAACAGACCGTTTAACTAAATACAAAGGAAACAGGAATCATGCCACAAAGTCACTTTATTTACAGCTTACACACTTTCATCCAAATTATAAAAAAAAAAGAAGAATTCCCTTCCAAGGAACTTAACAAAGGAGGAGGCCATTAGGCCTATCAAGCCTGTGTAATGGTTGTTTGTTCATGCTCTATCTATCCTTTTAAATGTTGATCATCAAGCAAGGAAGCAGCACATACTATTTTTAGTCTTTGGTGTATTCCTTGAATGGGGTTGAAACTGTTAACATCTCAGACTCAGAGCAGACACTTTAACCATTGCACCACAGAGTGTAGTTTAAAAAAAAAAAATTGAGGGAGCACACAGATTGGGCAGATTACAGTATCTTTGACGCGTAACCCTAACGAGGCAAATATACAATCGCAACAGTTCATCAAAATGCTTCTGTACAATCTCCAAATTCTGAACCTAGCGCACTATTCCCAGTTTGTGAGCATGTTGATATTGTTATGAATTTTGGTAGAGCAACATCTCGAGCGAGGTAGATCTGATAGGTAGGTATTCGACTGTCGTGACAGGGACTCTACATGTAATAAGTTCTTGATGTTTAGGCGTTTGTCGGGGTAATATGTATGATTGTGGATCTACCTGGAGATTCGGGTGTTAAATAGTGAGGGATTAAAGGTAACGCCCCTGTGAGTTTCACCTAGTAGTCAAACCTTTGTCCATTATGGCACTCCAAACCACATAAACATTAGTTAGGTCCTTAGCGCAACATTAAATAATTCCTTTCCCTGACAATGACTTCGGAACAAACGGACAGGAAACCAGGCCAAAACCACCGCCACAATTGGCCGCCACCGTTTACACCTCCAAGGCCTACAAACCTCGCCTGGCATGTGTTATAAACTTATAACACAAGGACCGCGGGGGTCGGGGACGGGAGAGTGGAGTGATGCCACAGAGGGCGTGACCTGGGCGATTTGGGAGGCTTTTTATTGGCTGAGGAGTGCGCCAATGTGACGTCATCGGCCAGAGATATTATCGACGGTCGGACGCCATTTTAGGGCAGTTCGTTTGGCAGTTGGCACACAGCAGTCGGCAGTCAAGAGTTGGCACGGAGAGTTGGCACTGAGAGTTGGCACGGAGAGTTGGCACTGAGAGTTGGCACGGAGAGTTGGCAGCTGGCACTTGGCAGTTGGCTGCCAGCACTCCCGCGCCAGCACTCCCGCAGAGAGTCGAGTCAAGTGGAGTCGTTTGCTTTGTGCAGCCCTGCGTGGGACCTTTGGAGCAAGGGAGCTCGTGGTGTGGGTGCGCCGTTGAACCGGCGAGGCCTGGTGGTGCTCGGGGCCGTGGAACTTGGAGCGAGGCGTGCCGCGGGACGAAAGGAGCCGGGTGTTGGACGGCGGCCACCAAGACGACAAGGATGAGATAAGGCTGTACCCGCGAATACACTTTGCATAAAACTAAAAGACGTGTTATTTTCGTATTCATCTCCCTCGTATCGTGTTTGGAATCTGTTGTGCGTGGGATCCCAATTTAGGCTTATTAGAGTTATTAGTATTACCGGCGCGTGCTTTTTTCACTGTTATTACTTTTCAATAATAAATCCTTATATTAATTTCTGTATATATCTGAACGCAGTTTCCTGGGTGCTTCATTTTAATAGATAAGGCTGCGGAGCTTGCTGTGTCTGCCATTCCGCGCGTTTAACTTTGTGTTGATTTGGAATCCGCCATTGAGTTTTCGCCTCGGGAGTGTAAAGCCTCGCAATCGGCCATCCGCAACTGTGGTGTTAATCGCGGTTGCGCAACAAGTGGTGTCAGGAGTGGGATTCGAACCCGTCGGACAAATTTTTTTGTCCACGGCGAGACATCGACACGGTCGGGCGTGCATTGCGCCCGACGTTCGAACGAAATTTTTTTATAGTCGAGGCGGAGAAATTTAATAATCAATTGGGCATACGGAGCGTGATATCGCGTCTTCGTCAAATTTAAATTGTGTTACTGGACTTAAAAGAAATACGCGCACGGGAAACAATCTTCCGGAAGGCGGATGTCGGAGATGGACGAAATGGAGGTACGCAGCGAGGCCTCCGTCAGCGTCGGGAGTGAGCCGGAAATAGGGGAATTAGATGTCGAGGTGAGCCTTGGAACCTCCCCCGTCCCGAGCACCAACTTATCCCCCTCCCCCACCGGGGAGTCGGGAGCAGTAGGAACGGCCCCGACAACCGACCAGATGTTGGGTCAATTGCTTCGAAAAATGGAAGGGATGGAAAATAACATTTAAAAAAATATGGGAGACATGAACGCACAGAGTGAGCGAGCCAGTCGGGAATTGAATGACAAAATTGAAGGGATGGAAAAGAACAGTGAGCGATTGGGAAAGCAGATGGGAGACATGAACGCACAGAGTGAGCGAGCCAGTCGGGGAATAAATGATAAAATTGACGAGCTGAAAAATAAAATGAGTAAGGAGATGGGAGGAATGGAAAGAAAAATGGAGTCCCAGGGGAAGGAATGTAGGGAAGAAATGAAGGGAATGAGTGATCGATTGGAGGAACAAATTGAAGGGATGGAAAATAAAATGGAGTCGCAGGGGAAGGAATGGAGGGAAGGACTGAAGGACATGAGTGACCAAATTAATGGATTGAAAGGGGAAATGAATGCTCAGAACGAGCAATTGGAGAACAAAATTAATGCCCAAACAAAAAACATGGAGAGGCAAATGGGTAGATTAGAGGAAGGTTTGAAAGAACAGATCAAAGGGATGGACAGCAAAATTGAGGGATTGGAGGGAAAAGTGAATGAACAAATGAAAGAGAGGAATTAAAAATTGGAAGGAAATTTGGAATGTGAGAGTTGTAATGGGGAATGTTTCCCACATTCTGGCCTGGTTGTTTATCGGGACCGTGTGGATGTCACAACACCCCAACCGGGGGATGAATTTGGAATTGTGCAGCACCAGGCCCGGTGGTGCGGAGCAAGAGGGGGTAGAGTTTTTGGGGGTCCGTGCAATGGAGCCGGACCAGGTATTTATTGGGGATATTGATCAAAGCCTGGCGGGGCCAGGAATGATTTGTGGAAATGATGAGGATGAGGATGATTCGATCCAGCGGCTGGAGACCTGTGACAGTCCCATGGAGGTAGAGCTTGCCCAGGCCCAAAGGAGTCTGGGGGAAGAGGTGAGTTGGTCCGAGGAGGTGGTTGGAATGACCGAGGGGACGCTCACCGTACACTGCTATTTGGAAACAGAGGCTCCAAAATTGGACAACCATTTGGGGGAGTGTGTTGGCTCCGGGCTGGATTTGGATCTTGGAGGATCGGGAGATAGAGCTTCTGGAGATTTGGTCCCTGTAGGGAATTTGGATCAACTGCAGGGAGGGGCAGAACAACCGGTGGTAGAGGTTGTTCCCTGCAGCTGCGGTTTGGCAGTGGGAATGAAAATTTGTAAAATAAAATTTAAAATAAAATTACAATGGGAACTGGATTTGGAGCAGCCATGGTTGGGATTGGTCCCCGGGCTGCGGGATCTGGACATGGAGAGGTCATGGGTGATGGCCTCGGGCAAGAGTTGCCCCTTTCAAAATTTGGGTATGCCAGCCAGCTGGGGGGGCTGTGATGGCGAGATTTGGACGTGGGGTCCAGCCTTGGGTGTCGAGGTACGACCTGGGTCCCACGGGGGGTCTGGTGGAGTGTGGCGTCCCTTGTCCGTCGGGGCGCCGTCCGAGCTAGTGGCTCGGGCCGGCAGGGTCACCGGACCCTGGTGGGGGTTAAGACCTCCAGAGGGGTCCGAGGTGGTTTCTCAAGCCTGGGTTGGCATTTATTGAGGACCACTAGGGGGAGGTGTTGTGGGTCGCGCTTTGGTGGTGGCACCGCAGATGGCCAGCTTGGGCCTGATGTAGTGATCACCCGGGCATGCGACCTGACACCCTCTCCCTGAGACTTTGGGACAACTGGCATGTGATGACCTGCCATGCCGTGTTGGTCGATGGACGCGGGTCAAACCGAATGGACAGGGATGGAGATAGCCTGCCGGACAACCATTGGGGCATCTGTGGAACGTGATGGTGTGAGTGACCTTCCACAGATGCTCCGTTATGATTTATGGACTCTCGGGTTGGGAAGAGAGCCATGGGGATGTGAATCGGAAGATGTGTAACGAGCCGAGCATATGGGCCATGCTCGGCTGGCATGTGTATGGCAAAGCATCCTTCTTTGGTGAGGTTAGTGAAATGTGACAAATGGTTGGCATGGGTAATCTGTGGGTTAGATGCAAATTTAAGGGTGGATTTTGAAATGTCATGATTGACACTGTACAGTGACGCCATTATTGATCCAGGTGTGCAGACCAAAGTGTTGGAGGCTGTGATGAAATTAATAGGGTAGCAAGACACAGCTTTCAACTGGTTGCGGGGGCAACTGTGCTGATATTTGGGACGCGGGATGATGGGGATGTAGTTGTGTAGCCTGAGGGTCAACGTGGTGCTGTGCGTGCGTGTCCGAGGTGTGTGGACCATGTCTTCTGGGTGGGTCTCCTGGTGGAGCATGGCTGTTGACTGGACCTTGGTGTGGTCAAGTGTGGGTGAGCACTGGGGGGCTGCAGTTCTGTAGTCGGACTGGGGGATGATGGGGAGGTGCAGGGGACGTGGCTGTAGGGATGCCACGCACTGCGACCGTGCCCCCCAGGGCCGAGGTTGTGTGTGCGGTAGTGTGTGTTGTGGCAGCAAGTGCTCACCACATTGGCCAGCTGGGGCTGCTGCAGCTGTGTTCCTCGCAGGGGGGCCGAAGGATCGATGGTGGGTCGCGCCCTTATGGACACTCATGGGCCATGTTGGCGTTTTGACTGCACACCTTGTCCCGGTGACCCTTGCACGGTAGAGGTGCAGAGCTGTCGTGGCCACAGGTAGTTGTGTAGCGAGGATCACGTTGGATGCGGATCCACATACCTGCCAGTGTAGTGGGGACAAAAGAGAAATTTGGGAGTATTTGGTAGGCCCAATGTGAAATTTTGGGATTTTGAGGGTGGATGACACTCTTGGACCGACCAACCTGCAACTACCTGCACTTGAGGTGAGTGTTTTAAGGAGTACTGTCCCAGGCTTCAGGACTTGCTTTGGGAAATTGGGGACATGTAATTTGGAGTAGGGAGGCGGGTGAGAGTGATGAAATGGCCGGTGAGGGGATGGAATGGGAGCCACACAGTGTCATGTGGGTGGCATATGTTTTTGTGTTGTGGTTCTGTGTTTTGATGTGGTTGTGAGAATGGAACCTGGAGAGTGAGTGATGATTATTGGAAGTAATGAATGGTGATAATTGTGCTTTTTGGAAATGTGCTAATGGAAATGTGTAAGGATTCAATGATTCGAACTGTGAATGGGATTTCACATTGGCAGGCCATGGCAAGCCTTGTAACACCTTTTACACCTAGAATTGTACTGAATTGTGCTGAGTTGTGTGGAGAATTGAATGGCAGCGGGGGAGGAAGTGTGTTTTGGGGTCTTGTGGGTGGGGAAGGTGTGTGTGTCCGCAGGTACAGAGCAAGCTCTGAGGAGCGATGCCTGCGGGCCCCCCTCTGCGGCAATTACCCCTGGCAGCCGGTGGTAACTGGAAATTGGAGCTCGGCGGTGGAGGGTCTGGTTGGGCGCCGCGGGGTGAGGAAGTCCCCCGGCGACCAGTGTTGCTGCGCGGAAGCAGGAGGCAAAGGAGCCTGGTGTGTGTGGAGACCCTCACCGGCGAGGTAACGGCGGAAAGGGGGCTGTTGGGCTGTCACGGGGCCAAGAGGTAAAGGGGGGGGGGGCAATGAACTTGTAAGTCGGTTGACTTGTTTTTGGGACTGCGGGCACCACAGCCTGATGTGCCCCCACCATCTTTTTGTGCGGTACCTCCCCGCTGCCTAGTTGAGGAATGCACACACATGCGAATGACATCAATGCCATGGTCCTGCAGGGGGGGGTGTATTGAGAAGAACCTTATTGATTTTTGAAATGCCTTGATGACCTATGGAATGAGAATGAGTGGTTAAGGGGTTGTGTTGTACGAAGGTGGGCGAAATCCACCGAGCCATGTCACTCACCTGTAACATCTGGACAGGGCCCGTGGAAATTTAGGGGGATGCATTGGGGATGGCCCCGCAGGTAAGGTTGTGTCTTGTGGCATCCACCGGGGGACGCGGTCTGTAGATTGGGGTCGGTACAAATGTTTATAGAGTTTTTGGAATTTTCTGGTTATGGTTAAGTGTTGTGGTTAAGTTAGTGTTGCGTGTTGTTTGTTTCCTCCCTCCACAGGAGCGATGGAATGAAGATCAATGTACATACTTGCATGATGGTTAAGGGGTTTAGCATGTTAAGGAAGTGTAGGTAGGTAGTCTGACTCACTTCCCACAGCCCTTCCTGATTTATTTCATAGGTTAATTAAGTATGTGACAGAAAGTGTTAAGGCTGGAATGGTAGCGCCTGCGGTGAACCTTGCAGGAGCTACGGTTCCAGGGGGGGGGGCTGTGTTATGAATTTTGGTAGAGCAACATCTAGAGCGAGGTAGATCTGATAGGTAGGTATTCGACTGTCGTGACACGGACTCTACATGTAATAAGTTCTTGATGTTTAGGCGTTTGTCGGGGTAATATGTATGATTGTGGATCTACCTGGAGATTCGGGTGTTAAATAGTGAGGGATTAAAGGTAACGCCCCTGTGAGTTTCACCTAGTAGTCAAACCTTTGTCCATTATGGCACTCCAAACCACATAAACATTAGTTAGGTCCTTAGCGCAACATTAAATAATTCCTTTCCCTGACAATGACTTCGGAACAAACGGACAGGAAACCAGGCCAAAAGCACCGCCACAATTGGCCGCCACCGTTTACACCTCCAAGGCCTACAAACCTCGCCTGGCACGTGTTATAACACAAGGACCGCGGGGGTCGGGGACGGGAGAGTGGAGTGATGCCGCATAGGGCGTGACCTGGGCGAGTTGGGAGGCTTTTTATTGGCTGAGGAGTGCGCCAATGTGACGTCATCGGCCAGAGATATTATCGACGGTCGGACGCCATTTTAGGGCAGTTCGTTGGCAGTTGGCACACAGCAGTCGGCAGTCAAGAGTTGGCACGGAGAGTTGGCACTGAGAGTTGGCACTGAGAGTTGGCATGGAGAGTTGGCACTGAGAGTTGGCACGGAGAGTTGGCACGGAGAGTTGGCACTGAGAGTTGGCACTGAGGAGTTGGCAGCTGGCACTTGGCACTGAGGAGTTGGCAGCTGGCACTTGGCACTTGGCAGTTGGCTGCCAGCACTCCCGCGCCAGCACTCCCGCAGAGAGTCGAGTCAAGTGGAGTCGTTTGCTTTGTGCAGCCCTGCGTGGGACCTTTGGAGCAAGGGAGCTCGTGGTGTGGGTGCGCCGTTGAACCGGCGAGGCCTGGTGGTGCTCGGGGCCGTGGAACTTGGAGCGAGGCGTGCCGCGGGACGAAAGGAGCCGGGTGTTGGACGGCGGCCACCAAGACGACAAGGACGAGATAAGGCCGTACCCGCGAATACACTTTGCATAAAACTAAAAGACGTGTTATTTTCGTATTCATCTCCCTCGTATCGTGTTTGGAATCTGTTGTGCGTGGGATCCCAATTTAGGCTTATTAGAGTTATTAGTATTACCGGCGCGTGCTTTTTTCACTGTTATTACTTTTCAATAATAAATCCTTATATTATTTTCTGTATATATCTGAACGCAGTTTCCTGTTGGATTTTAATAGATAAGGCTGCGGAGCTTGCTGTGTCCGCCATTCCGCGCGTTTAACTTTGTGTTGATTTGGAATCCGCCATTGAGTTTTTGCTTCGGGAGTGTAAAGCCTCGCAATCGACCATCCGCAACTGTGGTGTTAATCGCGGTTGCGCAACAATATGTTGCCTCAAGCATTTCATGATCGACTTGATGGTGCATTGAGGAGTAAGGCAGTTCTGATGTGTAACAAAGACCACTGTGACGTAGACAATGCAGTACCATAAATGGACGTTATAAGATATTTTTTGTGCATTGATGATAAGAAACTGTGACTTGGTTGGTGTCTGCAAATCATGCTCATTTGAATTCAGCCGTCGACATGTGGAATGGTCCGACACAAGTGTGCGCAATCCCAACGCAAGGAACAGCCTGCCAGGAAATGACAATCCTTGCAGAATAGCGCGAACCGAACAAAGAATGCGGACTGCCAACTCCATCCCACTGAGGGCTGGAGCTCCAATAAATGCTGACCTCAAGAAGTTCCTCATTTTGAAGGGGAAAATTGCTCCAAGTAGAGCAATGAAGTGATCACAGTGGTGTCACCAACATCTCACTCCTTGCTGCATTCATCTCTCCCCATCATCTCAGCAACATTTGTCTATCTCCTTTTTGCTCTGTCTGTCGATGTCCTTTCTAGCCTGGTGTTGGCTTAGCGGTTAGGGTGCCGGCTTGGGATCCTAGGATCCTGGGTTCGTAATCCCGGTCAATCGCTGAATTAACGCCAGGGGGGTTGACTCAGCCTGTCATCCTTCCGAGGTCGGCTAATTGAGTACCAGTTCACTGGTAATTCGCTGTGTGTCGCAAGAGGCGACTAACAGGGTTGGCGGCAGGAAGGGCATCCGGCCGTAAAACATTGCTTCAAAAAGGGGACCAAGGTGCCCGAAAAAGGCCAACCCCTGCTCTGTGGGGAAAAATGGCTTCTAAAGGTGGTTGTCGATGTCCTTCCTCCTTGAAGTCTGGTTCACACATTTTACAAGCCTCATCTCCCAAGGGCAAATCATACAGCTGTTCTCGTCTCATTTTTGGCTTTGTTTCCACTTGCCCGCAAAAGTAGAACCATGCCTACTCTTGACAGTATAGAGCAGAGGTAGTGTAGGCCCTGCCTAGTCTGGGTTTGATTCCAGGCCCAGCCCTCCCACTCAGCTATGCCATTGTCCGAAATGTTGATCGCTTTCTTTTGTTCCATGGTGATTTGCTTGTTATGTGGTGCTGTTTTTACTTTGATTAATCAACCTAGTTCACATTTCTTTACTAAATAAATTGTAAATACTGAAGGATTCTATGATAAAACAATATTAACTGTCTATGTGTTAAATTCTAAGATGCACATCAACCATTGCATCTCCATCAAAGGAAAACGTCACTACAAAATACAATTCTCTGCAAAACCGCAACAATACATGCATGCATTTGTCTCACTCCTTTTGTTCTTTGTTGTTTTTTTGGTTTACAAAAAGTTTTCTTTTAAAATTTGCCACTTTACCTGCAGCCAGAGGGCTCCCTGGAGTGGAAGTTCAGGATACTTGAACCATAAAACCATGGCCAAGAGGGTTAAACAGCTGGAGGAAGGAGGAATCTATCCCCAGGTTTTTCAACAAGGCATCTTGCGATACCTTATTCTATACTAGCAGAAGTACCCGGCATTGCCGGGCGGGGGAGGGGAGGGGAGGGGAACGGGGGGGAGGGGAGAAGAGCGGGAGGGGGAGGGGGAGAGGGGAGAAGAGGGGGGGGATGGGGAGGGTGAGGGATGGGAGGGGGTGGGAGGGGGGAGGGGAGGAGGGGAGGGGGGAAGTGGGGGGAAGTGGGGGGAGGGGGGTTAAGGGGGGAGGGGAAGCATGGAATATAAAGCTTATGAATATCTGAAAACCCACCCAACGCAGACAATAAATGGAATATAAAAACAACCCATTGTAATGATTGTGTTCTGCGCATTCACAACCCCCTCCTCCCCTTGGGTCTTTCCTGCCTTGTTGTGAAAGTCACAGCATTTTTTTAAAATCTCGCTGAGCCAGAAATCACCTCTTTGGAACACACATTCCACATCTTGGCTATTCCGGATAGATCTGTGTATAATAAGCTGCTCCTCCAGCGGAAAACCCATGATGATATTTACAAGACGTGGTGCCAAAGCTTCCTCATCTGCTGCCGGCCTGCAAATAAACACTTAAACTGGGTGATAAAATATTCTATTTGTAGCATTTTCTTTCACATTATTTACTTTTTTTTTGTTTTTACTCGAACTTTCAACGGAGTCACAATTCTATTCACATTGGTTAAACGAGTTTCCAGCTGTGATTATCACGACATTTCCATCAACATATGTATATTGCCCGAATGAGATAACATTTACATATTTACCTTGATATGTGTACATTTTGCCCCAGATGTTATTGTAATTATCGTAATATACTGTATGTTCATTTTGCTGGGATGTACAGTGCATTCAGAAAGTATTCAGACCCCTTCACTTTTTGCAGCCTTATGCTGAAATCGTTTAAATTCATTTTTTCCCTCATCAACATACACTCAATACCCCCATAATGACAAAGAGAAAACAGGATTTTAGAAAGTTTTCCAAATATATTAAAAAGAAAAACTGAAATATCACATTGACAAAAGTATTCAGACCCTTAACTCAGTACTTAGTTGAAGCACTTTTGGCAGCGATTACAGCCTCGAATCTTCTTGGGTATGACGCGACAAGCTTTGCACACCTGGATTTGGGGATTTTCTGCCATTCTTCTCTGCAGATCCTCTCAAGCTCTGTCAGGTTGGATGGGGACCGTCGGTGGACAGCCATTTTCAGGTCTATCCAGAGATGTTCGAATGGGTTCAGGTCAGGGCTCTGGCTGGGCCACTCAAGGACCTTCACAGAGTTGTCCCCAAGCCACTCCTGCGTTGTCTTGGCTGTGTGCTTCGGGTCATTGACCTGTTGGAAGGTGAACCTTCGGCCCAGTCTGAGGTCCTGAGTGCTCTGTTTCAGGTTTTCATTAAGGATATCTCTGTACTTTACTCCGTTCATTGTTCCCTCAACCCTGACCAGTCTCCCAGTCCATGCTACTGAAAAATACCCCCACAGCATGATGCTGCCACCACCATGCTTCACCATTGGGATGGTATTGGGAAGGTGATGAGCGGTGCCTGGTTTCCTCCAGACATGACACTTAGAATTGACGCCAAACAGTTCAATCTTGGTTTCATCAGACCACAGAATCTTGTTTCTCACAGTCTGGGAGTCCTTTAGGTGCTTTTTTGCAAAGTCCAAGCGGGCTTTCATGTGTCTTTCACTGAGGAGAGGCTTCCGTCTGGCCATTCTGCCATAAAGCCCAGATCGGTGGAGTGTTGCAGTGATGGTTGTCCTTCTGGAAGTTTCTCCCATCTCCACACAGGATATCTGGAGCTCAGCCAGAGTGACCATCGGGTTCTTGGTCACCTCTCTTACCAAGGCCCTTCTCCCCCGATTGCTCAGTTTGGCCAGGTGGCCAGCTCCAGGAAGAGTCCTGGTTGTTCCAAACTTCTTCCATTTAAGAATTATGGAGGCCACTGTGCTCTTGGGGACCTTCAATGCAGCAGAATTTTTTTTGTAGGCTTCCCCAGATCTGTGCCTCGACACAATCCTGTCTCTGAGCTCTGCAGGCAGTTCCTTCGACCTCATGGCTTGGTTTTTGCTCTGATATGCATTGTCAGCTGTGAGACCTTATATAGACAGGTGTGAGTGTGTACCCCGGTTTAGGTGTGTACCCCGGTTTAGGTGTGTAGCCCGGTTTAGAAGAGGTACACCGTATCCCTGCGTGTCGAAAGAGGCGACTAAAAGGGTTGGCGTCAGGAAGGGCATCCGGCCATAAAAACATTGCTTCAAAAAGAGAACCATGACAATTACAATGACATATAGGCAGGGTACAGCCCGAAGTACCCCGTGGGGGACCCCAATCCCTCTCGTCAAAACTCAAGGTGGGGAACCCGATCCAAGCAAGGGTGGAAATAACTCCATTTATGATGACGAAACGTCTGATGCCCGACGTGGAGATCGGTTTCTGATGTTTGGGACATGGAATGTAGGGACAATGACAGGGATATTAGGAGAAGTGGTGGAAGTATTGGTCAGAAGAGGAGTGGTCATATGTTGTGTGCAGGAGACGAGATGGAAGGGAAGTGGTGTGAGAATGGTGAAGGGTAGGCAGGGACAGAAATACAAGTTTGTGTGGCAAGGGTGGCCAGAAGGCGTGAATGGTGTTGGTGTACTGTTTTCTGAGGAGTTTGTAGACAGTGTGGTGAGTGTGACTGGAGTGAGTGAAAGGTTGGTGATGGTGAAAATGATGATTGGAAAGCTCTTGGTGAACGTCATCTCGCGATATGCTCCGCAGGTTGGTCGGAGAGATGAAGAGAAGGACAAGTTGTGGTGTGCGATAGAGAAGCTGATGGAAAACGTGAAAGATGAGGAAGTTGTTGTGGTAGGAGGAGACCTAAATGGAAATGTGGGAAGGAGTATGGATGGTTTTGAGGGAGTTCATGGGGGTTACGGATATGGTGTGAGAAATGGAGAAGGTGAAAGGATTTTAGAGTTTGCTGATGGAGCTGAATTGTTGATTTGTAATACTCGGTTCCAGAAAGAGGGTAATAAGCTTGTTACATACACGTCAGGTGGGTCGACGACAACCGTTGACTACCTGATGGTGCGTAGGCGAGTTAGGGGGAACCTCCAGGACACAAAGGTGATCCCGGGGGAGGAGGTTGTTTCACAACACCACTTGGTTGTCTGCGACATAAGGGTGAAAGGTGCGAGGAGAGCTCGGCGGGTGAAGTACCAACCGAGAATGAAGGTGTGGAGGTTGAAAGAGGTGACAGTGAGGGAGGCATTAAAATAGAGGCTGAGTAGGGTAGAGGATGATGTGGTTGAGCTTGAAAGTGGTTGGATGTCAATGAAAGATAGTCTGTTGGGAGCCGTTGGTGGATGTGGATGGACAAAAGGACCACCGAGGCACTTGGAAACATGGTGGTGGGATGATGAAGTTGGAAAGAAGATTGACGAGAAGAGGAAGAAGTTCAAGAAGTGGCAGAAGGCGAAGGGTATGGGGTCAGAAAAGGCAGAGCATGAAAGTTATAAGGCAGCCAAGATGGCTGCAAAGAAAGAGGTAGCAAAGGCACAGGAGGCATGTAGGAAAATGTTCGGAGAACGCTTGGATTTGGAAGAGGGTCAGAGAGCGGTATTCAGGATTGCAAAGCAGATTGCGAAAGAGAGGTGTGATGTGATGGGGGTGACTTGCTTGAAGCATGAAGTGGGACAAATCGTTGTGGACCCAGATGGAATTAAAGGAAGATGGAAGAGATATATGGAAATACTGTTGAATGCAGAGAATGAATGGGATGGCAACATAGAGAGTACCCCAGTTTTTGGACCGGCAGAGAAGATAACCGAGAAGGAAGTTGAGGAAGCGATAAAAGCAATGAAGAGTAGAAAAGCGGGAGGGTGGACGGAAGTTGTGGGAGATATGTTGAAGGCAGCGGGAAATTGGGGTGTGAAGACAATGACAGAGATCTGCAACCTGGTGGTGAAAGAAGGCCGCATTCCAGTAGATTGGGAACTGAGTACCCTCGTCCCTCTATACAAGGGGAAAGGTGACCCTCTGCGCTGTGGCTGGTATCGAGTGATAAAGTTCTTGGAGCATGGAATGAAGGTATTGGAATGGGTGTTGGAGAGGAGCATGAGGAAGAAAGTGAATATTGACGAGATGCAGTTTGGATTCTTGCCAGGAAGAGGAACGACAGACGCGCTTTTTATTGTGCGGCAGTTGCAGGAGAAGTACATGGAGAAAAGGAAGAAGTTGTTTCTTGGGTTTGTTGATCTGGAGAAAGCATTCGATTGGGTTCCACGTGAAGTATTGACATGGGCATTGAGTAAGTTAGAAGTGGAGGAATGGTTGACCAGAGTTGTGATGGCAACGTACAAAAGAGCGCGCAGAGCTGTAAGGACGAAGGACAGGAACAGTGGTGAGTTTGAGGTGAAGGTGGGAGTGCATCAGGGGTCGGTACTAAGTCCACTTCTATTTGTAGCTGTGATGGAGGTGCTGGCTCGGAACGTAAAGGAGGGTTTACCGTGGGAGTTGTTGTATGCAGATGATCTGGTGTTGATTGCAGAAAGTATGGATGGACTGAAGGAGAAGATGAACAAGTGGAAGGAATGTATGGAGACAAAAGGTCTGAAGGTGAATATCGGAAAAACGAAGGTGATGGCAAGTGGTAAAGCATGTGGTGAGGTGGAAAGAACTGGGAAGTGGCCGTGTGCTGTGTGCAGGAAGGGTGTCGGAGTTAATTCCATTCAATGTACAATGTGCGCTGAGTGGGTTCATCAAAAATGTAGTGGTTTGAGAGGGTCATTAACCAGTGTGGCAGCTACATTCAAGTGTAAGGTGTGCACAGAGTGAGCTGCAGATGGAGGAAATGTTGAGTTGGATCTTGGAGTCGACGTGAAGCTGGAAGGTGTGAAAACATTTTGTTACCTAGGAGACATGCTGAATGGAGAAGGTGGATCAGACTCGGCAACGGTTGCTCGAGTGAGATGTGCATGGAAGAAGTTTCGGGAACTTAGTGGCATGCTGACGAGGAGGGGAGTGTCGTTGAAGCTGTAGGGAAATGTGCATGCTGCATGTGTGAGAAGTGTTCTGATTTATGGGAGCGCGACATGGGTAATGAACGTAGAGCAGCAACGAAGGCTGGAAAGGGTGGAAATGCGAATGGTTCGGTGGATGTGTGGAGTATCGTTGATAGAGAGGAAGACAAATGATGAATTGGGAAAGATGATGGGAATAGAGCCTGTGATTGATGCTGTGAAGAGAAACAGTTTGAGATTGTTTGGTCATGTGTTGAGGAAGGATGAAAGTGACTGGTTGAGAAGAGTGATGGAAATGAATGTAGAAGGAAGTAGAGGACGGGGGAGACCGAGAAAGACGGCGAAAGATGGTCGAAGAAGAAATGCGGGCAAGGGGGTTAACAAGGAGAGATTCAGAAAATAGGGCAAAATGGAGAAGATTGTCATGGGGACCGCAAGGCTAACCCCCACTTTGGCATGGACTTTGGCATACGCCATCCAATTATATTTACCTTAATATATATAGATGAAGCCCCAAAGTATGATTATATTTCCATATTGCTCAGATGTTATTATATTGCTGTTTCATCAGAAGAGGGTTACTGGCAGAAAGTGCGAACCCTGCAGGAACCTGGTGGAAGCGGGATGGCGCTTAAAGGGCAGCAGGTAAAAGACGAGAATGGAGGTTGCTATAAAACAGAGAGACCACTGACCAGTCTGCATTGTGAAAGTGGTAGGCCCAGAGATTCAGCTTTATCACAGGACATTCCAATGATTTTTAAGGCCTTGGTTTCCACAGCATCAAGCTAAGCAGGGTGTGAGTTGGGGCTGGCAGCCCAGAGGGGACAGCAGTACTGCAACAAGCTGGGGATTGAATGCCTCGTAGGTGCGTAAGAGTTCAGCTGTGCCAAGGAAAGACCTTGCACGACAGAGGATGCCGAGTTGCTGGCATGCTTTGGATACTGACTTGTATATGTGGTTTGCCCAAGAAAGATCATGGCTGATGGTGAGGCACAAATGTTTGAGTGACTGTACTTGTTCAAGAGTATTGTTTTTTTTCAAAAGTAAAAATGGCGACAGACAGACAAACATCCCTCTTCTAGTATACACGAGACGTATTGTAATAAATGTATGGTGTTAGCATCCAGGTGTTTAGTTTTCTCATCGCATGTGAGTACAAAACCGTTACCTGTTTGATGAGTAAATCTCATGCTGCCCCCAAACCTCCTTACAGCACATCAGAGCCCACCGGGGCAACACTGCATCGGAGGGTGCTCCCAATGTTCAGAAAGCAACGGCTGTATCAGATGTATGCCACGCTACTTCTTCCACCTGCACCGCCAAGAGATGCGTCAGGTCGGAACATGCCAGCCGGCTTGTCCTGCCGGCTACTATGGCTCCCGTGGAAGAGAGATGAATGTGTGCATCAGTGAGTGAGCTCATTCATCCGCGTGCACACATGCAAACAAAGACATTTCATTCATGTTGTCACAATGGGTCGGGGGAAACAATAAATAATGCCCCAGATGTGATTATAAATAATGCTTCAACTAGATATGAAGGACGTCTACACGAGTGTTGTCAATACCATGTTATTATCCAAATTTGGCAGAGTCAAGTTAAACGTTTTCTCATTTAGTTCTCACACTTCAATAGTCTAAGAAACATCTTTTTATTTTCAAATATGTAAGTATAATTCATAAGAAAAATGTTCCTTATTAATTATGTATACTTTAAATATTGGAAAATTAATGAAATAAATATTGGCTTCTTTTGGACATTTGTCATGAGGAGACAACAGACGAATTCGACAAAGTATTTGGATTTATTTTTTTTAATACAGAGTTTAGCCTCATGGAGGAGCAACAACACAGAATGGATCAGGCCATAACATAGTGCTAAGAACAGTAGAGTGAAAGGGTAGAGGTCAGAGAGGAGCAATAACAGCAGGGTAGAGGGGAAAATAGAGGGAGACTTGGAGAGATAAGTGACATTGGGATGAATGTGAACAAGGGGAGGACACGGAGTGTTAAAAAGATGGATACAACCGCAAACTCTCCATCACAGAAATGGAAGGAAAAACCGGAAACACAGAGAGGTGGGCTTGGTTGGGAGGAGTGTTGGGGGAGATCAATAGTGGTGTTAAAGATAATGGTTGTGGACTTGAGATTGTGGTGTATAGCTGTCGTGAAGCCCTAGCGGGAAGATTGTGATTGACCAGATCGGGGAATTAGTTCCACAGGTGGAAAAAAGAGGAACCGATGTGTGGAAGTGAGCTGTGACTCTGAATTGTGGGCGTTTTGCCATAAGAGGGTTACTGGCAGAACACGTGCACCCTGCAGAAATAACAGAAAAGAGACGGGAGAAAACAGAGACCACTGATGCACATAATACCCCATAATGTCAAAGTGGAATTTTCTTTTTAGAATTCTTTACAAAATAATTAAAAAAGAGAAAAAAATAAAAGTCTTGAGTCAATAGGTATTCAACCCCTTTGCTTTGACTCTCCAAATTGAGCTAAGGTCCATCAAATTTCCTTTAATCATCCTTACGATTTCTATACAACTTGACTGGAGTCCACCTGTGGCCAATTAAATTAATTGGACATGATTTAGAAAGAAACACACCTTCCTATACAACTTCCCACAGTTGACAGTGCATGTCAGAGCAGAAACTCTACCATGAAATCCAAGGAACTGTCCGTAGAACTCCGAGATAGAATTGTGAGGAGTCATAGATCTGGGGAAGGGGATAAATCAATTTCTAGAGTGTTGAAAGTTCCCAAGAGCACGGTGAGCTCCATCATTAGGAAATGGAAAGAATATGGAGCTATCCAGACTATTCCTAGAGTTGGCCGTCCGACCAAACTGAGCAACCGGGCAAGAAGGAACCTGATCAGCGATGTGACCAAGAACCCAATGACCACTCTAACAGAACTACAGAGTTTCTTGGCTGAGATGGGAGAACCTGCTGGAAGGACAACAGTTTCTGCAGCACTTCACTTTATGGGAGAGTGGCCAGACAGAAGCCACTCCTGAGAGTGGGACAATGTTCAGGGAGGTGACCAAGAACCCAATGACCACTCACTCTGGCAGAACTACAGAGTTGAGATGGGAAAAACCTACCAGAAGGACAACAGTCTCTGCAGCACTTCACAAATCTAGGCTTTAAGGGAGAGTGGCCAGACAGATGCCATTTCTGCGAAAAAGGCACATGTCAACATACCTGAGTTTGCAAAAAGGCACGTGAAAGACTCTGAGAGGATGAGGCAAAATATTCTGTGGTCTAACGAAACGAAAATTGAACTCTGGCCTGAATGCAAAGCTCTACGTCTGATGGAAACTGAGCACAGCTCATCACCCAGCTAACACCATCCCTAGCATGAAGCATGGTGGTGGCACAATCATGCTATGGGGATGCTTTTCATTGGCTGGGATAGGGAGAATTATAAGGATAGAGGGAACAATGAATGGAGCCAAATACAGTATAGGCAAATCCTTGAGGTATATTCCAAGTGTTTGGTTAGCTCGTGATTCCATGAAGGACTGAAGAGGGGGAAGAGGCTGCATCCTGCCTATCTGAAGGATGATGGAGGTCACAGCGGAGGGTGGAGTCATCAGCAAAGACATAATGATAATTTTCCAAAGGTCAGAAAGATATAATTAAGATTAGGAATAGGACTGGGCCCAAGACACTGCCTCGTAGCACTCCAGCCTTGATAGGGAGAGGAGCTGAGAGCATCCCATTTAGAGCTAGGCATTGGCGACAAAAGTAAGCTCAGTTCTGCTAGCGTGGGCACTTTTACTCTGTGGTTGCATGGGAGAAATTTGGAGTTGAAGTCGACTTACATAATTTTCAGGATTTAGATGTGGCAATTTCAAAATGGTTAACAATAATTGTTGTGTTCCTGGATGCAAATCAGACATACAAAAGTAGAAAATATAGGAAATAATGAGAAATATCCATGGATGAGAGGTGTCGAGTTCCTACCATTTCCTGTTAATACAAGTGAGCGGTAGCAGACACACACACACGCACACACACACACACACACACACACACACACACACACACACACACACACACACACACACACACACACACACACTTCTCCTTTTCGCAATAGATGCAAAAATCTAGTAGAGTTACCTCCACCATCAAAGGTGGACGGAGATTATGTTTTCACTCCTGTCTTTATGTCTGTTTGTCTGTGAGCAGGACATCTCAAAAGGTTATGGATGGATTCAGACTAAATTGGGTGGACAGTTTGGGTTGGTGCCAAGGATAAATTGATTATATTTTCGTGAAGATCTAGGTCTGGATACGATTTAAAAATATATATATCTTAAGTGAATCTTCTTGCTTGGTGGAGAGGTTGGTTATGTGAAAGGAACAAATTTAATCGATTTTGGTGAAGATCTGAATACGTGAATTTTTTAAGTGAAACTTCACCATTGAGAGATGGGGCCAAAAACAATACATAACATGATATTTCAAAAAGTTGTTGAAGAGATATGACAAAACTAGGTGGATGAGGTGGTTCGGTGACAAGAACAAGTTGATTCGATTTTGGTTTCGGTCCGGATCCAGATCCGGCCTATCAGCGGATTACAAAATGTAAACAGTTCAGCCTGCAGGAGGTAAGCGCGCTACCAAGTGCCTTCTAGTTTCATTTGTGACCCCAGAAACAAACAAATAATATATTTTTAACAATCCTCACAGCTTTCTCACCCCTCCAACATGATTAATAATAAATACAGTAATTTTTAAAGTTGATTTAAACAACCCTGTGCATTCACAAGCCCTAGATATGATCATCCCATTGCTGTTAAGAAGTACGCAAACCAGATACGGTGTCTCCCTCAGGGAAGTCTGCCTGGTACACCTCACTCTCATGTAAATATAGCTGGTAAAAAAATTCTGCATTTTCACGTCAAGAAAATGACATTTGTGAAAGAGTCGGTAGCCATTGCTCTGTGGGTAATGACACACAGCATCGCCTTTCCAATTGCAGTCTTCCGTTAAATAAATAACCAATCCTGCCATGTTCATAGGAGGCACTCCTGCAAGGTTGAGAAGCCATTTACAGGTAGCGATCCATCAGAGGTTTGGAAGAATTCTCACGTCTATGATCCTCCGGGCCTTGCACCAGCCCATGTCGTCGGAAGTTTTTGCATTATGGATAGTTGCAAGATCTCAGTCCTTTGGTTGAGCTGCGAAAGTTCTCAAACTCTTTCATAATGCAGAGGCACATCCCTTTCTTTCAGGTACTTTCCCGAGTATTCTCGGCTTATTTTTGAAGGCGTGTGAACCATTTTAGCTAACAATCCTTATCTTGCACACACGGAATACAGAAACATGCCCGAATCAACATGGCTGCTAAGGAGTTGTGCGCACCAATCATTCCGAGGTGAATTACTTCATTTCAAATCTTCCATATTGGAATATTGGCAATTGAAATCGCCATGTATGTGGAAGAGAGTTGCGATGGGTGGTTAAAAGTTGGTCCAAGTTGGTGGAAAGACAGAGAGGTAAATTAAGTCATCGCTGTTAGGATGGTGCAGTACACAGACAAACAAGAGGTGGGAGTGAAGAGAGGTCACAGTCAAAGATACTTCTGGGGGATTGAAGATGGAAGAGCAGTAGATTTGATTTGAACCTTGAATCTCACCTTCATGGGTGGCTAGGTGGTTGAGTTGATAAAGCATTTCAGATGGAACCTTCAAGATTTGAACTGAAAAGAGATTTCCACATTTTGTGACAGAAGGCAACCTGTCCAGAATAAAAAAAATATTCTGCTGCAAGTTCAGGAGTGTAAGAGCATTAATCATTCAGAACGACCTCATGTGGCAAGGGAAGGGAATTAAAAATAATCAACCACAACGAGTGGAATAGCATCACACGTAGACCAGTCCAGATGGAGCAGTGGGATAATCTCCACCTTGAAGGTCATTCGGAAGCCAGCTGAGTTTTTAACCCATAATTACCTGGATTTGGGCCAAAAATCTCCAAAATCCCAGTCTTGGGTCCTCACCGATGGGCCACCATCATGCTCACTGGTTTCTAGCCACCGAACCATTTACCAGTTGCCTGATGATTTGTCCAAAGTATGAGTGTCAAACAGACTCAACCATCATGGAACCATAGCCACTACCGCAAAACAGGCCAACCCGGGCACTTAATGCACAATTGAATACGAAATTAACATTGAAACGTGCGCTAGCATGTACTGCAGACAACGGCTTAAAGCAAAAAAAGATGCAAGGTTCCGAAGAATATGATGAAAAATAAGGTGAGATTGTCCAACATTGCCTCTCTTCGCCTACTGTAGACCACTAGAATTCCTGGAGCAGTTTCTTCCGAAGCATTCTGGCCTTGGTATTCAGAAGTCTTTCGCAAAATGCAACGTTAAACATTCGAATGAATATCCTCTTTCATTTCTCGGACCCAAAGCTTATCCGGGGTTTAGCTGTTGTTGTTGTTGTTGTTGTTGGCATCTTGGGGAATTCATTTGAGTTTTCCCAGAATGGCAAAAATAAAATAATTATGCCTCTTGAAGTTTACATAGAAATTGATGGCACGATGAGCTGGCAGAGTAGCGCCGAGTTGTGTGCACCCACCTTTGAGGTGTCTACCCAGGGTTTGAATCTCGATACAGGTATAAACGATCACCCTGGTGTTTTGCATGTATGGCCATTCATCAATGTGTGTGCCATCCATTGGAAGAACGTTAATCTGGAAGACCCATCTGCTGTTGTCTTTGTTGGTGGACATTAGCTCCCACAGTGTTTTTCATGAAGAGACGGTGAGTTACCTCCACTATTCAGAAAATTACTAATTCGTGCACAACTCAATTTCCTCTCTTGCGTTAGGTCTGCCAACTGAGTCATGAATGTCTTGGGTCAAAACATTTTCCCAGCCAACGTCACAAGTAGCTGGAAATCATTGGGGCTATTAAGAGAAGTCATAGTAGTAGATAAGTCATTGTAGTAGTATATGCAAATTGATGCCATAAGGTATGAATCTGTACCAGGCACTGTTGGTGTAAGATTTTTGGAATCGACATCTGTTCTTAGCCCAGAATTATTATTCATGGATGTATTTAAAGTGAATTATTCCATATTTAATAACACCATGGCTGCTCACTAGGATTTTCCTGGCTCTGTGTATCGGCCTCGCTTTGCACTTCATATTTACTGTAAAATTTCCAACTTTTCCATGAGACTCTTCAGATTGGAGATCAGATGCAAAATCTATCGACACGAAACACAGATGCGAATTCTAATGACAAGAATGAGCTGCGCACGGAAGTGTGCGTTAATACTTTCATTTCTGCCACATCTTTTGCTTCAGTCCCTCTTCGTATCAGTTACATTTGGAAGTTGTCAGTATATTGGAAACATTTCTGAAATGTACAGTAGTTTGTTAAAAAGAAAACGTTTGTTGATAATTTTGAACAAGTACAACTCCCTATAAAGAGATTTTAAAAAGTTGTGAAAGAAATGGCGACTTGACCATCATGCTGACGTCACACTGACATCTCTGCACCTCCATTATGCTGACGTCACACTGACATCTCTGCACCTCCATTATGCTGACATCACACTGACATCTCCACACCTCCACCATGCTGACGTTACATTGACATCTCCGCACCTCCATCACACTGACATCTCTGCACCTCCATTATGCTGACGTCACACTGACATCTCTGCACCTCCATTATGCTGACATCACACTGACATCTCCACACCTCCACCATGCTGACGTCACACTGACATCTCTGCACCTCCATTATGCTGACATCACACTGACATCTCCACACCTCCACCATGCTGACGTCACACTGACATCTCCGCACCTCCACCATGCTGACATCACACTGACATCTCCGCACCTCCACCATGCTGACGTCACACTGACATATCCGCACCTCCATTATGCTGACATCACACTGACATCTCCGCACCTCCATCATGCTGACGTCACACTGACATATCCGCACCTCCACCATGCTGATGTCGCACTGACATATCCGCACCTCCATTATGCTGACATCACACTGACATCTCCGTACCTCCACCATGTTGACATCACAATGACACATCCGCACCTCCACCATGCTGATGTCGCACTGACATCTCCGTACCTACATCATGCTGACATCACACTGACATCTCCCTACATGCCACACTGACATGTACGATGCCTCTCATTCCCAGATCAATATCGTAGGAAACGTTTTTAATTTGTGTCCACAAAAAAAGTACAAACTGGTTGAATTTTTAACCCTCAAGCACCACACTTTCCTCCTTCCCCTTTTTCATATTCAAGATGTTGGCTTGTGGAAGAGCAAAATGATAGAAGCTGAACAGCAACAAACTGACAGTGAGAGAATGGGGTCATATGTGGCCAAAACAAGCAAGGGAATGATTGAACAGAAAAAGTGGAGAGATTAAGAGAGCAGATGCAGTAACTTGCAAATATTAATGTTGGGGTCGATTTTGGAGGGTTAATGAGGGTAGAAAACACTGCAGGTATTAATAGGTAAGGGTAGGAAACAGGAGTGCATGACACTGACTCCTTAAAACGCTCGATGGAAGAATGCAATTGAAAAGGTCTCTGGAAGACAGTTCCACAAACAAGATAAAAGAGGGAGAAAATATAGGGTGGGGTGTACACCTATATTTTGGGAGTTATCCAGGAGAGGGATACTGGAAAACGATGTGGAAGACAGCAGAGGAGGGCTAAAACACTCCAATCCAACTTCTCCAATTAGAAGACAGCTAAAAAATCCTCCATTCCGACACAAAATACAGACAGGGGAAAAGCTCATGAAAATAAAATGGTGTTTATAGTGCCGGCACTTAGCGTTAATGTTAATGCCGATGAGCGACCTTGAAAAATCTAATCATATGTTGAAACATCGTAAGGTTTAATCAAGCCCATCAGAATGCACAGTACACCAGAATGCACAGTACATCAGAATGCACAGTACATCGGAATGCACAGTACATCAGAATGCACGGTACATCAGAACGCACAGTACATCAGAATGCACAGTACATCAGAATGCACAGTACATCAGAATGCACAGTACATCAGAACACACAGTACATCAGAACACACAGTACATCAGAATGCACAGTACATCAGAACGCACAGTACATCAGAACACACAGTACATCAGAACACACAGTACATCAGAACGCACAGTACATCAGAACGCACGGTGCATCAGAACGCACGGTACATCAGAACGCACGGTACATCAGAAAGCACGGTACATCAGAAAGCACGGTACATCAGAACGCACGGTACATCAGAACGCACAGTACATCAGAACGCACAGTACATCAGAACGCACAGTACATCAGAACGCACAGTACATCAGAACGCACAGTACATCAGAACGCACAGTACATCAGAACGCACAGTACATCAGAACGCACAGTACATCAGAACGCACAGTACATCAGAATGCACAGTACATCAGAATGCACAGTAAATCAGAATGCACAGTACATCAGAATGCACAGTACATCAGAATGCACAGTACATCAGAATGCATGGTAATCAAGTGTTATGAGTAATCAAGCATAATCAAGCATTACGATACGCAAATTACTAAAAAAGATAGCGTTACATAATTTTTGAACGGCCCCATATAGTGGTTAAGCAACCCGTGACTGTGTGACAAATCAGCTCATTCTGATATAACCATGGGGAGGGTAACATTGATGAGGTGTCGAGTTAATTTTTTAAATAGCGCATTAAATGCGCGTTTCACAATTGGCCCGTTACCGGATTTTATCTCAGGTTGTGACCACAGTGTGGTCATTCTTGTTCAGAGCATCAGAGAGGTTGTTTATGGAGATGAGGAACAAGATAGGATCCAAGACTGTCTTAGGGCAATTCACCCTCTACCAGGGGAGGAGATGGTTCCATTAACAGTAATGTGTTGACTGCACAGATGGAGGGTAACAGAAAGTGAGGTAAAAGGGGGCCATGTACAGTATGTCATTAATGCATTTCACTTGGCAAGTACAGTAAGATGCCAGACTGTAATGAATGCGCAATTTATGTCCTGCCAGGTGGTCCTGACCTCTACATTGAGATTTAGGGCATCCAAGCATTACGGAAAGAGGAACAGAAGCATGTCCAGAGTTCATTTTTGGACTTTTCTTGTAGAATGAAAATATGAATGATCGTTTGAAGGCCATTTCCCCACTTGTAGCAGGAGTAATATTTGTTGACATTCAGGCAGACGTAAAGTGGCTAACATGGAAGGAGAGAGTGAATAACTCAGATGGAGGAGAAGCAAGAGCAGCAAAGCAGGATTTGTGAACAGGGTCACTGAAGCCATCTAGGCCCTTTGCTGAAACAGTGTTAAGACTGGACAGAATATTCTCTACCCTATCCTATGAGAAGGACACATACTCTATTAGATAGACGTTATAAGTGGATAGTATGGGAACGGGTTCGGAACACAAGATTTGGAGGCAAATACCGAGTTGAGACATTCTGCCTAATTAGCTCGAGCTGAGTCTGTCGTGATGCCATCATTTGAATTGAGGGAGAATTTTGGGTGGAGCGCACACCAGAGAAGGGCTTGATAAGTGCACACTAGAGAAGGTGCAGCATGAATTAGTAGAAGGAGGCCGGTTCGAAAGTTTATCCTTGAGATCTTCAAGTTTTCAGACTTATCAAGGATCGACACTCAATTGATGCGAACCTTACGGAGTGACCGTAGAGCCACCATGGAATACATGGAGTAATCTCCCCTCTTCTCCTAATATTTCTCTTCCCCCACCATCTTGATTTTTCTTTCTCTCCAACCCATTTTGCCCTCTACACCTTCACCTTACCATAAAGTAATCCACCTTTGTCTGCCTCTCCAGACCTTCTTCATCCCTTGCATACGTCATAAACCAATGACCAGAACTGCAGCTGACGAGCAATAGTTTGTTTGGAGTATTAACTTCCATTCCACCAGGACACCGTTTGTTTCTCATATTGTGTGGTTTCATCATGTCAGGAAGCAATCATGGGTCAGGCTTTCGCGCAAGCTGGGTGTGCGGGGTGTGCAAAAATCACAGCCACGTGTTTTGAGAACTGCACCGAGCCTCGCTTAAGAATGCTTTGCAAGTTAAAGTGAAAATTCTTGGCAAGGCAGTGGAAATTGTATCCTCGAGCAGTACTGCAGATATATCTGACACAGATGGCACAGTCTCTTCAATTCCTTGATGTGTTTTGTTGCTCGTTGTGGCCTTTCCTCCTCCTCCTCCTCCTCCTCCTCCTCTCCCTCCGCTCCGCAGGATGCAGGATAGACCACTGTAAGTCCTGTTTCAGCAGCACGTTCTGTACGAAGTGCCTGGTGGGATACTATCTACATAATGGAAGGTGTTACGAAGTGTGTCCCCTAGGGTATTACGGATCGAACCACACGTCGGAATGTGTGGGTGAGTTTCCACTTGAAGCCACAAATGGCCCGTTGCATACCAAGCTGATGCACTCGATGCTCTGTGTTCATGATCTATGAATCGATATACTTAGTCTCCCTCACACGACCCAAAGGGATGTTTGTTTGTTTGTTCCTTTTTATTTATTCATTTTCTATCTAAATATTTATTTGTCGACATGTTTATCAATTAAATACACAAATATGATGGAATTTTGACCCTGCATTCCTGGCATCAGATATAATATGATGATTAATATATTTATTACACACAAAAGTTTTTGCCACGTGTCCCTCTGTCCGAGAAATAAGAGTCTGGTGATTAATTTTGTCTACTTCCATCCCGATCGACCTTCTTCAACTGAAACATCAAAATTCTGAGGCCTGGCACTCAGAGATGGCCAATGGTGCTTCACAGCTGAATGCCTCTAAACTTCTCTATTCACACTGATAGGTACTCATAACAGTGGGGCAAAAGTTCTTCCTCTTCTTCCCATCACTCTGTCTATCATTATATTCCCGAACTCTGCTCCACTTTGAGTCTGAATTCCAATTCAATTTTCTGAAACCAACTACATTATTATATTGTACATCAAGTGCTTCTTTATATCACAAAATCATTGCAATTTATTTATTAAAAGCATTTCAAATATGAAAATAAGGGTTATAGGTTGGGGAGGAGTGGTATACTTCTCAGGGGGGATGTGTGGGAAGTAGTATATGGACAAGGAGGTGGTATAATAGTGGGTTGGGGGGCGGGGGTGGTGGTGATTGCAATGGAAGAAAAAGGATCACACTGGTATGATTGTGGTGGAAAGGTGGTGGTAAAGGAAAGGTAGGAAAGGAGAGGTGGTGTGATTGTGGTAGAGCAGTTGTCATGACGGTAAGGCATGAAAGGAGAAGTGGGTGGTTGTGGTTGTTGTGGTCGAGAAGTGGAAGGGTTGTGGTGATTGGAAGGTAGGAGAGTGGAGGTGGTGTGATTGTGATGGTGTCGTGAGGGTGATAGAGAGATAGGAAAGTGTACGTGATGTGATTGTGGTCGAAGCATGATGGTGGTGGGATGTCTGTGGTGAAGGAGTGATGGTGATTGAAATAGAGGAAAATGGATGGTGGTTTGGTTGCAGTGGAGTGGTAGTGTGATTACAACGCAAAAAGGGGAGGTGGTATGATTGTTGTAGAGATTGGAAGGGAGGTGGTATGGTTGTGCCAGAGCAGTGGTGGTGATGTAAATGTAGGAAACAGAAGGTGGAGAGATAGTGGTGCTTGGAATGTAAGAAAGGGGAGGTGTTGTGATTGTTGTGTCGGGGGAGAGGTGAGTAATTGTGGTAGAGAGGTGGTTGTGGGAAGGCTTTTGGCCTGTCTTGTATGTGTATATGGAGAGGGTGTCTGCAAATTTCCGTTCCACTTTCAAACCATAACAAAAAATATAATAAAATTGGACACAATGATCCAGTTTGGTGTATGTGAAAGAACATTTCTCAAAGTTTTCTTTTCAACATTTGTCAAGATCATCATTTGTCATCATCAGTGCACTTCTATGTGAACATCGCATGTGACATGACATGTCAATGCGATACTTGATCTCCTTCCATGATCGGTTCAGCATTCCTGCATTTATGGTCAATATTGCAGCCAAAATCTTCTGGAGCATGACCAATGGGGCACAACGAGCAGCCCTAGGCTTAGCCCTGCATGGAGTTAATGAAACATACAGAAGCTCGTGAGCTTGTCTATCTCCAGCAGAGCCTTTACCTGCTCATAACCGCCTCCTGACTTTTTCTTTTTTCTCCACCACGGCCCTGCTTTCCGTGGGACATCCTGCTCTCTGCGCCCAGGTTCAGTTCTCGTGGCACTCTGGTTCTGCAGCTCTCTCAGCGATATGGCCTTCTCACCCTAGAGGTTATTTTGTGTTCCATCTTCTCCCTCTATCTGTCCTGTCATTTGTGTGTGAGAGAGAGAGACAGAGGACCACATGATGAAACAAGAAAAAGAGAAATCAGAGATTGCAAACCCTCGCCAGGATAAATTTTCAGTGGTTTTTAAGGCTTTTGTGTTAAAACAAATATGGCGACCGAACCACGTGACCGATGACGTCATCATTATTTTATTTTTAACTAATTTATTCCTAGATTATGCTCAAGAAATGTCATCTTGATCGGATGAAGTTTTGTACTTGGAAAATTATGACATCATAATGGAGGCACCTATGACATCATCATTTAGATATTTTATTCCCCATGGAGAGTTCTTTACAATGAGCCATTTGCAACGTTTTTCGGTTTTTCCAAGATGGCGGCCGAACCACGTGACCTATGACGTCATAATTATCATTAAAACATTCTACAGGTCGAGTTGCACCTATGATGAAAATTTCCTGTCGATCAGACCAACTGTTGCAGAGAAAATCAAATTTATTCTGTGCGGACAAACAGACAAACAGACAAACAAACAAACAAATGGGCTCAAATGCAATACCCTCTCCTCTGGCGAGGGTAATAAATAAGTCAGTCATTGGCATCCTGGGCACAAGGGTTAATTATTTATTACGAGTGAGGTACCCGAACTACGCACGGGTGGGGGGCCATAAACAAACAGACAATGCAGAAACAGCAAATGCTAAAGCATGAAACCAATAAATTCCACATTCCTGTAGCACCTTCAGTCGCACGTCAGACATGGACAGCAAGTTCGTGAAGGACTTCCTTGAAAAGCGTACCCATTTGCAAACAAATGGGTACGTTTGTTCCATACCCAGTCAAAGGCGAATCTGCATATGGCGATCCGCGAATTCACGTTTCGAAAGTAGAAACCGTCACGGCATTTCGTCATTCACTTGAACTCGATATCTCTTTTTTCATTCCAAACAGCATAACTCCAATCACAAATGAAATAACATTAATATAAAAAATAAACTTTTAACAACATTCGTGGCATAAACAAATATTTAGATCCTGATGTGAAGTTCCGTACGGTTGGGTGAATACAATTACGAATTCAAAATCGTAATTGTATTCACTCAATTCCAATCATCAATTGATACTTTAACAAAACGATTAACATGACTAACGTTTAACGATTAAACATTACGATTGAATGACGGTTGTATTTGGATATTATCAAACCCATGCATTGCCGGCATCTGCCCACTTCCGCATTCGCGGCAGGTTCATAATCGTCATCAAAATCGAAACAGTATTTGTAGAATTTCAATAAAAGCCACATCACTGTTCATATCGGTAAATATTATTCCATCGTGTTTGGAAAAACTGGAAAACTTGGAAAAACAATATAGTGTAGCGGCTACCGCTGGGTTTTCACAATCGCCTTGCACCTATCAAGGACGCGGAGCGATCACCATGCCGGGCTCGTCCAGGACGCCCGGGCAGGCCCGCGCTCAACTTGCCAGGCCTCGGTCGGGACGCTGGGCCACGCCCCCTCTCGCCTTTCCTGGGCAAACGCTCCGGGATAATATGTATATATATTGCTGCCCAATAAACGGGCTTTTCAGAGTGCCTGAGTGTTTGGTTTGATTAAAGCAACTCGGATGAATTCCAGCTTTTTGTCGCGTCCATTCTTCCGATCGACGTGGGAGCCCCAGCTCCTTCATTGGTGACCTACCGACATGGACACGGCAGTCGCCCTTAAACTGCCTACCTTCTGGGAGGCTCACGCGGCGGTTTGGTTCGCACAGGCGGATTCCCTGTTCGCCCTGCGAGGCATCACGGCCGACGACACCCGCTTCCACCATGTGGTAGCAGCGCTCGGTTCGGCCACCGCGGCCCGCGCCCTGAGCCTCCTTGAGAGCCCGCCAGCCGCTGACAAATACGGCGCGATTAAGAA
Source organism: Myxine glutinosa (assembly GCF_964187855.1). NCBI lineage: Eukaryota > Metazoa > Chordata > Myxini > Myxiniformes > Myxinidae > Myxine > Myxine glutinosa. Next base: position 80,517,372 of record NC_136271.1, on the reverse strand, counting down.
GCTTCTCCTCGACGCTTTCGCCCTCCCATCGGCGGAGCGCGCACGGCGCCTGCTCGACCTGCCCGAGCTCGGCGACACGCGCCCTTCCGAGCGAATGGACTACATGCTTTCACTGCTCGGCGAGCACTCTCCGGCATTCCTGTTCCGGGAGCTATTCCTCCGTCAGCTGCCTAACCCGGTACGCCTCGCCCTGGCAAGCACGACGATCACAGATCCCCGGGCCCTTGCCAGAGAAGCCGACAAGATCTCCGCCGCAGGACAGCGCATCGCAGCGGCGACATGGGACCCACCGCCGTCCGACGCAACACCCATGGCGCCCGAGCACCCGGCACGGTCGACGACCGAACTGCCGACGCAATTGGCGGCCGCTACACCGAGCCGACCACCTCCAGCACGCCGACCGGGGCCTCCACCTGACCAAGCGTGGTGTTACTATCATGCCAGGTTCGGACAGAAGGCCCGGACATGCCGACCCCCGTGCACCTTCGGCAGGCCGGGAAACGGCCGGGCCGGCGTTCATTACCAGCCATGAGCGCCGGCCACACGGGCAACTTACTGTTCATCACGGATAAAGCGTCCGGACGGCGCTTCCTGTGCGACACCGGCGCCCAACTGAGCGTCATACCCGCCTCTGACCAGGACAGGCAATCCGCGGTTTGCGGCCCCTCCTTGGTTGCGGCCAACGGATCGACCATCCGCACCTTTGGCCCGCACAACGTCACCCTCTGCTTCGGTGGCCAACGCTTTGCTTGGACGTTTGTAACTGCAAACGTGCCCATGGCTCTGCTAGGCGCCGACTTCTTCTGCGCACACGGACTGCTGGTGGACGTCCAACAGCGTCGTTTAATCAACGCCGAAACCTTCAGCTCCCTGGTATGCACATTGAGCAGCTCCGCGCCGACCGAGCTGGCATGCGCCGTCCCGGCGGCGAACGAGTTTGCTCGCCTGCTCATGGAGTTCTCGGCCCTCACGTGGCCGACGTTTTCGGCCGTCGCAGTACGGCATGGGATCGAGCACCACATACCAACCACGGGCCCGCCGGTCTACGCCAGGGCCCGCCGTCTCGACCCAGCCAAGCTCGCCGTGGCGAAGGCCGAATTCGATGCGTTGGTGCACCTCGGCATCGTGCGGCGCTCCGATAGCGCGTGGGCCTCGCCACTGCACATCGTGCCAAAGCCGGGGGGTGGATGGCGCCCGTGTGGCGACTACCGCCGTCTCAATGACGCTACCACCCCCGACAGGTACCCGATCCCGCATATCCAAGACTTCTCCGCCCGTCTGGTGGGACGGGTCATTTTTTCGAAAATTGATCTCATACGGGGATATCACCAGGTACCTGTCAGGGCGGCCGACGTCCCTAAAACGGCAGTCATCACGCCGTTCGGCTTATTCGAATTCTTGCGGATGCCGTTTGGTCTCAAGAACGCGGCTCAGGCGTTCCAGCGCTTGATGGACGGCATGCTGCGTGACCTGCCGTTCCTTTTCGTTTACCTGGACGACATCCTCGTCGCCAGCACGTCCCGGGCCGAGCACCTCCTCCACCTCCGAACACTGTTCGGGCGCCTCAGCGAGCACGGCCTCATCGTCAACCCGGCCAAATGCCACTTCGGCACGACGGCCGTTGATTTTTTGGGCCACCACATCACCAAGAACGGGGCCGTGCCGCTGCCAACCAAGGTCGAGGCCATCACCACGTTCCCGCGTCCCCGCACCATAAAGGCCCTGCAGGAATTCCTGGGAATGGTGAATTTTTATCACCGCTTCGTGCCCCTCGCTGCTCAACTCATGCGGCCCCTCTACGAAGCCCTCCGGGGCAAGCCGGCCAAGCACGACATCGCCTGGTCCGCAGCAATGGATGCGGCCTTCCAATGCTCAAAGCGGGCCCTCGCCGACGCAACACTGCTCGCTCACCCGGTGCTCAACGCTCCCATCGCCCTCACCACGGATGCCTCCGACTACGCGGTGGGCGCCGTACATGAGCAATGGGTGAACGGGGTTTGGCAGCCACTCGCTTTTTTCAGTCGGCAGCTCCGGCCGAACGAGCTCAAATACAGCACGTTTGACCGGGAGCTCCTCGGTCTACACCTGGCCGTCCGCCATTTCCGCCACCTCCTGGAGGGCCGACCTTTCACGGCGTTCGTCGACCACAAGCCGTTGGTTTACGCCATGGCCAAGGTCACGGAGCCGTGGTCGGCCCGCCAACAGCGCCACCTCTCCGCCGTGTCGGAGTTTACCACGGACATCCGGCACGTCGCCGGCAAAAACAACGCCGTGGCCGACTGTCTTTCCCGGGCCAGCGCGAACGCGGTCCACCTGGGCGTGGACTTTGCGCTTATGGCGGCGGACTAAACCACCGACACCACGGTGCAAGCCCTCCGGGCGGCGGACACGGGCCTCCGCCTGGCCGACATCCCCTTCGCGGACACTGTCCTGCTCTGCGACGTCTCCCAAGGCCAGCCTCGCCCCATCGTGCCCGTCACCTGGCAACGCCGCATCTTCGCCTCCCTCCACGGCCTTTCCCACCCGGGCCGGAAAGCTTCCCAGAAGCTGGTGTCGGCGCGATTCGTCTGGCACGGCCTTCGTCGGGACGTCCGCGATTGGACCAGCACCTGCACGGCCTGCCAACGGGCCAAGATCCACCGACACACCCAGGCCCCACTGGCACCTTTCACCGTGCCCGAACGACGTTTCGACCACGTCAACGTGGATCTGGTGGGCCCCCTCCCCCCGTCACGGGGGTTCACACACCTGCTCACCATGGTGGACAGGACCACCAGGTGGCCGGAGGCCGTTCCCCTCGTCTCCACCACCACCGCCGACGTGGCGCAGGCTTTCATCGCCACCTGGGTCGCCCGCTTCGGCGCACCGGCGGACATCTCGTCAGACCGCGGACCACAGTTCACCTCCGAGCTGTGGGGCGCGGTCGCCCGCAACCTGGGGGTCAAGCTCCACCGTACTATGGCCTACCACCCCCAAGCAAACGGGTTGTGCGAGCGATTCCACCGCTCCATGAAGGCCGCGCTCATGGCCGGCCTTCAAGACGGCGGTTGGGCCGACCGGCTGCCGTGGGTCCTTTTGGGCCTCCGCACGGCCCCCAAGGAGGACCTCCAGGCATCCACCGCTGAGCTTGTCTATGGCCAGGCGCTACGCGTCCCGGGCGAATTCGTGCCCGACGCTACCAGTCCCTGGTCCGCAGCTCACCAGCGCTCGGACCTCCAGGAGGCCGCCCGACGGTTTGCCCCCGTGCCAACATCCCACCACGGTGACCCCCAGTCCTACGTCCCCCCAGCACTTCGCACAGCGGAGTATGTTTTTGTGCGTCACGACGCACATCGGGGGCCACTCCGGCCGCCGTACGACGGGCCCTTCCGGGTGCTGCGACGGGACGACAAGTCGTTCGTCATCGACATCGGCGGCAGGTCGGACCGGATTGCGGTGGACCGCCTCAAGCCGGCGCACGTGGACGTCGACCACCCACCACGGGTGGCCCTTCCGCCGCGGCGAGGCCGCCCCCCGTCCACGGTGCCCCCCACTCGACCGCCCACCACCACACCGGACCCCCTCCCACGACCCGCCAGGGGTCGCTTCGGCCGGGTCATCAGGACCCCCCTCAAATTGACCCTGCCGGTGCAAGTCGATTCTGGGGGGACGTGTGTAGCGGCTACCGCTGGGTTTTCACAATCGCCTTGCACCTATCAAGGACGCGGAGCGATCACCATGCCGGGCTCGTCCAGGACGCCCGGGCAGGCCCGCGCTCAACTTGCCAGGCCTCGGTCGGGACGCTGGGCCACGCCCCCTCTCGCCTTTCCTGGGCAAACGCTCCGGGATAATATGTATATATATTGCTGCCCGATAAACGGGCTTTTCAGAGTGCCTGAGTGTTTGGTTTGATTAAAGCAACTCGGATGAATTCCAGCTTTTTGTCGCGTCCATTCTTCCGATCGACGTGGGAGCCCCAGCTCCTTCAATAGCCTATTTTACTCCCATGGGTCCCAGGAATACCCACCCAAAATATCGTTGTGATCGGTTGACCGTTTTTCCGGTACCTTCGAACGGATAGGCGGACATTTGGTGAATTATAGTAAGATTTTGTTTCCGTTTGTTTTACCGGTTGTGTTCTTTGCTCTTCTCCCCTGCTTCAATTTCTTTCTTCTGAATAAATCCTTTGTTAATGAGAACCTGTTTTGTGGTCACTGAGGGAACGGCGGCTCTGTCGCGCGTTAGTTAATTCTGGACATAAACCCGTACGTGGGAAATTTTGAAGTGGTGTGATAAGTTTCAATTCGTTAAAACCAAACTGCCTTTCGGCATCGCTCGGCCAAATTGGGAAAGGCAGCTTCTGCGCATGGATCAGCGCATGGTTTTTAAAGCACCAAACGGGCAGCAAATTACGAACGGACACGGTGACCTCTCATCCCCTCCATGCCTGGCAGTCCATCGGTGGTCTGAATCCAGCGGCCGTAACATTATAATTTATGGAATATTATACGCGAGTTCAAAAAAGGCATCATTCATCATCAAAAATAAAAAAATAAAAATATTGTATTAATCAAAATCAATTGCTATAGAATATAGACCTATGACATTAAACTTAATGGAGTTCATAAAGTACATACCTTAAAGTTGATTTGATCACTTTTTCAAAATTCCTCTGCTATTCCACCATCAATTTTGGCATTTCGACGATTCTCATTTTTGTGTCTTTCATCACTTCAAAAACTCGAACAAGAATACCCAGCTATTTTCTGTGTTTGTGTCATTGCTCTCGTCATTCCTCAATGAGAAAGAGTCTGTCTTGCATCTTTAACAATTGGCTCTGTGTAGGCCTTAGCTAGACTGCCTTCTGTTATTTGGATATCATTTTCTTCCTATATGCGAATTTTGCAAAAATTTGGCTGTTGGCGAGCAATTCTTTGACGAGCTAGCTGGATAAAACGATCGACAATTGTCACTAGCAAATTATATTCGCATCTACCTCTACATCACATCTTTATCACATCTGCCTCGATTAGCTCACATTGTTTCCTTTGAAAATGAACGTCCAAAGTAGGCAAACTGTTTGCTTTTGGTCACACATTCCTTGTGACCTGCAGTATTGAACTGAATTTTCAGGTCATCACTTTTATGCTTCTGTTACACGGCACACAAAAGGTGTACTCTTTGCCATCTGGCGAAGTTCGAATGAGCCTACAACATCCGGGCAGTCTTCGATTTCTATAGTGACAGTCTGTTTACCTGTCACAGTTGTTTTTTTTCTTGCATCTGGAAATGGCATGATTGCATGCAGTCACTGCCATTACCAGGTTAGTATGAAACATCTTGTGTCTCTTGTCTGTGACCCTTCACGCACGCAGCCATTTGTCTTACGACTGAATTAATTGAGACGAAAGAGCGGAAGTACATTCAGTCAGGTCAGTCTTTTGGGATTGCCACTGGTAACATGTAATCCAGTGCTACCTGCTGCATGGTCGGGTTGACGGCGACAAACCGACACCCCTCACTGGCTTTGTTAGTGGGGAGGAGACCATGACACCGTGCCAGGACTAAAAACAACACCTGGCAAGGGGTGGATGAGTCAATGTTGGCTCCAGTAGGGAGATGTCTCCTAAAAAACACCCATACAGTTTGGGCCGGTTCAAGTCATACCAAAGACCCTAAAATGGTACGTGCTGCTTCTTTGCTTGTAAAGGTAGAGCACGGACAATCTCCTTAGGTTGGCATCCATGGGGAGGAGTAAATTCCTCTTGAGGAAATGCCCACTGAGTACGGTGAAAAAAGCGACACCATTGTTATGATGTATTTGGTACCCGAAATATCCCGGTAAGTGACGGTAGTGACGGTACTTCCCCCAAGCTCAGTGGCTGTTAGAAATGTGTCTCGTCAGTATGTCCTTGTGTGTGTGTGCACGTGTGTCTGTCTGTGTGTGTGAGCTCTATTAAATGGCTGATTACGCATTAATTGACGATGGAAAACTTATTCTTGATTGATTTTTTTTTGTTTTGCCCATATTATTTTATTTTGCCTGTACTCTATATATTTTTGAAAATGCCATATTTTTTTAACCGGAAAAAGCATCTAAAATTAGGGAAATACAGGTTGGTTGACATGCAAGCCTTTGGTTGCATTACATGTTAACCATTGGGGTGTCACCCACAAATTATTGGACCTCATAGAGAGCACCAAATCCTGACGCTATGTCTGTTAACCTTCACTTAAACGTGGAAAGTTAACGCATCTGAGAAGAGCACAATTTGTATGAAATCATGTTTTGTTTAAGCATTCCAAAATGTCCACCGCAAGCGCCATGCATTGCTGCAGTTGTCTGGCACCAGCTGAACCTTGTATGTGTACAGCCCCGGTCGTGTGTGCAGCACTTTATGTACCATTGAGTGGGGTGGCTGCAGCTCCCTGGTGGCAGTCTGAACGCACTTATGGGGACCATGTTCCAATGACTCACAAACGTGTTAAACATCCTCACCACTTGTGCTTGATTGGCCTCCCCATTCATCTGAAGGATGCTACCCAGTCTCTCTCCACAAATCTTTTCTGCCACTCATGGCTGCCTTCCATAGCTGGTTCTGGAGCAACGTTGAACTGATTTGGTTTCTATAAACCAGCTAACACACTGCGCTTTACCCTGAGGATTTCCACTCTATCAATAATTGTGTATACTCTTCACGTAGGACAATACGGGATATTTAACGTTCACCATCTAATGCGGGTAAGACTGGACAGCCCAGATTAATAGGACGGCACACACACCGATGCCTCACCCTGCCTGCAGAACACCAGAATTCCAGTTATCAGCTTGGTCGAGATTAAAACCAAGAAGAATAGGCAAGCTATAGCCAGAACCCAGGCCAAAATCTCAATTCCTGCTCGAAACAACTTAGTTGAACATCAAGCTGGGCCAGCTAGTTCCTGAAAGTCTTGGGCCAAATTTTCCCCGGCTGACCCCACAAGATGGTGGGAATAATTATGGCTGTGAAAGACAGCTCAAAGGCGAGTGCTTATAACCTCTAGGCTATACTGTCAGCCCTTGTTCAGTAAAATTTAAAATATTATATTTGTAGGAACTAAAATTCATACTCCAAGAGGCCATGGACAAGGTTGTCGGGCAACTTTGCTTTGTTGGATAATTGTGTCTTGTAACTTTTTTCATGCTTGTTATTGTATTTTGTTTCCAATTTTAAAATTGGCAGTGTGGGAAACTTCACCCCAGTTAGATGTCAAAGCTAAAATAGGATAATGGTTGGCATGTGGTAAAAAGCACAGAAAGGAGTCTGCCAAAATGACTCGCTCGATTTGCTTTTGGTGTCAGAACTAGGCAAAGTCATTGGTTTAAATGCTATTTAAAATATCTTTGTTCAGTTTTCTTCTTGCCATTCATTCTTATAACAACAAACTTTATTTATAACATAATAGTTATGTCCTGCCTGCTTTCACATGTGCGCTGTGAACTTCCTACTTGCTCTCATATGTGTCCTCCTGATTGCTATTCTGTATGTCCTTTTATGTTACTTTTTGAATACAGAGTCGAGGCTTGTGGAAGAGCAGGAACACTGAATGGATCAGGACACAGCAAGACAAAAGGAACAGTACAGAGAGGGGGTGTGGAAGAATCTCAGTCTCCCAATCATTTCTTATACACAACAGAATCGAATCATTTGATCGTGCGCATGCACGACATTCCTCTAACGAAGCGCTCCAACAGACAAACTGATTGGAGACAGTTTCTTCCACAGGGGGAAACACTAACAGCTGTTGTAAGCCTTCTGCTTGCCAACGTGTGTTCTTCAAGCTTGTGCTTCCTGTATATAAGGTGTGCAACAAAGGTAGTCTTCATTTTTCAGTGACTCTATGTCCATCTCTATCTTTTTAACATTAGCGGTTGCCATTTGAATATGACACTTAAGTTCAAATCAGCTATCAATGTCTTCTATCAAATTGATATCAAATCAATGGTACTAGGGATAGCAGTTCATCCTAGACGTCATATTGTTGATAATAAGAAGGCTTGTTCTCTGCAGCTCTGCTTTCAAGGAACAAATCGAGCATCTCGAGCTTTCCAGGAGCTTTCATCGTCTGAATTCCTTTTCAAGTCATACAGAATTAATGGAGATCTTCAGCAGTCTTTGTGGTTCTGTGAAATATCTGCATTGAATTTTCTCACTTGCCTCAGCACATCAGGCTATATTACGGTCATAATCAAGGTTAAGGCTTCAACAGGTGCACATTGTGTTGATGGGAAACTCGTTCAGGAATTTTGCTTTTCCAAGCACAACCTATAATTCCTAAGTCATGATTTTTTAATGAATCTAGATATTCCCCAATGCGGAGAGCATGTGTGGCACATTTGATTGGTCGAGATGCCATAAAATGGCGTAATCTTTTTTCCAAGTACAGGACTCCTCGATTTAAGCTCAAGATGTGTTCCTAGAAAACTGAATGTACAATTTAAAAATGTAAAGGGAAAACGATTTTCCCATTGGCATAATGTTTTGAATTGAAGATCAATTCCTGGGCAGAAATTTCCAGTCCTAACCTAACTCCATCCAACCTGAGTGAAGACAGTAAATGTGTATATACAGTTCTTCTAAATAAACACTAAAACACAACTAAATACAGTCGTTGGCCAAAAATATTGGCACCCCTGCACTTTTTTCAAATCATTCGCAATCGTCTCTAAAAATAAGTTTAACTTGACAAAAGTATTCAGTCTCCACAATTCTTTATTTCATTGTTAATCTTACAGAACCTTTGTTTTTGATTCAGAACTTAATAGATCCTTTTAAATCAGAAAATAAAAAGAAATGGCATTGACAATATGATTGACACCCGAGACTTAATATTTGGTTGCACAGCCTTTGGACAAAATAACGGCAGTGAAGCCCTTCCTTTAGCCATGAATGAGCTTCCTACATCTCTTTACTGGAAGTCTGGCCCACTCTTCTTGAGCAAACTGCTCCAGTTCTCCCAGATTTGAAGGGTGCCTTCTCCCAACTGCTGTTTTCAGATCTCCCCACAGGTGTTCAATGGGACTTAGATCTGGACTCATTGCTGGCCACTTCAGAACAGTCCAGCGTTTTGTCTTGAACCATTCCAGGGTGCTTTTTGAAGTGTTTTGGGTCATTGTCCTGCTACAAGAGCCATGGCCATTGACTGAGACCCAGCTTTCTGACACTGGGTTGAACATTGCGCTCCAAAAGGCCTTGGTAATCTCCTGATTTCATGATGCCGTGCACACATTCAAGGCACCCGGTGCCAGAGGTAGCACAGCAACCCCAAAACATCACTGAACCTCCTCCATGTTTGACTGTTGGGAAGGTGTTCTTTTCTTTGAAGGCTTCATTTTGTTTTTCGTAAACATAGAGATGATGTGCTCCACAAAAAAGTTTTGGTAAAACTACAGAAACAATTTCGATTAAAACTTCACAACCTTCACCATTTTTTTCTTTGTTTGTTTAAAGTCTTATGATTATATCAGTACGATTCTACATGCTCATCTTCCAATCTGAGGGCATTTTCCTGACCCTCAATGATATCACAATCTATGAGTTTCCAATGTTGAAATCTTCAGGTTAGCCAAAATCACTGTATATACATATACATATACTGTATATATACATATATATAAACATATACATATACATCAATCACTATATATATATATATATATATATATATATATATATATATATATATATATATATATATATATATATTCACCATTGATGAAGCTTGCTCTAAAACTGTGATGAAATACAAGTCGTGAAATGAAATAATTTTGACTTCATCTCAAACAGACATGTTTTATTATCTCAACACTATCTTAAGTCACGATTCATCTCCTGTCACACTGGCATTCCAAGACTGCAGGATATACCATTTACAGAATGTCCTGGAATATCTTGTCACGATTGTGATCCGAGAAAAGCAAATCATGCTGAGAATGTTGCATTTCAGGTCAACCAAAATCTTGACTTGGACATGTATCATACATACTGCTTGGATCCTCACAAAATCAAAATAATACAACTCTCTACCAAACAACTGCCCAATGAATTCTCACCACAGTAACCACAGGGGCTTAATGAGAAGGTCCACCATTTTCAGTGTTTTTTGGAACAGTAATTTTTAGTATTGTCTGGAAGACAGTGTCACCTATGACCAAAAGCAATAAAATGATGGATAATTGAAAAGTAAACTACGTGAGTGATAAAGCAACGTTCACGTTGTTAAATGAAGCTCCAAAATGATGTCAGGTTTGGATATTGAATTATTTGAAGAGACTAAAGTTTCCCAATTTCTTTCAGAATGGTATAATCCTGATGTCCAGAAAATATACAGGTGCCGATTTATTTCATTTTTTTCATAAATGTTCTCAGGGTTAATAGCTTCAAAGTTTGTATTCGCCCAAAAATATTGCACAGTTCTGTGTCATGTGGCTGAATGACAAATCCCCAGAGCCATTTGCTGACTGCTTGTTTGTGCCAACTGTGGCAGCATACTCTTGGCATGCTGGTATTCTATCGTGTCATAGTCCTACAATGCTTGCTCGTCTGCACGCAAGCCAATTATACACCATGTGCATAACATGGTATGGAGTACTCCTGCCAATGTAAATTTATTGACTTTGACAAAGCTATATTTAATTTATTGTCCTTATGTATTCGGGACTCATCTGCCAGTACGACCAAGTCAAGATGGCACGTATGTGAAACAAATCACTTCTAAGGAGTTTATTTTGCTCACACCATCAGTATTTGGTCTCCCCCAGAATGAATGTTCCCCCTTCTTGCAAGATAGACAATTTCATCTGGGAAACATTGTTTCCAGAACATAATGTTTCCCGTCATCTCTTCATGCACTGTAATGCACATAAAACAAGCATTCTGAGTATTGCACTGCAATACATGTCCCCTACCGACAGTCTGTATATAAGTAATATATATATATATAAGTAATACGGATCCGTCACTTCCTTCCGCCTTTGTTGTTGATTATTTACTTGTAGAATATTTTTCGTTTCAGGTAATATTGTTGTTAAGATTTTGTATATGTATATATTATATATATATGTATATATATATGTATATATGTATATATGTATATATATATAATATATGTATATATAATATATGTATATATATGTATATAATTTGTATATATGTATATATGTATATATGTATATATATATATATTATATATATATACATACACACAGTCACGTGAAAACGTAAGTACACCCCATGTAAAGTTTTGACTTTTTCAACATATTTCAACATACAGCTATTTGATCTTCATTTCAACAATATTGAAAGATAAAGGTGATATAATATAACAAATATCATGAAACATTTACATTTTGTAGTCCATTGTATAATTTAAATAAACATAAATGCAAATTTCGCATGTGGAAAAAGTAAGTACACCCTTGGCTCTAATAGGTGGTATTGCCCCCTTTGGCAGAAACAACCTCAAGTAGGCGTTTCTTATAACTATCTACCAGTCTCTGACATCGACTGGGAGCAATTTTTGCCCACTCCTCCATGCAGAATTCTTTCAGCTGTGCGAAGTTTGAGGGGTTTCTTGCATGCACAGCTCGTTTCAAATCCCCCCACAACATCTCGATGGGATTTAGATCCGGGCTTTGACTTGGCCATTCCAGAACCATCCATTTCTTTCTTTTCAGCCATTCCTTGGTGGATTTACTGGTATGTTTAGGCTTAGGGTCATTGTCATGTTCCAAGGTCCACCTTCGGTTGAGCTTCAACTCTCCAACAGATGGCCTCACATTATCCTCAAGCACCCTCTGGTACAATGAAGAATTAATAGTGGATTCGATGATGGTGAGTTTCACAGGCCCTGATGCAGCAAAGTTGCCCCAAACCATAATATTTCCACCACCATGCTTTACAGTTGGTATCAGGTTCTTGTGGTCAAATGCTGTCTTTGGTTTTCGCCAAACATGTCTTCTGGTACTGTGGCCAAATAGCTCTACCTTTGACTCATCTGTCCAGAGTACATTGTTCCAGAAGTGCTGGTCTTTGCCTAGGCGTTCATTGGCAAACTTTAGTCTTGCCCTGATGTTCTTTCTGGACAGCAAAGGTTTCCTCCTGGCACACCTCCCATGTAGATCAAATTTGTGCAGGCTCTTTCTAATGGTAGACTCGTGCACTTTGACATCAACAGTGGCAAGAGCTTACCTGTAGGTCCCGTGGTGACATTCTGGGGTTCTTACAGACTTCTTTCAGCATCTTGCGGTCTGCTCTCGGCTGAACTTACTGGGACGACCTGGCCTGAACAAGTTGGCAGTTGTTTGGAATCTTCTCCACTTGTAGATGATCTTCCAGACAGTCGAATGATTGATTTCAAATTGCTTGGAGTTCTTTTTAAATCCCTTCCCAGACTCGTAGGCATCTATAACCTTATTTCTGAAGGCCTCAGAGAGCTCTTTTGATCTAGGCATAGTGACGCCGCACACTTCAACAACAAAGAGCAAACCAAACTAAATGTCTGAAGTTTAAATAAGACAGGTTCCTCCAAGATCCTCTCTAACGATGTTCTATTCATTTGCAAATGAGCTGGTGCACCTGATTCTAATTTTAGGTATTTGAAGTAGTGGTAAATGTAGGGGTGTACTTACTTTTTCCACATGCAAAATTTGCATTTATGTTTATTTAAATTATACAATGGACTACAAAATGTAAATGTTTCATGATATTTGTTATATTATATCACCTTTATCTATCAATATTGTTGAAATGAAGATCAAATAGCTGTATGTTGAAATATGATGAAAAAGTCAAAACTTTACATGGGGTGTACTTACTTTTTCACGTGACTGTATATATATATTTGTGCTTTCCTCCATTTCTTATTAGGAGGTCCACTCTTTGTGTTTGTGTTTTCTCATTAGCAGCTCCACTTCCCAATGAGATTTTAACCACACCTGTCCCCATGACTGTGCTGCAGTTTTTCCCTGTATGCTGAGTCCATGGGGCGAATGGTCCACGTGCAAGCAGAAAGGACAAACATGTGGCTTTAAGTGGGGGAAACAGAAACGTGGAAGGATCGTGAGTCAGGTGACTACAACGGAGACTCCATTGTGTCCAGAAGCTCAGCAATGGCAGCGCTGCAGACTTGAAGAAAGGTTCTGTCCTGGACAAGGTAATGAAAAGTTATTGAAACTACTTCCTCGCCCTCTTTTATTTTTCCTCTTCTTCTTGTGCCTTTTCTGGTCTTCATGAAAAATATTTCAAACCTGCTTCAAAATAAACTGAAAAATATTTCATTATACTGTCTTCTTCTCTTTTGGGTGGTGATCCTTTTCCTTATCTGGATATGTGGATGTATATATGTACAGTGCCTTCAGAAAGTATTCACACCCCTTTACTTTTCACATTTTGTTGTATTGCAGCCTGAATTTGAAATGGATTAAATTTAAAAAAAATTGTTAGTGATATACACAATGTCAAAGTGGAATTTGTTTTTTCAGACCGGTTTTGCCTGCATGCTTGTTTAACTTGCTTACATACGTTTGGGGCAATTGTCCTTTGGAACATAAATGTTTGCCGCACCTAGTCTCAGTTCTTTTGCACTCTGAAGCATGTTATCCTGAAGAATTTGCCTGTATTTGGCTCCATTCATTGTTCCCGCTATCCTTACAAATATCCCAGCCCGTCCCGCTGAAAAGCACCTCAATAACACGATGCTGCCACCACCATGCTTCACAGTAGGATGATCTTCGATAGGTGATGAGCAGTGCTAGGTTTCTGCCAGACATAGCGCTTTACATTCAGGCCAAAGAGTTCAATTTTCGTCTCATCTGACCACAGAATATTTTCCCCTCATGAACTTAGAGCTGTATAGGCCGGTAATGATCTCTCTGACTCTCTTGAAAATCCTCTCCATCTCTTTGCTGATGACTCCACTCTCTGCCGCTCCATTCCTCATCCCTCAGATCGGCAGTCTGCAGCCTCCCCACTCTCTGCAGACCTGGACAAAATCACAGACTGGGCAAACAAGTGGAACATGTCTTTCAATCCTGACAAATCTCACACTCTTACGATATCTCTCCGAAAAGACCGACTGGACAACCCTCCCATCCACTTTCTGAATAATCCTCTCCAAGAAGTTCTGTCACTCAAGCTTTTGGGTCTCACTATCTGCCATGATCTTTCCTGGGAAAACCACATTTCCAAGCTGGCCTCCAAAGCCAGTCGCCGACTGGGCATCCTCCATCGTGCGAAGTCCTTCCTTGGCACACCTGAGCTCCTCACCACATACAAGGCTTTCATCCACAGCTCAATGGAGTACTGCTCTCCCCTCTGGGCTGGTGCTCCTGCCTCACACCTAGCTCGTCTTCACGCTGTTGAAACCAAAGCGTTCAGAATCATTGGAATCTCCCGCGATGACGCTATCTCCAAGGGCCTTTCACTTACTCACCGCAGGCAGGTTGGTGGTCTTTCCATCTTCTACCGACTCCTCTCCGGCCTTGCTCCCCCAGCTCTCTCTGGGCTCTGTCCCCCAAATATTCCTACAGGTCGCACAAGATCTGCCTGAAACCCTGTTACGGTTAAACTGCCAAAATCAAGACTCTCTGCTCACCCTCACTCCTTCATTCCTCTTTTCTCCCGCCTCTAGAACAAACTCCCTCACTCTCTTCAATCCCACTCCTCCCTCCAGGTCTTTAAAACGGCTGTTCACCACCATCTCTTATCTTCCCCAATCCAAAACCTTGATCTTTTCTACCCCCGCTAATTTCACCCCAAATCCACTTTTTTGAGGTGACTTTTGACTTCTTTCCTGGAAGTCCTTGGTGTCCTTGCGTTTATACCTATCCTGCCTCCCCCCAGGCCCTCTCCCTCCCACACATCTCCCGATGTCCCTGCTCTCAAATGTTGTGTTTGTGTGCTTCCTCCCCTTCTCTCCCCATCTTGTCGACCGCTCCCCTTTTTATATACTTTGTTTGCTTGTTTGTTTGATAAATGTTAGCTCTTTCACGAGCCTCGACTCTGTATACAAAAAAAAAAATGGAGAAGGTGGATCAGACTCGGCAACGGTTGCTAGAGCGAGATGTGCATGGAAGAAGTTTCGGGAACTGAGTGGCGTGCTGACGAGGAGGGGAGTGTCGTTGAAGCTGAAGGGAAAGGTGTATGGTATGCTGCATGTGTGAAAAGTGTTATGATTTATGGGAGCGAGACATGGGTAATGAACGTAGAGCAGCAACGTAGGCTGGAAAGGGTGGAAATGGGAATGGTTCGGTGGATGTGCGGAGTATCGTTGAGAGAGAGGAAGACAAATGATGAATTGCTAAAGATGATGGGAATAGAGCCTGTGATTGATGCTGTGAAGAGGAACAGGTTGAGATGGTTTGGTCATGTGTTGAGGAAGTATGAATGTGACTGGTTGAGAAGAGTGATGGAAATGAATGTAGAATGAAGTAGAGGACGGGGAAGACCGAGAAAGACTTGGCTAAAGATGGTCGAAGAAGAAATGCGGGCAAGGGGGTTAACAAGGGGAGATGCAGAAAATAGGGCAAGATGGAAAAGATTGTCATGGGGACCGCAAGGCTAACCCCGGCTCTAGCAGGGAAAATGGCTTTTAAAATGCCTGTTGTTGTATGAGCTTAGAGCCTTTCACGTGCATTTTTGCAAACTCCAGGTGTGCGGTCATGTGTCTTTTTCTCATGAGTGGCTTCTGTCTGGCCACTCTCCCATAAAGCGAAGTGCTGCAGCAACTGTTGTCCTTCTGGAAGGTTCTCCCATCTCAGCCAAGGAACTCTGTAGTTCTGTTAGAGTGGTCATTGGGTTCTTGGTCACCTTCCTGATCAGGTTCCTTCTTGCCCGGATGCTCAGTTTTGTCGGACGGCCAATTCTAGGAGTAGTTTGGATAGTTCCATATTCTTTCCATTTCCTAATGATGGAATTCACCGTGGTCTTGGGAATTTTCAACACTCCAGAAATTGTTTTATACTCTTCCCCGGATCTATTCCTCCTCACAATTCTATCTCGGAGTTCTACAGACAGTTCCTTGGACTTCATGGTACAGTTTCTGTTCTGACGTGCATCGTCAACTGAAGGAACGTTTATGGAAAGATGTGTTTCTTTCTAAATCATGTCCAATCAATTGCATTGGCCACAGGTGGACTCCAAACAAGTTGTAGAGACATATCGAGGATGATCAAAGGAAATTGGATGCACCTGAGCTCAATTTGGACTGGCATAGCAAAGGGTTTGAATACTCATTTACTCAAGACATTTAAACTTTTCATTTTTAATTATTTTGTAATAGATTCTTTCTTTTTTTTAAATTCCACTTTGACATTATGGGGTATTATGTGTTGATCAGTGACAAAAAAAATCTCGATTTCATCCATTTTTAATTCAGGCTGGAATACAACAAAATGTGAAAAAGGTTAATAGTTTTGAATACTTTCTGAAGGTACTGTATATTTAAATAACAAGACCCAATCACGTCTCTCACCCATAATAATTGGAGGGAATAACCAATCAGCTCTCACTTAATGCATTACCTTTCCAACCCTATTGGTTTCTTGTCATCTATATGTTCACTGTTATTGGCATTGCTCGTGGTATCGGCTTGGGAGCCTCTGTTGTGCACGTTTGTCTTTGCCGTCAGTGTTGATTTGTCAACAAATGATGAAACAGGTCCAGCGACTGAGAGGGGTGTATAGCATTGGGATTCTCACGTATGTACTACCTGGGAATGTCTGCAGCTGTAATGGAACCCAGGTTGGGTTTGAAATGGTAATGGGCTCACCTTGTGTAGCTTTTATTGGATGTAGAAGACATGGGAGTTAATATAATTATCTGTCCTATTAGACCCGACTTACATTGGAGATGCGTTCCTGAATGTAAACGACATGAATGTAAACTATAAAGAACAATTCAACATCACAATTGGTACCGATCAGGGATAAAACATCCATTGAAGGGCAATTAAGATCACCCCAAACACCAATTTACAAGGAAATAGTTGCTTTCAATACTCCTAACAGGTACTATTACGAAGAATCAGCAATGAACACACCTGTATGTGCCCTGAAAAGCACCATATCAATCCAGGGGACACATCAACACCTGCTGATCCGGTGTTCTATCACTGACTGAATAATTTATAGCCGGCGAAGCCGGTGTTGTGAATGAACGTGTACGTATTATGTTGAAAAGCCAGATTTTGCTGAATCCTTTGAGAATTTCGAAGCTTTGACGCACCAAATCGCTCCATGGAGGCCGCCATCTTCCGGATGCAGAAGTATGCATAAAAAATTGCGAAAAAGTTCAATAGGAGTTTGTTTTACTCGTCTTTTTTTTATTCAAAATCTTATGCACCTCTAATTTGTAATTAAAATACTTTAAGACCAACCTCGTTCCCCGGGCCCACATGGGCCCTGGTTATCTTCAACGAAAATCGTCACCAAAAACCGGAACCAATGAGATTTGAGCATTTGAAAAAATACTTCAAAAAAGCTTATAACCGCGTTTCGGAGGCTGAAAACGGCGTCAAATATTCTAAAATTGACGAAGAATTATTTTTTAGAAATCTCGCGGCCGTAGGGGATAGTTTTTCACGGCCGGAAATATCCGAAGTTGAGAGGGAATTCACCAAATTAATCAAGAAGTAAATTTTATAAATTTTAATCTCATCCAGAATGCAAATGATGTCATTTTGAACTAGGTACAGTACCTACTACACCTACCTACTACCAACTACCTAACCTACTGATGCCATAGTGATGGGTAAAGTAGTGGCAAGGCCGCAAGAGGCTTTGGCTTCGCCGGCTCATTGCGGCTTTGCAGTCGGGTACTTGTAATTAATCAGGAAACAATCTCCCTGTGACGTCATAATTGGAGAATATATATATTAATAACTTTTGTTACCTCATCACTGAAGCACAACAGTCGATCCATTTCGTGCATACCTATGTTGACTGCACCGGCCGGCTCGGTAGGAAATAAATAATTACACCAAACATCAAACTAAGTCCTGTTGTGCATGAGCATAAACACTGGAACTGTAACATACCTGTCAGGAAGTAAAGAAAACGATACCTTCACAAACTTGTCCATTAGCTATTGTGGAAGGCAACGGATTTCTCAACCATCGAGCGGTGAATTCTCCATGGCCGCTTGCAGCCGCACCTGGCCACAGCTTCCTGACGTAATATCCGGTTCGGTATCTCTTACCACTCGCTGCCTTGATACAAGAGCGGTATACCTTGAAACAGGATTTCACATATGATATGAACCCTTAATTGATTGATGACAGTTTATATATTCAAGTACACATACGTATAAATAAATAAATAATTACCAGACATATTTAAATAAAAATAAACCTCGTCCGGAATCTTCATTAGATTATGCATACACGCTAAGGGTACCGTGGAAATGGGGGGAATAGGGACAGCAAGGTGAACAGGGACACAAACTGAAAAAAAGTTCGGAAACTTTTTTCGCTGAAAATTGATAACCATACTGATTTGTTGATATTTGGGTTAAAAGTGTTCTCTTGTTTTTTGAAAAAGCAACTTATAGTCCCTATTAACCCCATATATGGGTTAAATAGGAATAAATAGGATTTTTATGGCTGTTCCAATTCACCCCGTTTTACGGATGAATAGGGACAGTCACTAATACAAAAAAATAACAAACTCAGCGTTCCCAACGCTAATCAATATCGACACTGCTCACGTCGGAGCTGGGCGAGGAAGAAGATAATCAAGAAATCGGGACAGTTTGGAGAAACTTTTTATCCCATATTTTTTTTCATTGGCACCGTGGTTTATGTTATGGGTGCATATTATGTGCATCCATCTGAGCTATCAATTTAGCAATAAGTTGGAAACTCAGGATTGTTTCTTGATTATTATTTTTTTATTCTTGATTGATTATTATTTCTATTCACCCCATTTCACGGTACACAGGTTTAGGCCAAGGGCACAAAACAATTCCCTCTCCCAAATCCTTTCTCCAAAACCCCAGCCCCATCCCGTCTCCCCTCGATACTCTGCATGTACCGTGCATGTGTGACTGAGTGTGTACATCTGAAAATCATAGGGAAAAGTTGGGGCAATGCCCCTGGGCTCACCTGCCCACTGGTAGGCGTAGATGACCCACAAAATATGTAAATTGGCCGATGGTTTGAACAAACTTGTGAAAGTACCATGTACACATGATTTTACCAAGTTACATCTAAATCGGGTGAATCATTTTTGAGAAGTCAAAAGTAACGACCCTGTAATCTTCATGACATTCGACCATTCATTTGAACTACCGGTACGTACTTAATGTGGATTTTCTTGATGGGATTTGCCAGGCATCGGGAGGCCTTGGTCCTCAGCAGTTCTACAAAGTTTGGTGAAAATAGGCCTGACTATTGGTTTCAGCATCACGGGTGATCAGGGTTGTGGTCAAGTTTCATCGAAATTGTGTGTGTAGTTTCAGAGAAGAAGATCCGAGTGTTTACAGACTGATTGACTGACTGATGGACACCACGCGATGCTAATACCTCACCTGAACTATGTTTCAGGTGAGCTAAAAACGGTTGGCCCAATCTCCACCAGATTTGCACATGTGCTGGGGGTACCCAGGTTTAGGTCAAGGGTACAAAAATCCACCAACTTCTCCCAAACAAGGAAATTCTCTGTATGCATGTGTGTTGGTGTAAAAATAATAGAAAAAAAATGGTCTGACCAATTTTACACCAAATTTTGCCTATGGATAGGGTACCCAGGGTCAAGTCATGGGCTTTTCGCCATCATCCCACCCATGCAAGGCAATACTCTGAATGTGTATGTGTTTGTACATCTGAAAATCAAGAAACTGACCTCAAAACAAGGAAATGTGGCCATTTGGCCCATCATTGCCGTGGTGTACTCTCGGGTTAGACCAGGATGGAGGAGATTGTACTGTGAGGGTAACTTGCCCACCTTTCCCAAAAGGGACACCCAGCACCGACCTGAATGAATGCCTCGTGAACCTCAAATCTCTCAGATTGAAACAGAAGTGCAATTCCACGGTTACTCACATTATTTATATATATATATATATATATATATATATATATATATATATATATATATATATATATATATATACATATATATATATGTAGATGCATTAATGTGATGTATTGTAATGTGAGTAACCGTGGAATTGCCCAGAAGATCTTTTTGAAAAATAAATTATTTTGTGATGTTATACCACCCATTACATCAGACATATTGATAGATGTGAATTGTACACTCTTGAGGGATACATACCCATCCGTCAGCTGTTGAAGACCGGTGTGTGTTATGATGGCAGGATCTTTGTCGAGGCAATGGCCGCAAATCTTGGCCTGGCAGTGTACGTTCCACCAGGCGATTATTTGCTGCACAAAACTAGAAGTTATTTGCTCTTTTTGCTGTTGTTGAAACATGTTCCAGTTCCAGAGACAAAAACAAGAGTAAATGTAAACAAAATCTGTGGAAACTATTTTTAGTTACTTAATTGGATGCTTATTAGCAACAGTTCTGGATTTGGCCCAGATAAATAGCAGGGCGCAGTGGACAGTTGTTCCCTGATATGTGTCACATCATACAAATGGCGACCACACAATCATGGAGACTAATTTGGCTGCTGTTCGTAGTCCAGAGGGAAGCAACACCGGCGGCAAGATAAGGATTCCACAAGGCCCACTTAAAGCCCCTTAAAAGCTAATGCATGATGTTTCGAAGTGACCACTGCATGGCACTTCATGTTTAGTGACAAAACACAGGAGGGAGTGAAATGGGAATCATTGAACTAAAGAGCAGTTGTACCATAAAATGGGGTGAATAGGGACAGCAAGGTGAATAGGGACACAAACTGAAAAAAGTTCGGAAACTTTTTTCGCTGAAAATTGACAACCATACTGATTTGTTGATATTTGGGTTGAAAGCGTTCTCTTGTTTTTTTTTAAAAGCAACTTATAGTCCCTATTAACCCCATATATGGGTTAAATAGGAATAAATAGGATTTTTATGGCTGTCCCTATTCACCCCGTTTTATGGGTGAATAGGGACACTCACTAATTCAAAAAAATAATAATCAAGAAATAGGGACAGTTTGGAGAAACTTTTTATCCCATATTTTTTTTCATTGGCACCATGGTTCATATTATGGGTGCATATTATGTGCATCCATCTGAGCTATCAATTTAGCAATAAGTTGGAAACTCAGGATTGTTTCTTGATTATTATTTTTTGGTATTAGTGACTGTCCCTATTCACCCGTAAAACGGGGTGAATAGGGACAGCCATAAAAATCCTATTTATTCCTATTTAACCCATATATGTGGTTAATAGGGACTATAAGTTGCTTTTTTAAAAAAACAAGAGAACACTTTCAACCCAAATATCAACAAATCAGACTTGTTATCAATTTTTAGCGAAAAAAGGTTCCGAACTTTTTTTCAGTTTGTGTCCCTATTCACCCCATTTCACGGTATCGATGAACTACCTTGCAGCACACCTTACTTTTAAAGGAATGTTTCTTTCACAGTGTTACCTTTTGTCCTATTTATCAAGATGCTGGAAATGAATGACCTCCTAAACTTTGGGAAATCAGTGAATGGTTGATGAGGCTTTGTCCCTTTAAGGCCAGTTCTCCGCGATGCGACTCATCGCTGTTTTCCGCCTCCACTCCTTCCGCACCCCTCTCCCTCAAGATTCCAGCAATCCATTTTTAGACTGGCATTGAAGTGGTGCGATCAGGAAGTGCTTTTTAACGAGGGGGCTTTTCTCGAGTATGGTCCATCATTGGTGATTTGATTATGTCGTCATGAATAGCGTCTGCTCCATATCAAGGGCTCTGTCCTTTTGACCTGGCTCCAATTGTTCTAGGAGAAAGTTCACATTGGATTTACTTTGTAATGAGAATCTTCAAGTCTGTGCATATTAATATTTTTGCATCCACTTGTCGAGGCTCATGGGAAAAGGAAATTGCAGAAGATAGAAAGTTTCATACAAGCAGTGGAGTGGTGACGAACTGGTGGATATGATATGACACGAGCAATCAGACAAGATCAGTGAGAATAGAAAAGACCTTGGGTGGATATGGGAGACTATTTGTTTGCAGTCAGTGATTGTCTGTTTTGAGGAATTATAGGGAAGATTGAGATGCGATAAACACAAAGAGGAGATCGCACAGACAGGACGAAAGAAGAGCAAACGATTGAAAATGAGCAGCAAGCTTGTGCTTGAAGTAAATCCTCTGAGGTTACCCATTCTCTAACTAATCACAAATAGAAAACATCAAATGCTGTACCAGGCACAGAAATGACCCATTTGTGTTTTCCTTTTAATGTTTTAACTTCAATGAAATCCCCTTTTTTTACTTTTTACCTTCATCACAGCATGTATCAAGAGAAGAGAAATTTACTCACTGCATGGTCAACAACCTGGAAATTCATACTCAATACCGATTGGTGTTGTATACTCGTGTTGCCCATCTCTCGACAAAAACCTTCAATTTACTCGTACTGATGTCATCAACTTGAGTAGAGGTGCAGCAATCCTTGGTCTTACCATGTCACCCCATGTCTTTGGCTGACCATGTATCCAAAGTGGCCTCCAGAGATTGGAATATTCCTTAGAGCCAAGTCACGTCTTGCCCATTTACAGCACGTGACAGTGTCCAATACATTCGTACACTTTGGGTGGATCCTTCCCATGAGCTTCCACTGTCAAAAGCACAAATTTTTACCCCTTAAGGTGATGGAATTCAAGACCCTTGTGCTGAAATGCGTCTCAGGACAGGAAGGGTCTGCTTTTAGTTTTTCACAAGTGGCTTCACAATCCTCTATATCCTCCCTCTTCTCCTCTTCCCGAGTGTTTTTCTGTAATCGAATCATCTAGTCATATTCTCCAGTCCAATATCTACTGGTCCTCTCTTCTAGTCCTCCATACCTTATATTATTTTCTGTTCTTATCCCCACTTTGAGCTTGTTCTTCACCCAACCCCCCCAACACCCCCCCCCCCCCCACGACCTTTTCTATACTTAACGACGTTTCCTTGTCTGAACATTGCCCTTCACATTGCTACTAGTTGGTTGATCTCACCCTCTGCTGTGCTCTTCTTCTATGAGATTTTCATAATTATTGTGCAACAGTATTTCATTCGGTGCTTGCTTTGGGTCATCGAAGCCCCTTGTGTGCGCCATAATGGCTGGCATGCCAAATTAACATGAACTTTGCCTTTCAGGTGGAAGAAAACAAAAAGGCAGGCGTAAGAAATCGAAGACGAAGAAAGTCAAAGCAAGAAATCGTTTGTACACCAGTCGCAGGAACCACAGGGCTCGGAATCGAGAGAAGAGGCCAAGCCAGATGCCCGACACCAAGTGACAGGGCTCTCGCTCTGCCTCATGGATTCAGTGCTGCTATGGAGCTTGGGTGGTGACTACGAAGTAAAGAAAGAAAAGGAATGGCTCAATAACTATTTATCTATTTTAAGCGAAGTATAAACTGAACAGAGAATAAAATGTTTTTTTGTTTTTTTTAGTGTGTGCACAGTGAAAGTCAAGGGTTTTTTTTCAATATATATATATATTTGGAGGAAAGGGAAAGAAAATGTAATAATTGTTTTTTGTGCTTCCTTTATTTTAAGTTGTGTAGAAGGAATAAACAAAATCACAACTTGGATCATAAAACATACACAAAATGTCACTTTATGTCCACATAATCACAAAGCAATGCTCTCAAATCATTTCATCTACTTTTTGCTGTCTGGAATCCAACCGTATTCGTATTCCATCTGTGCTTGTGTAATTAATAAAGTCTACACAATGCGATTTTTCTTTTTGTGATTGCACTTTGTGGACTCTAATCAATTGTGCAAAGATTGGAAACATGAGAATGGGTTTGGTTTCTGATCTGGGTGTGAGCAGCACATGATTGCTGGGAGCGCGCCTGTGTTGCTGGTCGGGACAGGCTTGACGAGGAGAACACACGAAACAAACAAATCTGGGAGCAATGGGAAGGCTGAAAAGAGATTGAAACAAGTTGCATTTGATAGACAAACAGATCCTTTGCCATCTTGGCAAGCAGGAGGGTTGATTTAAAGGCTCAACTTGACCTTATCTAGCAAGGGAAAACATGTGGAGGATGGATTGCTGCCCAAATTTGGATGAATTTATAGCTTAGCATTTAACTATTTTAAACTTGTTACGTAAGTTAGACGAATAAAAAACACGACAATAAATATTGATCGAATAGCCATATAAAGGCAAAGTTTGATTATTGTGTGAACGAAGGTGAATTTGAAATAAATTCAAATGATATACCCCATAGCGAGTTGATCATATGTATGAAGTTTCACATCGATCTGTTAGGCGGTTCTGGAAAAGATTATTCTTCTGTTTTGATTTTCAATCCAATATAGCTGCCAGACCACGTGACCAGATATATAAAGTTTCACAATTTTTGGATAAGGATTTCGATTGAAGCAATTATGGCTGGAATACCACTTCAGCGAATACGTCATCGTTATCACCCTGTATATCTCATAGGGAGTTGATGGCATTATGCAAAGTTAAAAACACTTTCATGTTGAGTGATTTCAGAGAAAATGATGCCCAATTTTTTCCCATTAATCCAATATGGCTGCCATACCATGTGACCTATCACATCAGTGCTATCAATATCACCTGGTGTTGGCCGAATGATTAGGGCAGTGGGCTTGGGATCCTAAGGTGCTGAGTTCGAATTCCGTTGAATTAATGCCAGGTGGGGTTGACTCAGCCTGTCATCCTTCTGAGGTCCGCAAAATGAGTACCAGATCACTAGATATAGAGAGGAAAAAATGGACTGCATGTGTGAGAAGTGTTGTGATTTATGGGAGTGAGACATGGGTAATGAACGTAGAGCAGCAACGAAGGCTGGAAAGGGTGGAAATGCGAATGGTTCGGTGGATGTGCAGAGTATCGTTGAGAGAGAGGAAGACAAATGATGAATTGCGAAAGATGATGGGAATAGAGCCTGTGATTGATGCTGTGAAGAGGAACAGGTTGAGATGGTTTGGTCATGTGTTGAGGAAGGATGAAAGTGACTGGTTGAGAAGAGTGATGGAAATGAATGTAGAAGGAAGTAGAGGACGGGGAAGACCGAGAAAGACTTGGCTAAAGATGGTGGAAGAAGAAATGCGGGCAAGGGGGTTAACAAGGGGAGATGCAGAAAATAGGGCAAAATGGAGAAGATTGTCATGGGGACCGCAAGGCTAACCCCCGCTCTAGCAGGGAAAATGGCCTTACAATGCATGTTGTTGTTGTTGTTGTTGTAGCGAGGAAAAATGGAAATGGAAAATGATGCAACCTAGCAGCTGGGTGGCTGCAGACGAAGCACCCACAGTGCTATCAATAAAATATTCTCCATGAGGAGTCACTCCTATGTTTAAGGTTTTGCAGCGATCGGACACAAGCGGTTGCACAGAAAACCATTTTTAAAAGCGAAAATATACAGATGCGGACAGACAAACACAAACAGGCCTTCATAACATATGTGTCGTTTTGCTTCGTACAAGATAAAGTCAGGCGGACAAGTTTAACCTGATGTATGAGATGTAACTGCAGGTGTAGCACAGGTTACCAGCCCAATCATTACAGCCACAAGCAGAACATAGTGAAGTCAAGAATGTATGAGAAATTTGTCGTTCCATAACGACAGGTTTGACAGTGGCTTCAGGTGTGTGCCAAATAGTGCTTGATGACGTGTCTGGGTTGTGGGTCTCATTCCATGGATCTTTCTCCCTATTATGGCTACATACATATCATCATGAGAGAACCTTTCTGCAGCTCTTATTCTTTCGGAATATTTTTCTCTTTGCAAGATTGGAGAGAAGGAATAGGAAGAGATTCTTGTTCACAAGAATGAAGTGGTATTTCGGTGAATGCAATAATACTCCTTTGAGGTCTCTGCACTTTATTGTAAGAAGAAGTAGAAAATGAAGTGGAATTACCTTATTTAGACTATTTTGTTACCCGTGAGTGTTTGTTGCACTTGCTGACCAACACGCTTTTGTGCAGATGCCAAGCCATGGCTCCCTCCGTCCAGCAGATCACATCCAGATGAGGACTTTCACGCATCCTGGAAATGGGCCTGCAATGGGCAGTGACCTCAAAGCTCTGCCAGCTTAGCCTTTGCCCCTCACATACTGAGTCTGTGCCATCCGTTCAGGTTAGGTTCTCTCTAAGCAGCGTACACCGACCATCTCATCCGACGAGACCCCCAAACATTATTCAAGGGGAAACATCACTTGATTGGATTCATTTATGTCAACTGAACATTCTCATTGTCACATGTATTAATTTTTACTACTTTCATATGAGAATGTGTCCATCATGAGGCTCTTTATTCCATGTTGCCATAATATATATAAGAGCTACAAGGTGTCCTTCAAATGAAAAGCTGGACTTTTTCTAGGAAAAGTTGTCTTCATTTTCCACGGAAACTACTTATCTGCCACCTGATACAACTCCAACTTTGCCAATCACTTCTCAGTTTTAAAATGCTTTGACATCAGGAAAGGCCGTTTGGCCCATGGGATCCAATTCCAAACTTCCATCACAGCATTCTCAAATAATGCAGATCATGTGCGAATGATCGGTCATACTGTAGTGGTTAACAAGAATGTTTTACTCTTTGTTTGTTCTTTTTATGAGACCTGATGAGAAAAATTTGTGGCACAACCAAGAAAGACAAAATCCAAACTTGTCTTTTCAATGATCGGCAAATTACCTGAAGCTCAGTGCAATAATTGTTTGTTTCAGTGGCGCAGGCTCAAGGGGCTGAATGTCATGGAGATCTGCTAAAGAACAAGGACGTTAGGAAACAACCGACAAATAAACCAGGTATTGAGGATTTGAATGGGCAAGCTCAGTGTCATGAGCTCAGTATCTAATCTCTGACATTGTCTGTAACCAATCCGACAGTTTATAGTTTGGTCTGGAAGCTAACCCAGTCATTACAGCCTAAAATTAAGTGCGTCACCTTTGTTTGTTTTTGTCCTGTTGGAAAAGAGGAGACAGATATACTTTGTAATATGAGGCCTCAAGCTCATGCTGAAGCAGATACAGATGTAAACTAGAAGGGCACTTGGTAGAGCGTGTACCCCCACCAGGCTGATTAGTTTGTATTTTGTATCCCACTGATAGGTCGGATCTTTATTCGGACATGAACCAAAATCTAATGGGCTTGTTCTTGTTACCTTGACAACTCATCTATCAAGTTTTGTCATAATCTGTCCACAACTTTTTTAAATATCATGCTATACAGTGCGTATCAAAAAAAAGGTAATCCGAATTCAAGGGGTTAATATGCAAAGGTTATTTAGTTTGACAATTTACATGTGGTTTACCAATTATGTGGAGATCCTCAGCTTTCCATTGATGCCTTTCATGCATCATTGCTGTCACACATGACCGAGTACATGTTCATTGAAAATGACAAGTTCAAATCGCATTTTTACAAGTTTGGCTAATCGGTGCAAGACATTTTGAAATGGACGCATTACTTGTCGACTGCCAAGTTGATTATGTCAAATTGTTAAGCTGGTCTGGTAATCGTCGGTTGCGTCATCCATTGTTTAAGATTGGTATTTAAGATGGGCCTACAGTGTATGGGTTTAGAGACAGTCTGAGTCATTGAAAAGATGGTTCAACTTACGACTGAACAGCGGACCTTCGTGGTGACAACCTTTCACCAAACTGGAAGTTTGCAGCGAACTCATGATGCGTTCAGAGAACGTTTCCCAGAACAGGAGCCTCCAGCAGCCAAAACCATCTGGGCGAATGTTAGAAAATACCAAGAGCATAGCACTAGCCTCAACCGCAACAAGGGGAATTCTGGTAGGAGGCGCACTGGGCGATCGGAAATGAACATTGCAGCAGTAAGGCAGCAAGTTTTGGAGCATCCTAGGGATACCAGCGCAAGAGGAAATGGGACGGGATTGCCTTAGGCAACATTCAACCGAATCACAAGACTGGACCTCCACCAACATTCATATCGGATTCACATCCGGCATCAACTTACACCAGGGGATTTTGCCAGGAGGCTGGTGCTTGCCAGATGGTTGATAGCCCGTTGCGAAGCAGATGTCAATTTCCTGCGGTATCTCGTTATCGGGGACATAGCTGCTTTCGCCATGGACGGCAAGGTCAATACCCATAATGTTCTTGAATATGCACCGACAGGACAACCCCCGGAATTTAATTTTGACACCAACATAAATCGACAAAAGTGGACTGTTTGGTTGGGACTTTGTGGAAGTGGTCAGGTGATCGGACCATTTTTCTTTCAAAGGAATTTCAATGGTAACAGGTATCTGCAGATGATCAATGATGAAGTTTTACCGCAGCTGGAGGAGAACTTTGAGCGACAGGTTCGTAGTGTCTTCAGATATCTCTGGTGGGCCCAAGACGGCACCCCAGCACATCGTCTTATCGCTGTCCGAGATCGACTGAGGGAACTCTTTAGAGACCGAGTCATCGCCCTCAACCATGCAGTGGAATGGCCGCCAAGACCACCTGACCTCACACCATCTGATTATTTCCTTTGGGGACATTTAAAGAACAAGGTCTTCGTAACTCCTCCCCGTGATCTTGACGAATTGCAGGGCCGTATTCGACATGAAGTGGATGCTTTGCGCAATGACCCGGCTATGGTGAGACGAGCAGTTCAGGGCATGCTCCGCCGCTGTGAGCTTTGTGTTGAAAGGGGAGGTGGAGATGTTGAATGTGTGGGTGCATGAAGGCCAATCATTCCTGAGAAAAGTTCACATCTGACGTTCATTTTGCACCAATTATCCTGACTTGCATCGATTAGCCAAACTTGTAAAAATGCGATTTGAACTTGTCATTTTCAATGAACATGTACTCGGTCATGTGTGACAGCAATGATGCATGGAAGGTATCAATGGAAAGTTGAGGATCTCCTCTTAATTAGTAAACCACAGGTAAATTGTCAAAATAAATAACCTTTGCATATTAACCCCTTGAATTCGGATTACCTTTTTTTTGATACGCTCTGTATATCGTTTTTAGCCCCATCTCTCAATGGTGAAGAATCATTTAGAAAATTCTAGATCCGAACCTGGATCTTCACCAAAATCTAA
The DNA here is from genome assembly GCF_964187855.1 of Myxine glutinosa. Classification (NCBI taxonomy): domain Eukaryota; kingdom Metazoa; phylum Chordata; class Myxini; order Myxiniformes; family Myxinidae; genus Myxine; species Myxine glutinosa. Next base: position 80,488,216 of record NC_136271.1, on the reverse strand, counting down.
TAATTTCGTCACATACCCAACCTCTGCACTTAATTTCATCTGATTCGGTCCACAACTTTTTGGGATATCCTGTTCACAAACAAACAGACAGGAATGAAAACGTAACCTCCGTCCACCTTCAGTGGCAGAGGTAACAATCAGAGCAGGAATCCCCCTTCTCTGCTCTCACAGTGGAGACTCTCCCCAGACAACTCCACAATCTGACATACATGTCCATCCCCCTGACAGTCAGACAACAGATGTGTCACTCCACTGATCTGCAACTGATTAGATGCAGATCTACAAATGGAACATGTCCTTCAATCCTTGAAAATATCACAGTCTCACTGTGTCACTTTGAAAGGATCATCAATCCACAAAACCACCTCCTTACTTCCATGATGAGACACTGGGAAAAGGTTCACTCTCTTGATCGCCAAGGTTTAACTCTCACCCATGACCTCACCTGGGACAACCTCATAGCAAAGCAGTCCCTGAAAGCTAAACACTGTGCATCCTCCGTCGTTCCAAGTCTCCCTTGGAAAAATTAGAAATACTCACAGTCTACAAGGCCTTAATCGATATCGCCCAATCAAGTACTGCCGTTCTCTGTGGGCTGTCACCCCAGCATCACACCTATCCTTCCTTGGTTCTGTGGAATTAAAAAGCCTAAATATTATTTACCTCTCGTACAAACGAGGCTGAAGAACAAGATGTGTTGCTCTCGTGCAAAGCAACTCCAAGATGCACACGTTCTTCCTTCCATTAAACTCTCTGGGTTAAACTTCCAAAATCCAAACAGCTCAAACATGTTGTTCCTTGTTTCTCCCATGTGTGGAAACATCTTCCTGAGGTTGTTCTCTCTCACCCTTCCCTACCTTCCTGAGGTTGTTCTACCTCACCTTTCTCTACCTTTCTGAAGTTGTTCTCTCTCACCCTTCGCTACCTTCCCAAGGTTGTTCTATCTCACCCTTCCCTATACCTTCCTGAGGTTGTTCTATCTCACCCTTCGCTACCTTCCTGAGGTTGTTCTCCCTCACTCTTCACTACCTTCTTGAGGTAATTCTATCTCACTATTCCCTACCTTTCTGAGGTTGTTCTATCTCACCCTTCCCTACCTTCCCGAGGTTGTTCTCCCTCACTCTTCCCTACCTTCCCGAGGTTGTTCTACCTCACTCTTCCCTACCTTCCCGAGGTTGCTCTACCTCACCATTCCCTACCTTCCTGAGGTTGTTCTATCTCACCATTCCCTACCTTCCTGAGGTTGTTCTATCTCACCATTCCCTACCTTACTGAGGTTGTTCTCCCTCACTCTTCCCTAACTTCCCGAGGTTGTTCTACCTCACTCTTCCCTACCTTACTGAGGTTGTTCTATCTCACCATTCCCTACCTTCCTGAGGTTGTTCTATCTCACCATTCCCTACCTTTCTGAGGTTATTCGAACTCACCCTTCCTTCCCTCCAGGCTTCATGCAGGTGCGAATGCACTGCCATCTCATATTATCCCGCCCATCATGGTTCATGATCTTTTACACCCCCACTGACCATGCTTCGTCCATATCGCACACTTGCAGGTTGTTGTGTTCCCTTCTCTTTTCTCCTCGTCCATTCCCTTGCTTATTAGTGTCCCACTGTTGTTGTCCTGCCTCACTATAAGTTCATAAACTTCGTCAGATTGCTCTTCCATGAACCTCAATGTTATAAAAAAGAAAACAAGCCACAAATCCCACAATGGGTGACAGTAGTCAAGCAATCAAGTAATTTAATTTATCTTACATAGACTGAGAAACTCATGTACACAAAAATATTTAACAAACAAGTTGTCCATTTGAAGAGCCAAGCAGCTGAAAAGTGTAAACATAGGGGCAATACCCCTGGTGCTCACCTGGAAGAATAAACAGAATACAGCACTGACTAAAGGTATTGTTGCGGTTGTGCCATAAAGGCAGACCCCCTAGAGTTCGTTGCACAACAACATGTAGCCTGCAGTAGTTAGATATGTCTTATTGAATGTAAAGATTAGCCCTTCCCATTGTGTAGTAAAAAAGACCAAATGTGCATTGAGTTAGGCAGGATATCAAACCCTTGTATGGTTAAGGGAAGCCATTTTTTAATGAGCAGAAAGGCGTGGCCAAAAGCACGGCCCACGTGACCAATGGCGAGCCAGGAACCCGTCGCCATGATGCGACAAGCCTCAGCCAATGAGAGGCTCTGGAACATTTTGAAGGGCGTGGGCAGTTCTGATAATAGCCCATGCGCAGCGCATTACCATTCTCTTGCTTTTCCATTGCGCCACGAGGAGACCTCTCTTGTTTTTCCATTGCGCCCATGAGGAGACCTCTCGTTATTACGCCACCCACACGAGGATAGTGCTCTTGGCCTTGGGATTTTGCCACGTAGACGACACGATTCTTTTTGCCTGGGATTTTGCCACATGGACGACACCCTGCTCTGGACTCTTTTGTTTTGGCTCCACCAGACGACAGGTGTTTTAGCTTTGTTCGCCGACCAACACCCATCGCTCTTTGCCGATCTTTTGCGCCATCCGGCTGACCTGCAAGCGTTGGCATTTCTACACGACTCACCTGCGCTGAAGTTCATCTACCTGTGCTAAGTTCGTCCATGCCAACTTCGAGGCAGCAGTTCGTCCTGCGGACCTGACCTCATCGAACTGCGAGTCGTGCACACCAGACCCCGTGGCCAATTGCGAGGAATCCCAGGACGTACATCGGTATGCCCTTAACCAGAGTGTTATTCCCTGAGTGTGTGTGTCAGAGTGTGAAGGCGCCAGTGGGGTTATGATGGTAGGTAAGAATTGTTAAGGTGAATCTTCATCTCTGTTTATCTGTGCCTTCTAAATAAAAGGCTGTACATTTTGTTCTTACTTTCCAACCTGTTCGGTACGTCTTTTCTCCATTGGCCTAGCATCATCCGGGACCGAATTTAGCTAGACTCAGGTCCATAAATCTCGTGGGGTAACGCCGCTTTCCACACCGTGCAAATCCGCTCGGCACCCAGAAGGTGTGGGAAAGTGAGGGTTCGATCGCGCGGTTCTTCGGCACGCGCGTGCACCTTGATCCGTGCACCTTGAAAGTATTCGTGATTCTCCGGTATTAACCGAGGGGAATCACGCAACAAATTGTTGTTGTGTCGAGGGGGATTTTGAACCCGGCCCCCGCAACAGTATTTTAAACCAATTTCAACGCTTTCTAGAAGACGGGCAGCATATAGAATCATACTAACATAATCATAAGACTTTAAATAAACAAACAAAAAAATACCTATTTTGGGGGGCAATCTCCACACTCCCCCCCACCCCCCCTCCAACCTCCTGTACCTCCTCAGACCCCAATTTTTCCAATGCCTTGAACAAACATTGGTACATCACGGATGATGAAGGTTGTGGTGACATTTCATCAAAATTGTGTTTGTAGGTTCTGAGAAAAAAGCAAATACCTATTTTGAAGGGCAAGACCACCTTGGACCCCGATTTTTTAAATGCCAGGAACAAACTTTGGTACAACACAGGTGATTAAGGTTGTGGTCAAGTTTCATCAGAATTGCATATGTAGTTTCTGAGAAGAAAGCAAATTCCTATTTTGGGGGGCAACCCCCCCGTAGATTCCCAAAGAGGTAGATTTTTTAAAATACTGTGAACATACTTTGGTACATTACAGGTGATGACGGTTGTCGTAAAGTTTCATCAAAATAGTGTGTAGTTTCAGAGGAAAAAGCAAATACCTATTTGTGGGCGGGGGGGGGGGGAACCTGGATCCACTTTGACCTCGGTAAACCCCCTTAGACTCCCATCTTTTAAATGACTTTAATTACAACGTTAATCACAACACAACAAATATAATTTGTCCAAATTTGGTCGCACAATCCCATCAGCGGTTTTGGAGAAAAAGTTTCAAGTGTTTACGGACGGACGGACGGACGGACTGATGGACTGACGGACGGACTGATGGACTGACGGACGGACTGATGGACTGACGGACGGACGGACTGGTGGACTGACGGACGGACGGACTGATGGACTGACGGACGGACGGACTGACGGACTGATGGACTGACGAACGGACGGACGGACTGACAGACGGTCAGACGGACTGATGGATGGACAGACTGATGGACGGACTGATGGACTGATGGACTGACGGACTGATGGACTGATTGACTGATGGACAGATGGACGGACTGATGGACAGGCGTACTGATGGACTGACGGACGGACGGACTGATGGACGGTCAGACGGATTGATGGATGGACAGACTGATGGACGGACTGATGGACTGCCGGACTGATGGACTGATTGACGGAGGAACTGACGGACTGATGGACTAACGGACGGACTGACGGACTGACGGACGGACGGACTGACGGACGGTCAGACGGACTGATGGATGGACAGACTGATGGACTGACGGACGGACTGATGGACTGATGGACGGACTGACGGACAGGCGTACTGATGGACTGACGGACGGACAGACTGATGGGCTGACGGACGGACAGACAGACGGACTGACGGACGGACAGACTGATGGACTGACGGACATACGACGCGCCACATCGCAGAAGCTCCCCTGAACTTCGTTGCAGGAGAGCTAAAAATCACATTTTTTGTCTCATCTCATTTTCCTTGTGGAAGAAGCAAAATCTATACTTGCCAGTGATTAATCTTCATGATATTTTGCAAACATATGGAAATTATTCAAAAACAGGGATTGAAACGAGTCTTTATGAAAATGGATTAACTAAAGTACTTTGTAAAAAATATCAAAATGAATCACAAGGAAATGTGAAACAGAAGAAGGTCATTCGGCCCATCATGGCTGTGCTACACCAACACCAGATTAAATAAATCTGTCAAAGATAACGATGCAATCTCATTGGTAGAATAAGGGAGTGAGGGATGGGATGAGAAAAGTCTGGAACATCTCCAGGATGTTAAAATATAAACGGGAAAAACTTTTTTTTTTTTAATGTTTGGCAATACGAAAAGTGGCGGAGGTTATGTTTTCACCTCTGTCTGTCTGTCTGTTAGCAGGATATCTCAAAAAGTTGTGGACGGATTTAGCCGAAACTTGGTGGACAGTTTGGGAGTGTGACAAGGACGAAACGATTCGATTTGGGCTCATGTAGGATCCAGATCTGGCCTATCAGTGGGATACAAAACGTAAATAAAAACTGCTCAGCCTCCACCGAGTAACCGTTCAAGGTTATTTCATGAGTCCATGCGCACAAGGTTTTATGAAAGTATTTTATTTGTTATTATACTGATTAAGATTATGCACCAAAAGCAAAAGGTTGCAATAAAATTAGTTTATATAATATTGTATAAATTTTCTTCCAAAGGAGTTTCAATGCAGGAGAACGTCATTAGGCCCGCCAATCAAAGCCATCCTTAATCACCCATCACCACCAGTAAATCACAGGCAGTAAATCGCCCATCTCAGGTCATCCTCCATATCTATTCGTGATCAGCGAGGGCGTAGTGGGGGTTAGCCCCCACTATCCAAACACCCAGGTTACCATGTCACTCCCCCATCCTCTTTCTCCTATTTAACTTCATCATTCATTTATTGATCCCCTTACTTCTAACATCCTCCTGTTGTAACATGTTATCCATTCAGAAATTCCGTCGCTCAAACTTTAGTTACTCATCCTCAACCACGACCTCATTTGGACAAACCCCATATCTAAGATGGCCGCCAAAACCAGCCGGTGACTGGGCATCCTCCATCGTGCCAAGTCTTGATTTAGCGAGTGTGAACTTAACTTGTAAGCCCTTCGTCCAGAGCTCGATGAAATATTGCTCCCCTTTGGCCTGACATCCCTGCCTTACATCACTCATGCTGTATATGGATGCCATGGAGAATAAGGCCCTCGAAATCATTGTTTGCACAATGAAGCGGAATCTCTGTGCCTGTCACATCGGCATTGTAGACAAGTATGTGTCCTCTCTGTCTTCTATCCTGCCCCCTTTATAGTCTTGCCCCCCACCCCACCCCTTCCTTACTCTGTCCCCTCCTGCCCCCCTTCCCTTCAAAGCTTCTGCAGGGCACACGTGGTCTGCCAATAACTCACTTCTGGAGAAACTCCCAAAATCAAGGCTAACTACTCACCTCCATCATTTGTTCCTCCTTTCTCTCACCTGCGGATCGATTTTCCATAGTTTGTTCAATCCCATCCTTCCTTGCGGTGCTTCAAGATGGCAGCGTCCACCTCCCCTTCAGGTAAACTATCATTTTGAAGTATTGCGAGGAAAAAATCTATTTCCCCTGTTTCCAGATCATAGTGTCCTTCTTTCCCGTTTTTGTTCCATTGATATTTCATCCCAAGTCTTTCCTTGAGCCCCCAGCTTGTTCACCCCCTGTGTCCTTCCTCTCACTTTCCCACTCTCGCTCTTTCTTCCTCCAGGTATCCCGCTGCCGTCACTCAACCCTTCTGTTGGTGTTTCTTTTGTTCAGTTTTGTATTATAGCTCTTCCAGGAGCCTCGACCTTGTATATACAAAAAGTTATGAATTGATTATTAGGAAGTGTCCACTATAGAAACATCAATAACTTATATCACAATGTGCTATCATCAAGCAGCCCATCCTTCAGAGCAAGTATGGAATCTAAATGTATCTTTCAATCTCACAAATGCATATTTGACTGGGATTCTATCATGCCTGCTGCTTCTCATTACTGCGCTGCTCTTTGCTATCTTGCAGATGCAATGCTTGTGGATGTGTTGTACATTAGGGAAGGAATTTTGAGTTTGGCTTTGGTACCAGCACACAATGGCTTATTTGTATCAAAATTAATGGTGAGCATTAACGTCCAACAGCAAATGTTAGCGGATGGGGACAATCAGCTCATCCTCGGAATATGGCATACTCAGTAATGCAAGACCCACCTGCAAAATGCCATGGTGGCTCTTTGGGAATCAAACACAGACTATATGGCTCAAAGGAAAGTGCATTACATTTGCACCATTGTGCAAATCTACATCTCCTTATCTCTCCCCCCCCCCCCTCTATCTGCACCTCTTTGCAGCACACCTTTTTTTTTTCTTTTTTTTTTTCTTTTTTATATATATACAGAATCGAGGCTCGTGGAAGAGCGAACACATTGAAAATGAAACATGCACACACATAAAACATGCAAATGAAGGGAGCGGGAGACAAGAGGGAAGCACACATGCACAACAAAGAAGAGAACAGGGACGTCGGTAGATATGTGGAAGAGGTGGGGGCTGGGGGAGGAGGGATGGGTACACGGGAGAAAGCAAATGAACACTTCTAGGAATTTCAGGAAAGTAGTTGGGGATTTAAAGAGGCGGATTTGGGGTGTTTTAACGGGGGTAGAAAAGATCAAGGTTTTGGGTGGGGAAAGATAACAGATGGTGGTGAACAGCTGTTTTAAAGACCTGGACCGAGGGGAGGGATTGAAGGGAGTGGGGGAGTTTGTTCCAGAGGCGGGAGAAAAGAGTAGCGTTGTTCAAGTTTTTCCGTCATTTTGTCAAAAACGAAAATCCGACGGCGCTCACTTACATGTCCTCACTAATCGGCGGTCTGCCGTCGAATGACAGCTTCTGCAGGTGGGAAAAAATTCACGCGTGCGCATTAGGATCACCTACATACGTGCACCAATCAACGCCTCCCTAGCTTCTTTTTTTTTACGCACGAAAAATAAAGGTCGGATACTTTTTGAACACACTACTTGGAAATGTGGTTTTCCCAGGAAACATTTCCCTTATCACCCCTTCCCATACACGTGTTTCCAACACACAACATTACAACTCACTGCAAATCCAAGCAAACGCATCATGAAGTGCATCACGAAGTGGTGCAGACCAGGAGTACAAATCGCTTCAACAACCAAGGAATGGTAGAACAAAGTGCTGCAGATGGACGCGTTGGGTCATGGGCCCTATTGCAGAACCATGGACTCAGCCAATGAACGCTGCATGGCGATAGGAATGCACCAATGGGGAGGCAGCACCTACAAAATCTCAAGCCATGTTCGAGCAGCCGGCCCCAGAACCATGCCTCCCCGAGAAACTTTATATGCACGAGAATGTTTTTGGTTATGACTAACTTCCCTGCAAATGTCTGCTGCTCTTCTTCTGCTCCAATTGCCTCATCTGATCATGTGCTTGTTAAAGTGGACATCTCTCTGACCATTCTCAGGGAGCCTCCTCAGCATCGACGAGTCTGGCATTTCACTCAGGCCAACTGGCACGGTCTTCAAGCAGCTATCAATCATCTGGACTGGTCTCCCATCTCGACAGCCTCTGACATCAACTCATCCTGGGAATTCTTCCAAAGTAAATTGCTCTCTCTCATGCACAGATTTATCCCATCTCGTCTTCAGTTGTCTTACCCTTCCTCCCGTCCATGGTACACGGATTCTTGTGGTGAGGCAGTTGCCCAGAAACAACTTGCCTTCGCCTCCTGGAAAGCAAATCCAACGGAAGGAAATCTCATTCCCTTTCACAAAGCCCCAAACAAGTGTGTGTCCACCCTTAGGAAAGCCAGGAAACAATATCTCTCCACTCTCAAGACCGAACTCTCTTATCTGTCTCCCTCTTCCAAATCCTGGTGGCATCTTGTCAAGTCTGTTTCTGGTGTTTGTTCCCCCTCCATCCCCTCCCTTACCTCAAACGGCTACACAGCTGACTCCGCACATGACAAAACTCAATGCCTCAACCCTGTATCTGCCTCTAAATCTTGTGTCCCAACCCCATCCCTCTCTGTACCCACCGTACCCAGTCGTACCCAGCTGCTCCTGGACACTGTGTCCTTTACTCCTGACAAGGTCGAGAAGTTTCTGTCAATCCTCGACTCTGATTCTGCAACTGGACCAGATGGCATCAACCCACGGGTCCTAAAATCCTGCTCTGTCGCTCTTTCACTCCCTCTCTCTGTTCTCTTCACCCACTCTTTTGCTCAAGGTTATCTGCCATCAGCTTGGACATCAGCCAACATCACCGCTTTACACAAAAAGGTGCAAAAACAGATCCTTGCAACTACAGACCAATCAGCCTTCTCCCAATCATCAGCAAAGTCATGGAATTCATCATTGCTTCAGATATCAAATCTTTCCTCTTCTCCAATGGCTTGATCTCTGATCATCAATTTGGTCCCAGACCAGGTCACTCTACTCTGGACATGCTGCTTCTGCTGTCTCAACAATGGATGGAAGTCCTCAATGCAAAACTAGAAATTAGAGCTGTGTCCCTCGATATATCACGTGCCTTCGATATGGTCTGGCAGCCCGCTCTGCTCACCAAACTCTCCTCCTATGGTATCCATGGAAATCTCCACGCATGGCTTGCGGACTTCCTCTCTAGTCATAGTCAACGTGTGACCCTAAATGGGGTTCTCTCATCTCCCCTTCCTGTTCAGGCTGGAGTTCCCCCAAGGCAGTGTTCTGGGCCCTGGGCTTTTTCTGGTCTTCATCAATGATCTCTCTGACTCTCTTGAAAACCCTCTCTATCTCTTTGCTGATGACTCCACTCTTTGCCGCTCCATTCCTTATCCCTCAGATCGGCAGTCTGCAGCCTCCTCATTCTCTGCAGACCTGGACAAAATCACAGACTGGTCAAACAAGTGGAACATGTTTTTCAATCCTGACAAATCTCACACTTGACTATGTATCTCCGAAAAGACCGACTGGACAACCCTCCCATCTACTTTCTCAACAATCCTCTCCAAGAAGTTCTGTCACTCAAGCTTTTGGGTCTCACTATCTGCCATGATCTTTCCTGAGAAAACCACATTTCCAATCTGGCCTCCAACGCCAGACGCCGACTGGGCATCCTCCGTCGTGCGAACTCCTTCCTTGGCACACCTGAGCTCCTCACCTCATACAAGGCTTTCATCTGCAGCTCAATGGAATACTGTTCTCCCCTCTGGGCCGGTGCTCCTGCCTCACACCTAGCTCTGCTTCACACTGCACGCCTCCTCTCCCCAAGCCCTCTCCCTCCCACAGATCTCCCGATGTCCCTGCTCTCAAATGCTGTGTTTGTGTGCTTCCCCTTCTCTCCCCATCTTGTCTACCACTCTTCATATTATATGTTTTATGTGTCTGTTTGATGTTTTGTGTCATAAATGTTAGCTCTTTCACAAGCCTCGATCCTGTATACCAGAAAAAAAAAAATTCCAGGACTTCTTGAAAATCAAGGAATCAGGGCTCGACCCACAAGAGCAAGTCTCTGTGAGAACAAACAGGCTGCTGCCGCAGCGCAGAGAGCTAACGAGCCATGGAGTTTCCCTGGATGTGCTAGCTAACACATTGACTCACATCCCTACTTCTAATTCATTCACTTGGACTGCACAAAAGTATTCAACGATTAGACTCAATCTGTTCAGAGCTGGGTTACTGACAAACACACGGCGTATCACATCATTTAACCCTTCTTCTCTCCCCCTCCCCCACCCCCTCCTTCCCCTTTTTCAAGATGGGAACAACATAAGCCTGCAGGCTTACATTGGGTAAGCGAGGGGTCACCAACAAGCTCCGCCTTCTTCTTCTCTCTCTGTCTATCACCCGTCCTTATCTTGTTTCTAGTTTTGTATGAGGCACCTACGTGTGTAGTAATGTGTTTAAATGACTGACAAAGTTGGCCGATGTGCTTTGGGGGTAAGACCTTTCTTGCAAACTGTTTGCCTGTAAAAACGTGTTAGTTTGATCTCTATTTTATGTTTGTTGTTTTGCTGTTTCCAAATTTCCCACTCATTTTTCTCCATTGGTAAGATATTTCTCCATTGGTGTGTTCTTGTGACAGGGAGTTCTGCCCCACCGTTCCGTTATGGTTGGTGATTAGCCAACGTCCCACTTACGGTATCACTCGGCCATTTTGATTGACAGCAGTGGAACATTGAGATCACGGTTCACCATATGGGAGGTTTAATTCACCAGAAAGGTGAAGTGCAGTTAGACGCCAGACCCTGCCCGAATTAAACGTCTTAAACGGCGTCCGTGGTTGCCTAGCAACCATTCATGCCGAGGAACTCTGGCTCATTGGCTTCACGGTCACCGGCTAGGAAGTGGGTCCGAGTACTCTCTTCGCTACCGAGCAACACACTCCCACTCCTAACCCACCCCAACCCCCCCCCCACCCCCCCAGAACCTGTAACAATATAATTCAATTGAAATAAAATATAAAGGATGAAAAAAAAAAAAAACATTTATTCGAAGGTTTGCCGCTGTTGATGTACCATCTTTTACACATCCTTATTTAACACATTAAATTAGTTATTCATGTAGGTCATGTCATCTAGGTCTTAAAGATGATGAAGATCTCGAAAATGATGACGATGATGGTCTTCGAAAAAGAAAAGCCTGATAAAATGGGTCCTGATGTCCGGATGTCTGTCCGTCCGTCCATCCATCCGTTAACTTTTTGCTATTTTTTCTACTCCTCCCTTATCACCCTATTATACTTATTATTATATATCACCTTATTATACTTATCACCCTTATCAGATTGTTCTGAAACTTGACACATGAATACAAGACCGTAGCCCGCACAATCGCTCGGGCTTCGACTTTTAGATTTTGGATCACGGGACGCTCCCAGGGAGGGAAGGGGGGTTACCCCATAAACTTCAGATCCCTACTTGTCTTCTATTTACCAACCAATGCTCTGAAACCCGGCACAGCCGTTCTACTCGATGGTCTGCTGGATCGCTCGGCCTTAGGTGTTTTGATTTGGGATCAGGGGGGTAACACCAGGATCTACCTGTGTAACAACAGGATGACAGTTTATGGCTGGGTAGGAATTCGAACCCAGGCTAGACAGCTTAGACGCGAGTGTGCGCACCTCTAGGCCATCCTGCCAGTCCCACAGACAGAGTGAACCAATTGCTTCACCCCGCTTTTCAGTTCGTGCGTGGGGTAATGAACTGCAGACGGAATAAAGTCACTAAAACCTGCTGTTTGTATTGTTGTTGCATCAGAGTTCGGGTTGTGAGATGTTTTCCATTCATCATGCAGACATGTCATTTTAATGATGGGATGCCAAGGTGTCACAAACTGTTAATGGTCAAACAGGATGTGGTTTCTGGCTTTGAATATGTTGTGCAAAGCATTCCTGCTTTGAGGTGTTCTTGCAAGGCATTGTGCAGGTCTCAGACCATAGTCAGTCAGTGTGCATGCAGGTGGGACAAACCTCCATCTGTAATCTCTTACCTGTGACATTTCCAGCGCTGCCACCTTGGCCGGTAGCACGAGCTTTGGGTGGATATTCACTGACAGATCAAAAGGTAAACAAGTGAAGCAGGGAATCCTCGAACCTGCCAAAGGCAGCACTGCTGAAGCCAACGTGATATTCCAAAGATAATCAACTCCAGATTTGATTTTAAAAATATATATGACGATACAGTTTTATTAAAAATACAAAATGAAAATTAGTGATTTTATGCAACCTTGACCGTTGAGCTTATGATCTACAAAAAATAATCGACTTCTACCTTTTCATTGGTGAACCAATTCAGTGACCCAATATGCAAATTCTTAACATTTCAGATCAATCGGGTGAAAATTGAAGATTTTATGTGACGATAATCTTTGACCTTTTGACCAAATTATTAATTTGCCTTCTTCATATTCTAATAACTAGGGCATGCCCGTACTATATATATGCCCGTACTATATATCTATCTAAAATTATATCCCCCCCCTCTATTTACATGAAATGGTTTGGTCCATTCGCAACGCCAAAGCGAACGGCGAACGGCTTGCGAGTACAGTGACAATCCCCCCCCTCTATTTACATGAAATGGTTTCGTCCATTCGCAACGACCACAGAACCCCCCCCTCTATTTACATGGAATGGTTTGGTCCATTCGCAACGCCGGCACACGCGATCGTTCGCTGCTCTCTGATTGGTTGAATCGTTTTTTGTACATAGCTCGGTAAGTAATTGTCCGATTAATATGAAACCTTGAAAAGGCACATCCTCGGGTCCCCAGCAATATACCTGGCAAGTTAAAAGTATATCGGACCCGTGGTTGTCGAGAAACAGCGGTCACAGACAGACAAACGTACAAACGTACAAACGTACAGAGATTACTGGAATTATAGATAGATAAAGCTTTGTTAAAAATTTGATAACAAAACTCAAATGGTAAAATTAAAATTTCAGCTTAATTGGATGAAAATGGATGACTTTTGGTGACGCTGACCTTCAACCTTTTGACAAAATTATTAATTTGTCTTCTCCTTACTATCACGATAAAGCTTTGTTGAAAATTTGATGACAAAACTGAAAGGATAAATTAAAATTTCAGATTAATTGGATGAAAATGGATGAAGTTTGGTGACGCTGACCTTTAACCTTTTGACCTTTTGACAAAATTATTTATTTGTCTTCTCCTTACTATCATGATAAAGCTTTGTTGAAAATTTGATGACAAAACTCAAATGGTAAATTAAAATTTCAGCTTAATTGGATGAAAATGGATGACTTTTGGTGACGCTGACCTTTAACCTTATGACCTTTTGACAAAATTATTTATTTGTCTTCTCCTTACTATCATAATAAAGCTTTGTTGAAACTTTGATGACAAAACTCAAATGGTAAATTAAAATTTCAGGTCAATTGGATGAAAATTGATGATATAGGTGATACTGACCTTTGACCTTTTGACAAAATTATTAATTTTTTTTTTTTTCCATTTTATCATGATAAAGCTTTGTTGAAAATTTGATGACAAAACTGAAATGGTAAATTAAAATTTCAGCTTAATTGGATGAAAATGGATGACTTTTGGTGACGCTGACCTTTAACCTTTTGACCTTTTGACAAAATTATTTATTTGTCTTCTCCTTACTATCATAATAAAGCTTTGTTGAAACTTTGATGACAAAACTCAAATGGTAAATTAAAATTTCAGGTCAATTGGATGAAAATTGATGATTTAGGTGATACTGACCTTTGACCTTTTGACAAAATTATTTAAAAAATTTTTTTGCCATTTTATCATGATAAAGCTTTGTTGAAAATTTGATGAAAATAGCTCAAATGGGGAAAAAAAAGATTATGGGCCAGACAGACGCGTACACAAACACACACACACACACACACACACACACACACACACACACACACACACACACACACACACACACACACACACAAAGAAGTGATTGCAAAACCTAATTGATGATTATTGATTGTTTTTGATATCATTAGATTATTGATACAACCAGATTATTCTGTGAAATAACAAACCAAATATCTCGGTGATGTGCACTGGCGAATGAGGGTGTTGGAGGAGGTTGAATAAACTTACAAGTAAGAATAGGTGACATAATGACGTGAAGCTTTAGAGTTTAGATGATCCCAGGTGACACATTAAATAAAGCACCTGCATACAATTTCAGGTAGAAAGACAAAGCACTGTAGAAGATGATGCTTTTGAAAAGGAGTGAAGTATTGTCTGAAAAAGCAAAGAGCCTTTTGCCTTTGGGATAAGCTTCGGTGGACATGCCAGGCCTATCTATTCTGCGGCCATGGGGGTTAGCGGAGGCAGAACAGCAAGGCCTGACATGGCAAACAGGGCCTGCTGTTATCATCATTGCTTACGTTCGTGCTGCTTTGTGCTTTTATCAAAATCGTTTGATATCTACACAAGGAGGACAAAGTTTGGAGGGTCTTCATTACAGAGGTTAGTAGAGGGCTTTGTGAAGTTATTTTTAGGATGTTAATTAAGGAATTGTTCATGAAATAGCATTTCAAAAATCTTTTACAGCAACATTATAGTATGAACATGACTTCAATTGTAAAATCGAAAAATTACGTCTAATAAATACCTAAAATAAAAACATGCTTTCAAGTAAAAAAAAAAAAAAAAACTTTTTTTTTTACTACAAATCTGTCATCCTTTACAATTTGCATACATAGGATGTCCCTACCACTGTGAACTTTATATATCTGATTGAAAGGCCATATGTAGCCCTACTTGTAATTTAGACCTAGTTTGGTGTCTGTATTGTGGTGTTGGTGTTGGTGTTGGGTGTTGGGTTACCCTGGTGTTGGGCTAGCGGCTAGGGTGCCGGCTTAGGATCCTAGGATCCTGGGTTCGAATCCCGGTCAATCGCTGAATTAACGCCAGGGGGGTTGACTCAGCCTGTTCATCCTTCCGAGGTCGGCAAATTGAGTACCAGTTCACTGGTAATTCCCTGCTTGTCGTTAAAGGCGGCAAAAAGGGTTGGCGTCAGGAAGGGCATCCGGCCGTAAAACATTGCTTCAAAAAGGGGACCGAAAAACAACAACAACCACAGTTCCCGAAAAAGGCCAACCCCCGCTTGCGGGGAAAAATGGCCTCTAAAAGGTGGTTTGGTGTCTGTATTACCATCTGTCGATGACTAATGTTGTATTGTTCTCTGCAGAGTCGTTGATTGATGGACTTATCAAAGCTTTAGCTGAACGGGTCATCAACTCTGTACAGGGAAGGATGCCCCTCATTATACAACAGTATTGAAGGAGCCGGGGCTCCCACGTCGATCGGAAGAATGGACGCGACAAAAAGCTAGAATTCATCTGAGTTGCTTTAATGAAATCAAACACTCAGGCACTCTCTAAAACCGTTTATCAGTCAGCAATATATATCTATTCCGCCAGGGGGTTTGCCCAGGCCCGGCGCCAGGGGGCGTGGCCCAGCGTCCTGGCTGCGGCCTGGCAAGTTGAGGGCGAGCCTGCCCGGGCATGCCCGGGCATGCCCGGGCGTCCCGACTGAGGCCTGGCAAGTTGAGCGCGGGCCTGGGCGTCCTGGACGAGCCCGGCATGGTGATCGCTCCGCGTCCTTGATAGGTGCAAGGCAATTGTGAAAACTCAGCGGCAGCCGCTACACACGTCCCCCCAGAATCGACTTGCACCGGCAGGGTCAATTTGAGGGGGGTCCTGATGACCCGGCCGAAGCGACCCCTGGCGGGTCGTGGGAGGGGGTCCGGTGAGGTGGTGGGCGGTCGAGTGGGGGGCACCGTGGACGGGGGACGGCCTCGCCGCGGCGGAAGGGCCACCCGTGGTGGGTGGTCGACGTCCACGTGCGCCGGCTTGAGGCGGTCCACAGCAATCCGGTCCGACCTGCCGCCGATGTCGATGACGAACGACTTGTCGTCCCGTCGCAGCACCCGGAAGGGCCCGTCGTACGGCGGCTGGAGTGGCCACCGATGTGCGTCGTGACGCACAAAAACATACTCCGCTGTGCGGAGTGCTGGGGGGACGTAGGACTGGGGGTCACCGTGGTGGGATGTTGGCACGGGGGCAAACCGTCGGGCGGCCTCCTGGAGGTCCGAGCGCTGGTGAGCTGCGGACCAGGGACTGGTAGCGTCGGGCACAAATTCGCCCGGGACGCGTAGCACCTGGCCATAGACAAGCTCGGCGGTGGATGCCTGGAGGTCCTCCTTGGGGGCCGTGCGAAGGCCCAAAAGGACCCACGGCAGCCGGTCGGCCCACCCGACGTCTTGAAGGCCGGCCATGAGCGCGGCCTTCATGGAGCGGTGGAATCGCTCGCACAACCCGTTTGCTTGGGGGTGGTAGGCCGTAGTACGGTGGAGCTTGATCCCCAGGTTGCGGGCGACCACGCCCCACAGCTCGGAGGTGAACTGTGGACCGCGGTCTGACGAGATGTCCGCCGGTGCGCCGAAGCGGGCGACCCAGGTGGCGATGAAAGCCTGCGCCACGTCGGCGGTGGTGGTGGAGACGAGGGGAACGGCCTCCAGCCACCTGGTGGTCCTGTCCACCATGGTGAGCAGGTGTGTGAACCCCCGTGACGGGGGGAGGGGGCCCACCAGATCCACGTTGACGTGGTCGAAACGTCGTTCGGGCACGGTGAAAGGTGCCAGCGGGGCCTGGGTGTGTCGGTGGACCTTGGCCCGTTGGCAGGCCGTGCAGGCGCTGGTCCAATCGCGGACGTCCCGACGAAGGCCGTGCCAGACGAAACACGCCGACACCAGCTTCTGGGAAGCTTTCCGGCCCGGGTGGGAAAGGCCGTGGAGGGAGGCGAAGATGCGGCGTTGCCAGGCGACGGGCACGATGGGGCGAGGCTGGCCTTGGGAGACGTCGCAGAGCAGGACAGTGTCCGCGCAGGGGATGTCGGCCAGGCGGAGGCCCGTGTCCGCCGCCCGGAGGGCTTGCACCGTGGTGTCGGTGGTTTGGTCCGCCGCCATAAGCGCAAAATCCACGCCCAGGTGGACCGCGTTCGCGCTGGCCCGGGAAAGACAGTCGGCCACGGCGTTGTTTTTGCCGGCGACGTGCCGGATGTCCGTGGTAAACTCCGACACGGCGGAGAGGTGGCGCTGTTGGCGGGCCGACCATGGCTCCGTGACCTTGGCCATGGCGTAAACCAACGGCTTGTGGTCGACGAACGCCGTGAAAGGTCGGCCCTCCAGGAGGTGGCGGAAATGGCGGACGGCCAGGTGTAGACCGAGGAGCTCCCGGTCAAACGTGCTGTATTTGAGCTCGTTCGGCCGGAGCTGCCGGCTGAAAAAAGCGAGTGGCTGCCAAACCCCGTTCACCCATTGCTCATGTACGGCGCCCACCGCGTAGTCGGAGGCATCCGTGGTGAGGGCGATGGGAGCGTTGAGCACCGGGTGAGCGAGCAGTGTTGCGTCGGCGAGGGCCCGCTTTGAGCCTTGGAAGGCCGCATCCATTGCTGCGGACCAGGCGATGTCGTGCTTGGCCGGCATGCCCCGGAGGGCTTCGTAGAGGGGCCGCATGAGCTGAGCAGCGCGGGGCACGAAGCGGTGATAAAAATTCACCATTCCCAGGAATTCCTGCAGGGCCTTTATGGTGCGGGGACGCGGGAACGTGGTGATGGCCTCGACCTTGGTTGGCAGCGGCACGGCCCCGCTCTTGGTGATGTGATGGCCCAAAAAATCAACGGCCGTCGTGCCGAAGTGGCATTTGGCCGGGTTGACGATGAGGCCGTGCTCGCTGAGGCGCTCGAACAGTGTCCGGAGGTGGAGGAGGTGCTCGGCCCGGGACGTGCTGGCGACGAGGATGTCGTCCAGGTAAACGAAAAGGAACGGCAGGTCACGCAGCACGCCGTCCATCAAGCGCTGGAACGCCTGAGCCGCGTTCTTGAGACCAAACGGCATCCGCAAGAATTCGAATAAGCCGAACGGCGTGATGACTGCCGTTTTAGGGACGTCGGCCGCCCTGACAGGTACCTGGTGATATCCCCGTATGAGGTCAATTTTCGAAAAAATGACCCGTCCCGCCAGACGGGCGGAGAAGTCTTGGATATGCGGGATCGGGTACCTGTCGGGGGTGGTAGCGTCATTGAGACGGCGGTAGTCGCCACACGGGCGCCATCCACCCCCCGGCTTTGGCACGATGTGCAGTGGCGAGGCCCACGCGCTATCGGAGCGCCGCACGATGCCGAGGTGCTCCAACGCGTCGAATTCGGCCTTCGCTACGGCGAGCTTGGCTGGGTCGAGGCGGCGGGCCCTGGCGTAGACCGGCGGGCCCGTGGTTGGTATGTGGTGCTCGATCCCATGCCGTACTGCGACGGCCGGGAACTCCGTGAGCAGGCGAGCAAACTCGTTCGCCGCCGGGACGGCGCATGCCAGCTCGGTCGGCGCGGAGCTGCTCAATGTGCATACCAGGGAGCTGAAGGTTTCAGCGTTGATTAAACGACGCCGTTGGACGTCCACCAGCAGTCCGTGTGCGCAGAGGAAGTCGGCGCCTAGCAGAGCCACGGGCACGTTGGCGGTTACAAACGTCCAAGCAAAGCGTTGGCCGCCGAAGCAGAGGGTGACGTTGCGCGGGCCGAAGGTGCGGATAGTCGATCCGTTGGCCGCAACTAAGGAGGGGCCGCAAACCGCGGATTGCCTGTCCTGGTCAGAGGCGGGTATGACGCTCAGTTGGGCGCCGGTGTCGCACAGGAAGCGCCGTCCGGACGCTTTATCCGTGATGAACAGTAAGTTGCCCGTGTGGCCGGCGCTCATGGCTGGTAATGAACGCCGGCCCGGCCGTTTCCCGGCCTGCCGAAGGTGCACGGGGGTCGGCATGTCCGGGCCTTCTGTCCGAACCTGGCATGATCGTAACACCACGCTTGGTCAGGTGGAGGCCTCGGTCGTCGTGCCGGAGGTGGTCGGCTCGGTAGAGCGGCCGCCAATGGCGTCGGCAGTTCGGCCGTCGACCGTGCCGGGTGCTCGGGCGCCCTGGGTGTTGCGTCGGACGGCGGTGGGTCCCATGTCGCCGCTACGATGCGCTGTCCTGCGGCGGAGATCTTGTCGGCTTCTCTGGCAAGGGCCCGGGGATCTGTGATCGTCGTGCTTGCCAGGGCGAGGCGTACCGGGTTAGGCAGCTGACGGAAGAACAGCTCCCGGAACAGGAATGCCGGAGAGTGCTCGCCGAGCAGTGAAAGCATGTAGTCCATGCGCTCGGAAGGGCGCGTGTCGCCGAGCTCAGGCAGATCGAGCAGGCGCCGTGCGCGTTCCGCCGATGGGAGGGCGAAAGCATCGAGGAGCAGCTTCTTAATCGCGCCGTATTTGTCAGCGGCTGGCGGGCTTTCGAGGAGGCTCAGGGCGCGGGCCGCGGTAACCGACCCGAGCGCAGCTACCACATGGTGGAAGCGGGTGTCGTCGGCCGTGATGCCTCGCAGGGCGAACAGGGACTCCGCCTGTGCGAACCAAACCGCCGCGTGAGCCTCCCAGAAGGTAGGCAGTTTAAGGGCGACTGCCGTGTCCATGTCGATAGGTCACCAATGAAGGAGCCGGGGCTCCCACGTCGATCGGAAGAATGGACGCGACAAAAAGCTAGAATTCATCTGAGTTGCTTTAATGAAATCAAACACTCAGGCACTCTCTAAAACCGTTTATCAGTCAGCAATATATATCTATTCCGCCAGGGGGTTTGCCCAGGCCCGGCGCCAGGGGGCGTGGCCCAGCGTCCTGGCTGCGGCCTGGCAAGTTGAGGGCGAGCCTGCCCGGGCATGCCCGGGCATGCCCGGGCGTCCCGACTGAGGCCTGGCAAGTTGAGCGCGGGCCTGGGCGTCCTGGACGAGCCCGGCATGGTGATCGCTCCGCGTCCTTGATAGGTGCAAGGCGATTGTGAAAACTCAGCGGCAGCCGCTACAGTATCACGATGGTGAAGGAAGCTTATATATAGCACAGAAGCAGCCGAAAGTGGTAAAAATAACAAATAAAGGAACCCTTTTACTCTTGCGTTGGGTAAAAACATTAAAAAAAAATTGGAGGTTCAATAAGAAATGTGTTGGATTGTGTGCACCTGGTCCTGGAGCTTTAAAAAAAGAAGAGAATTAAATGATTTATTTATTTTAAAATGACAGATAAAAGTTATCATTATATCTACTATTTATTGTAGTGATTTATTTATCCACGAAGTGATAGATAAAACTTATTGGTATATTTTTAAACAAGACCAGAAGTCTAACAGCAGCATAGCGGGGCTTGTAAAATATTATAAACCACAAACACATATGATTAGCTTTTTAAAGAGTCGCTAATGCTGTTTATAACATTAAACAAAGAAATTTGGAGGAATCCCGACATCCGTGAGGTAAGCTTTACTTACAGAACTGAGCGAAGATCTACTGTAATCTATATACCCCACAAGGATTGGGTTAACAACATGACCCTTCCTGCCGCTAACGTGGCATTTTTCGGGGTGGACTTTTGAAACTGACCAATCAAGGTTTTGTTTTGAAAACCACCAATGAAACCCACTTTTCCTTCTGTTTAACACGAAACTGAAAGTGAGGAAACCCGGGTTGTGCTCATTTCGAAAGCAGCTAGCTAGCGCTTGCCAAGCCAGCCGTTCCTTAACGGTTTTGAATGGAATGCTTGCTCGAATGCTGAAACCACTTTGGCGATCTCTCCACAAGAAACTTGGTAAATGAACACACACCCAATGTTCTTGAGACCCGATCGACTGTAATCTATATACCCCAAAGAAGAATGACCCTTCCTGCTGCTCCCGTAGTGAGCGGGTGTACAAGTAAATTAAAATGTCGGTCGGTGGAGTCAGCCGTCGTAATGACATCATAGACGTAATGACGTAGTCTGACGGACGAACACAACACTGCCGCTACTTTAATAGGGAAGATGATATATTTTAATCTCTAGTAACTTTTCAGTCACTACGAAGGGATTAGTGTTACGATTACATTTACTGCAATATTAACGTTACATTATCATTATTCTGAAAATGATATTACTTTAAAAAACCGAGGCTAATTCCTTACTTCCGCGTTATTTGTACCGTGCACCGCGTCTCATTGATTCATGAACCATACACCGCTTCAATCTATAAACTTTGCATAACGACAAAGGGATTGCAGTGTTATGATTATATTTACTACATCATCTATCTATAATTCCAGTAATCTCTGTCTGTACGTTTGTACGTCTGTTTGTCTATGACCGCTGTTTCTCGACAACCACGGGTCCGATATACTTTTAACTTGCCAGGTATATTGCTGGGGACCCGAGGATGTGCCTTTTCAAGGTTTCATATTAATCGGACAATTACTTACCGAGCTATGTCCAAAAAACGATTCAACCAATCAGAGAGCAGCGAACTAGCGCGTGTGCCGAACGTGGCGGACACACTCTGCCTCGGACGGCACATTTGAGAGCGTATTCATTTATTTCACGTTTGCAAACTATGTTGGCGTTAAACGATGTTTTAAAACTAATAAAAACGAATTTGCGATTCATTCGCTTTCCTGCGCGTTTGTGCACGCGATGGCGATTTCTTTACCAAACTCCGGAAGCCGTTCGCTTTGGACCAAACCATTGCATGTAAATAGAGGGGGGGGATTGTCACCGGACTCGCAAGCCGTTCGCTTTGGACCAAACCATTTCATGTAAATAGAGGGGGGGGATATAATTTTAGATATAGATATAGTACGGGCAATGCCCTAGTTAGTATTAACGCTATTAACAACACTACTGTATGAAGAAACCTGGGCTAATTTGTCCGAAGCGGCATGAAGCCTAAGGCCTATATGTATTGTGCCATTGGAAGTTCCATAACGCTGATGCTTTTGATATTTGATGATCATTTTAACAATCGGTTTGTTTGTGTTTCACACTGAATGAAAAACGTCAAGGTAGAGCATGGTGATTGTGATATATGACAGGTTCGACGATATGTTCGGCTTGAACGAATTGGAATCAAAATGCCGTTGTGTGGAGTCGGCCATAATGACATCAGACATAATCACATCACCCCATCATGTGACCGGATTCTCAGCGCTGATTGGTATACGTTTGAGGGGACATACATACATACAGACATACGGACGGACAAACACTGTTCTGGACTGCTTTGCCCTATGAGCTACGCCGTAAAAAATTATTGGGTAAACTCACAATGGATTATATTAGTCCTTGAGCCAGACCAAAAGTAATGCTCCGGCGGGGGGAGTAATTCTCATTATGATTTTCCATTAGACCAATGTCTCAAGTGTCAGAAAAGGTGTGATGGACATCTGAGAACGGTAGCTTAGTGCCCGGATGGACGCCATCTTTGAAACCACCCAGCTCGAAAATGCCCATTTGGTGGGGTACATTGTTGCACGTGTATCTGGACTTCTATACTAGCTATCGATGTGCGGTTGACGACTAAATATACGTCCGATGTGTACCGTCTAAATAAAAAATAATATGAAGCATTTTGTTTTAGATTAATTATTATAAAAATCAATTATCGAAAAAAAATCATATATTTTTCAATATTTTATTATTAGACTTGTACTTTTTTTAGTGAAACAACACTGGTATGATTTTCCAAATTATGCATTGTGCTACACCGTTTATCTGTCTATAAAAATAACTCAAAAACTAAAACATATCATCCACCACGAGTTTACAACAAATAAATGTAAAGAGGCATAAAATGACTTAGGCCGCCGCTGGCATTATCTATTCTGACGATAACGCAAGTTAGGAATGTCGTACGGAGAGGATTTTAACACCATACGATATCTAATAAGCAGGCGGAAATTGTTACATAGGAAATCTGCACTTTGGTGGCCATCTTGGATTTCAAAATGGCCGCCAATTATATTAATTATTCATTACTAGAGTTTGGAAAGACGTATGGAGCTGATTTTAACACCATACGATGTATATTCCTAATAAGCAAGCGGAGGTATCATTGAACATGTCATGTTTTAGTCAAATAACACCGGTATGATCTTCCAAATTATACATTTTGCTAAACCGTTTATCTGTCTATAAAGATTTTCAGGCAATTTGGCCTGCATTATAATAGAGAACAACATATGCTATACAATATACAGTGCACACAAAGTTAATCATCAGAGTCGCCATCAGAGTCATTGGCATCCTGAGCCACGATAGCATCATCCTGCACCATGTTGGAGCATCCCTGCAGCTTACACACAACAGTGCACTTCAACCCATTCAGTATGCAGGAGCAATCTGACGGTCGACACGTCCTTCTGCATGTGCATGAGATGAGATTCAAGACGACATCTGGAGCTGGTAGACCCGCCATCCATCGGATTGTGAGCGAACCGCCATCATCGAGTTCCCAACCATGTCCTGCTGATGGTGTTGGGACGTCTGGTAGGTTTTCAAGGCTGCGTCGCCAGATAGCCGCCTGATAGTTGGCCCTAAGCGTATGCTGCATCAAGGAGTCTTCACAAGGCGGCAATTGTCCAGATTCGATCTGGCCCTTCTTTGCACAGAACATGTGATAACGGAGCGAATTAACACCGACGATCTTCGTGTTCTTGGCGTACAGCTGACACGTGAAGGCCTGAATGCTATTGAAGACGTCTGTTGGTACATTCCACGAAGATCCCAGATCTGTGAATGCTTGAAGATACAGCTCATTCGCTTGCACAAGCTTCAAAGCCTTTATCTTTCCTTGGCTAGCCAGAGCACTCACAGTGTCACACCCGCTCCATGCATGAAGCCCTGGCAATGCACTGCAAACTCCAGACCCCAATACCGCAGCCAACTTTCCAACGTCGATCATTCTGACTCGAACCTTTGTTCCTCGTCTGATGAAGAGCTGACTATCGATGGTTCTGCTGAGATGAAGACTGATGATCAGAACGTCGGTGTCATCTGCCACTAAGATGATCGTCTTGTAGTGGGTAGCGGCGTGCTTTGCGTGGAGAAACATACGCGTGTCTGCTTCCTCGTGGCTACATTCGAGTGCTTGCCTGTACAACTCGGGGCATTTTTCGTGGAGTTGCGTCATCTGTGCATAGTACACTGGTAGATATCTAGCATAGTTCACCTTGTTCATTGCGAAACACCAAGGGATCACTCTTCTGACACAAGCCAAGTGAAGCATCCAGTCGCCTTCTCTATCCGCACGAATCAACCCCAGCAGGGTCTCTACCATATCAATATACATCATCCAGAAGCGAGCCAGGTCTCCATGTTTGGTTCGCAGAAAATGTAGGTATTTCGCGAACATGTCAAAGCTCTGTACACATGAATCATCATCGAGAGCAGCAGCGAGAGTCTCGTGGCAAACATCCTCCTTGATGCTGCGAATTTTGAGGTCAGTGCTTCGAATCTGGGGTTCCTTGTCAGGATGATTGCTTTCTATCCACACCTGGAAGCCCTTCCAAATGATGCGCATTAGTGCCTCGTACATCAACTTGTGGAGTCGCACAGCACGGTTGTATTGCTTGCCTTCCAGAACCCTGTTGATGGAACCTTCAGCGATTACTCCTGACTCAACAGCTACATCCCGAAGGCCTGCATCTCCAAACATTTTCCCAATGCTCGACATGAAGTTACAGATGGTATGGAAGTTCCCCATCATGAGCACGATTCTTCCATATCGATCGACATCTTTCCATGCTATTTCGGTCGCCTTAGCAAATAGTGCCTGGTCTAGCACCACCGGTATACGCTCAAGCTGAAGTGATGACATGATGTTCAGAGCTTCTCTGAGGATTTCTTGCACTGTTGCCATATCTGTGGCAGGCGCGTTTATAGTCGGCAGGTAGCCAACTACATCTTCCGTCACCTGAACACGATCTCTAGTCATGATGTTGAAACCAGTCCACGAACTGATTGTCTGGTCGCATGGTTCCAGCATGCGAGTCATAATCCATACGTGATTTCAGCGCTGCGCAAGGGATGTTGCGCCTGCAAGAGTGTCAGAAAGATCTGCAGGCTTGATTGCAGGTGGGCCCTCTCGTTTCCCACCGCTGTATATTGGAACTAAATCGCTGGATGACGGGATAGATCGCTTCTTATCTGCTTTGGATACTGCCGATGGAGGTTGGGGCGGCAAACACGACTGCGACTTCGGTTGGACGATGATACCGTTGACGCGATGCGATGTTCCGCCACCACTCAGCGATTCCTCTAGCCTGTCGATGTTATCGAATGCTAATACAGTCGGGACCGAAGGGTGCACATGTGACGGAAGTGGTACTGTAACTTTCTCCACACTTGCTAATTTGTCTATGCATAGCGCTGTCTCGATTTCTTCCAGAACTGTGTACGAACATCCGTGCCCGAGTCGATTCAATATTCTGATGACCTCTGTATTACCGGTGAGCGTTTTCATGACCCACGGAAGTAGGACATGCTTCGATGTTCTGATGGTACCCCGGTGTACAGCATTGATGATATCTTGAGCCATCGACCATACCAG
This sequence comes from Myxine glutinosa, assembly GCF_964187855.1. Classification (NCBI taxonomy): domain Eukaryota; kingdom Metazoa; phylum Chordata; class Myxini; order Myxiniformes; family Myxinidae; genus Myxine; species Myxine glutinosa. Next base: position 80,462,609 of record NC_136271.1, on the reverse strand, counting down.
TGTGTCGGCACGCGCAGAGCTACCCCCACTCCCGCAAATCAAAGTATGCAGAAATACACGAAGAGAATCTGGTATCTTCACGTAATCTGAAGTGAGTTCTGCTGGCTGAGGCGGCCAACGTTCATTGTAATGAGCATCTTTGATCTGGTGTCGCAGTGAAGTAGCTGCACGCACAATGTTACTTTCACCGTCCGTTCGTTCAAATGCTTTCACTTCTGCTTTCAGGTTTACGCACTCTGCAGCAATCTCTCGCTTTGTCAGATTATCGGGCATCAAGTATACACGGTGTTTCACATTGAAGAAGATGAGCGATTCTCCAAACTCTCTTTGTAATGTGCGCTGCAGATTCTTCTTGATGGAGTCACGAACATCAACTGAAAATGTATCTGAAGACAGGATATCTGTTGCAACATCAACTATTGGAACAATCCTCGGGTTCAAGAACAAGTCAGATATTATCTTCAATGTCAGTTTCTACTTGAGGTTTTTGGGGCCGTGTGTAGTTTCTATAGCAGGAGAAGTGGTAGTGAGCCTCAGCTGCAACCATATCTCGTGTAGTCAATGCCAAAACTCTCTCATCATTGCGAGCTGTCGCAGCATCTCTTATTGTCTTATCTGCTCGAAGTTCAACAGCCAAGACAACTGTTTCACGGGTACGACTGCCTTTTATGAATTTTGAAGCACGCTGGCAAAAAATGCATTTATCATCGTAGACCGTTGAAGTTGATCCTGTCTCTTCCCGTGATGATCGCCGTCGCACCGCATCGCCAGTATTGAAGGAGCTGGGGCTCCCACGTCGATCAGAAGAATGGACGCGACAAAAAGCTGGAATTCATCTGAGTTGCTTTATTGAAATCAAACACTCAGGCACTCTGAAAACCCGTTTATCGGTCAGCAATATATATCTATTAACCCAGGGGGTTTGCCCAGGCCCGGCGCCAGGGGGCGTGGCCCAGCGTCCTGGCTGCGGCCTGGCAAGTTGAGGGCGAGCCTGCCCGGGCATGCCCGGGCATGCCCGGGCGTCCCGACCGAGGCCTGGCAAGTTGAGCGCGGGCCTGCCCGGGCGTCCTGGACGAGCCCGGCATGGTGATCGCTCCGCGTCCTTGATAGGTGCAAGGCGATTGTGAAACCCCAGCGGCAGCCGCTACACACGTCCCCCCAGAATCGACTTGCACCGGCAGGGTCAACTTGAGGGGGGTCCTGATGACCCGGCCGAAGCGACCCCTGGCGGGTCGTGGGAGGGGGTCCGGTGAGGTGGTGGGCGGTCGAGTGGGGGGCCCCGTGGACGGGGGGCGGCCTCGCCGCGGCGGAAGGGCCACCCGTGGTGGGTGGTCGACGTCCACGTGCGCCGGCTTGAGGCGGTCCACTGCAATCCGGTCCGACCTGCCGCCGATGTCGATGACGAACGACTTGTCGTCCCGTCGCAGCACCCGGAAGGGCCCGTCGTACGGCGGCTGGAGTGGCCACCGATGTGCGTCGTGACGCACAAAAACATACTCCGCTGTGCGGAGTGCTGGGGGGACGTAGGACCGGGGGTCACCGTGGTGGGATGTCGGCACGGGGGCAAACCGTCGGGCGGCCTCCTGGAGGTCCGAGCGCTGGTGAGCTGCGGACCAGGGACTGGTAGCGTCGGGCACGAATTCGCCCGGGACGTGTAGCACCTGGCCATAGACCAGCTCGGCGGTGGATGCCTGGAGGTCCTCCTTGGGGGCCGTGCGAAGGCCCAAAAGGACCCACGGCAGCCGGTCGGCCCAACCGCCGTCTTGAAGGCCGGCCATGAGCGCGGCCTTCATGGAGCGGTGGAATCGCTCGCACAACCCGTTTGCTTGGGGGTGGTAGGCCATAGTACGGTGGAGCTTGACCCCCAGGTTGCGGGCGACCGCGCCCCACAGCTCGGAGGTGAACTGTGGTCCGCGGTCTGACGAGATGTCCGCCGGTGCGCCGAAGCGGGCGACCCAGGTGGCGATGAAAGCCTGCGCCACGTCGGCGGTGGTGGTGGAGACGAGGGGAACGGCCTCTGGCCACCTGGTGGTCCTGTCCACCATGGTGAGCAGGTGTGTGAACCCCCGTGACGGGGGGAGGGGGCCCACCAGATCCACGTTGACGTGGTCGAAACGTCGTTCGGGCACGGTGAAAGGTGCCAGCGGGGCCTGGGTGTGTCGGTGGACCTTGGCCCGTTGGCAGGCCGTGCAGGCGCTGGTCCAATCGCGGACGTCCCGACGAAGGCCGTGCCAGACGAAACGCGCCGACACCAGCTTCTGGGAAGCTTTCCGGCCCGGGTGGGAAAGGCCGTGGAGGGAGGCGAAGATGCGGCGTTGCCAGGTGACGGGCACGATGGGGCGAGGCTGGCCTTGGGAGACGTCGCAGAGCAGGACAGTGTCCGCACAGGGGATGTCGGCCAGGCGGAGGCCCGTGTCCGCCGCCCGGAGGGCTTGCACCGTGGTGTCGGTGGTTTGGTCCGCCGCCATAAGCGCAAAATCCACGCCCAGGTGGACCGCGTTCGCGCTGGCCCGGGAAAGACAGTCGGCCACGGCGTTGTTTTTGCCGGCGACGTGCCGGATGTCCGTGGTAAACTCCGACATGGCGGAGAGGTGGCGCTGTTGGCGGGCCGACCATGGCTCCGTGACCTTGGCCATGGCGTAAATCAACGGCTTGTGGTCGACGAACGCCGTGAAAGGTCGGCCCTCCAGGAGGTGGCGGAAATGGCGGACGGCCAGGTGTAGACCGAGGAGCTCCCGGTCAAACGTGCTGTATTTGAGCTCGTTCGGCCGGAGCTGCCGGCTGAAAAAAGCGAGTGGCTGCCAAACCCCGTTCACCCATTGCTCATGTACGGCGCCCACCGCGTAGTCGGAGGCATCCGTGGTGAGGGCGATGGGAGCGTTGAGCACCGGGTGAGCGAGCAGTGTTGCGTCGGCGAGGGCCCGCTTTGAGCCTTGGAAGGCCGCATCCATTGCTGCGGACCAGGCGATGTCGTGCTTGGCCGGCATGCCCCGGAGGGCTTCGTAGAGGGGCCGCATGAGCTGAGCAGCGCGGGGCACGAAGCGGTGATAAAAATTCACCATTCCCAGGAATTCCTGCAGGGCCTTTATGGTGCGGGGACGCGGGAACGTGGTGATGGCCTCGACCTTGGTTGGCAGCGGCACGGCCCCGCTCTTGGTGATGTGATGGCCCAAAAAATCAACGGCCGTCGTGCCGAAGTGGCATTTGGCCGGGTTGACGATGAGGCCGTGCTCGCTGAGGCGCTCGAACAGTGTCCGGAGGTGGAGGAGGTGCTCGGCCCGGGACGTGCTGGCGACGAGGATGTCGTCCAGGTAAACGAAAAGGAACGGCAGGTCACGCAGCACGCCGTCCATCAAGCGCTGGAACGCCTGAGCCGCGTTCTTGAGACCAAACGGCATCCGCAAGAATTCGAATAAGCCGAACGGCGTGATGACTGCCGTTTTAGGGACGTCGGCCGCCCTGACAGGTACCTGGTGATATCCCCGTATGAGGTCAATTTTCGAAAAAATGACCCGTCCCGCCAGACGGGCGGAGAAGTCTTGGATATGCGGGATCGGGTACCTGTCGGGGGTGGTAGCGTCATTGAGACGGCGGTAGTCGCCACACGGGCGCCATCCACCCCCCGGCTTTGGCACGATGTGCAGTGGCGAGGCCCACGCGCTATCGGAGCGCCGCACGATGCCGAGGTGCTCCAACGCGTCGAATTCGGCCTTCGCTACGGCGAGCTTGGCTGGGTCGAGGCGGCGGGCCCTGGCGTAGACCGGCGGGCCCGTGGTTGGTATGTGGTGCTCGATCCCATGCCGTACTGCGACGGCCGGGAACTCCGTGAGCAGGCGAGCAAACTCGTTCGCCGCCGGGACGGCGCATGCCAGCTCGGTCGGCGCGGAGCTGCTCAATGTGCATACCAGGGAGCTGAAGGTTTCAGCGTTGATTAAACGACGCCGTTGGACGTCCACCAGCAGTCCGTGTGCGCAGAGGAAGTCGGCGCCTAGCAGAGCCACGGGCACGTTGGCGGTTACAAACGTCCAAGCAAAGCGTTGGCCGCCGAAGCAGAGGGTGACGTTGCGCGGGCCGAAGGTGCGGATAGTCGATCCGTTGGCCGCAACTAAGGAGGGGCCGCAAACCGCGGATTGCCTGTCCTGGTCAGAGGCGGGTATGACGCTCAGTTGGGCGCCGGTGTCGCACAGGAAGCGCCGTCCGGACGCTTTATCCGTGATGAACAGTAAGTTGCCCGTGTGGCCGGCGCTCATGGCTGGTAATGAACGCCGGCCCGGCCGTTTCCCGGCCTGCCGAAGGTGCACGGGGGTCGGCATGTCCGGGCCTTCTGTCCGAACCTGGCATGATCGTAACACCACGCTTGGTCAGGTGGAGGCCTCGGTCGTCGTGCCGGAGGTGGTCGGCTCGGTAGAGCGGCCGCCAATGGCGTCGGCAGTTCGGCCGTCGACCGTGCCGGGTGCTCGGGCGCCCTGGGTGTTGCGTCGGACGGCGGTGGGTCCCATGTCGCCGCTACGATGCGCTGTCCTGCGGCGGAGATCTTGTCGGCTTCTCTGGCAAGGGCCCGGGGATCTGTGATCGTCGTGCTTGCCAGGGCGAGGCGTACCGGGTTAGGCAGCTGACGGAAGAACAGCTCCCGGAACAGGAATGCCGGAGAGTGCTCGCCGAGCAGTGAAAGCATGTAGTCCATGCGCTCGGAAGGGCGCGTGTCGCCGAGCTCAGGCAGATCGAGCAGGCGCCGTGCGCGTTCCGCCGATGGGAGGGCGAAAGCATCGAGGAGCAGCTTCTTAATCGCGCCGTATTTGTCAGCGGCTGGCGGGCTTTCGAGGAGGCTCAGGGCGCGGGCCGCGGTAACCGACCCGAGCGCAGCTACCACATGGTGGAAGCGGGTGTCGTCGGCCGTGATGCCTCGCAGGGCGAACAGGGACTCCGCCTGTGCGAACCAAACCGCCGCGTGAGCCTCCCAGAAGGTAGGCAGTTTAAGGGCGACTGCCGTGTCCATGTCGATAGGTCACCAATGAAGGAGCCGGGGCTCCCACGTCGATCGGAAGAATGGACGCGACAAAAAGCTAGAATTCATCTGAGTTGCTTTAATGAAATCAAACACTCAGGCACTCTCTAAAACCGTTTATCAGTCAGCAATATATATCTATTCCGCCAGGGGGTTTGCCCAGGCCCGGCGCCAGGGGGCGTGGCCCAGCGTCCTGGCTGCGGCCTGGCAAGTTGAGGGCGAGCCTGCCCGGGCATGCCCGGGCATGCCCGGGCGTCCCGACTGAGGCCTGGCAAGTTGAGCGCGGGCCTGGGCGTCCTGGACGAGCCCGGCATGGTGATCGCTCCGCGTCCTTGATAGGTGCAAGGCGATTGTGAAAACTCAGCGGCAGCCGCTACAGTATCACGATGGTGAAGGAAGCTTATATATAGCACAGAAGCAGCCGAAAGTGGTAAAAATAACAAATAAAGGAACCCTTTTACTCTTGCGTTGGGTAAAAACATTAAAAAAAAATTGGAGGTTCAATAAGAAATGTGTTGGATTGTGTGCACCTGGTCCTGGAGCTTTAAAAAAAGAAGAGAATTAAATGATTTATTTATTTTAAAATGACAGATAAAAGTTATCATTATATCTACTATTTATTGTAGTGATTTATTTATCCACGAAGTGATAGATAAAACTTATTGGTATATTTTTAAACAAGACCAGAAGTCTAACAGCAGCATAGCGGGGCTTGTAAAATATTATAAACCACAAACACATATGATTAGCTTTTTAAAGAGTCGCTAATGCTGTTTATAACATTAAACAAAGAAATTTGGAGGAATCCCGACATCCGTGAGGTAAGCTTTACTTACAGAACTGAGCGAAGATCTACTGTAATCTATATACCCCACAAGGATTGGGTTAACAACATGACCCTTCCTGCCGCTAACGTGGCATTTTTCGGGGTGGACTTTTGAAACTGACCAATCAAGGTTTTGTTTTGAAAACCACCAATGAAACCCACTTTTCCTTCTGTTTAACACGAAACTGAAAGTGAGGAAACCCGGGTTGTGCTCATTTCGAAAGCAGCTAGCTAGCGCTTGCCAAGCCAGCCGTTCCTTAACGGTTTTGAATGGAATGCTTGCTCGAATGCTGAAACCACTTTGGCGATCTCTCCACAAGAAACTTGGTAAATGAACACACACCCAATGTTCTTGAGACCCGATCGACTGTAATCTATATACCCCAAAGAAGAATGACCCTTCCTGCTGCTCCCGTAGTGAGCGGGTGTACAAGTAAATTAAAATGTCGGTCGGTGGAGTCAGCCGTCGTAATGACATCATAGACGTAATGACGTAGTCTGACGGACGAACACAACACTGCCGCTACTTTAATAGGGAAGATGATATATTTTAATCTCTAGTAACTTTTCAGTCACTACGAAGGGATTAGTGTTACGATTACATTTACTGCAATATTAACGTTACATTATCATTATTCTGAAAATGATATTACTTTAAAAAACCGAGGCTAATTCCTTACTTCCGCGTTATTTGTACCGTGCACCGCGTCTCATTGATTCATGAACCATACACCGCTTCAATCTATAAACTTTGCATAACGACAAAGGGATTGCAGTGTTATGATTATATTTACTACATCATCTATCTATAATTCCAGTAATCTCTGTCTGTACGTTTGTACGTCTGTTTGTCTATGACCGCTGTTTCTCGACAACCACGGGTCCGATATACTTTTAACTTGCCAGGTATATTGCTGGGGACCCGAGGATGTGCCTTTTCAAGGTTTCATATTAATCGGACAATTACTTACCGAGCTATGTCCAAAAAACGATTCAACCAATCAGAGAGCAGCGAACTAGCGCGTGTGCCGAACGTGGCGGACACACTCTGCCTCGGACGGCACATTTGAGAGCGTATTCATTTATTTCACGTTTGCAAACTATGTTGGCGTTAAACGATGTTTTAAAACTAATAAAAACGAATTTGCGATTCATTCGCTTTCCTGCGCGTTTGTGCACGCGATGGCGATTTCTTTACCAAACTCCGGAAGCCGTTCGCTTTGGACCAAACCATTGCATGTAAATAGAGGGGGGGGATTGTCACCGGACTCGCAAGCCGTTCGCTTTGGACCAAACCATTTCATGTAAATAGAGGGGGGGGATATAATTTTAGATATAGATATAGTACGGGCAATGCCCTAGTTAGTATTAACGCTATTAACAACACTACTGTATGAAGAAACCTGGGCTAATTTGTCCGAAGCGGCATGAAGCCTAAGGCCTATATGTATTGTGCCATTGGAAGTTCCATAACGCTGATGCTTTTGATATTTGATGATCATTTTAACAATCGGTTTGTTTGTGTTTCACACTGAATGAAAAACGTCAAGGTAGAGCATGGTGATTGTGATATATGACAGGTTCGACGATATGTTCGGCTTGAACGAATTGGAATCAAAATGCCGTTGTGTGGAGTCGGCCATAATGACATCAGACATAATCACATCACCCCATCATGTGACCGGATTCTCAGCGCTGATTGGTATACGTTTGAGGGGACATACATACATACAGACATACGGACGGACAAACACTGTTCTGGACTGCTTTGCCCTATGAGCTACGCCGTAAAAAATTATTGGGTAAACTCACAATGGATTATATTAGTCCTTGAGCCAGACCAAAAGTAATGCTCCGGCGGGGGGAGTAATTCTCATTATGATTTTCCATTAGACCAATGTCTCAAGTGTCAGAAAAGGTGTGATGGACATCTGAGAACGGTAGCTTAGTGCCCGGATGGACGCCATCTTTGAAACCACCCAGCTCGAAAATGCCCATTTGGTGGGGTACATTGTTGCACGTGTATCTGGACTTCTATACTAGCTATCGATGTGCGGTTGACGACTAAATATACGTCCGATGTGTACCGTCTAAATAAAAAATAATATGAAGCATTTTGTTTTAGATTAATTATTATAAAAATCAATTATCGAAAAAAAATCATATATTTTTCAATATTTTATTATTAGACTTGTACTTTTTTTAGTGAAACAACACTGGTATGATTTTCCAAATTATGCATTGTGCTACACCGTTTATCTGTCTATAAAAATAACTCAAAAACTAAAACATATCATCCACCACGAGTTTACAACAAATAAATGTAAAGAGGCATAAAATGACTTAGGCCGCCGCTGGCATTATCTATTCTGACGATAACGCAAGTTAGGAATGTCGTACGGAGAGGATTTTAACACCATACGATATCTAATAAGCAGGCGGAAATTGTTACATAGGAAATCTGCACTTTGGTGGCCATCTTGGATTTCAAAATGGCCGCCAATTATATTAATTATTCATTACTAGAGTTTGGAAAGACGTATGGAGCTGATTTTAACACCATACGATGTATATTCCTAATAAGCAAGCGGAGGTATCATTGAACATGTCATGTTTTAGTCAAATAACACCGGTATGATCTTCCAAATTATACATTTTGCTAAACCGTTTATCTGTCTATAAAGATTTTCAGGCAATTTGGCCTGCATTATAATAGAGAACAACATATGCTATACAATATACAGTGCACACAAAGTTAATCATCAGAGTCGCCATCAGAGTCATTGGCATCCTGAGCCACGATAGCATCATCCTGCACCATGTTGGAGCATCCCTGCAGCTTACACACAACAGTGCACTTCAACCCATTCAGTATGCAGGAGCAATCTGACGGTCGACACGTCCTTCTGCATGTGCATGAGATGAGATTCAAGACGACATCTGGAGCTGGTAGACCCGCCATCCATCGGATTGTGAGCGAACCGCCATCATCGAGTTCCCAACCATGTCCTGCTGATGGTGTTGGGACGTCTGGTAGGTTTTCAAGGCTGCGTCGCCAGATAGCCGCCTGATAGTTGGCCCTAAGCGTATGCTGCATCAAGGAGTCTTCACAAGGCGGCAATTGTCCAGATTCGATCTGGCCCTTCTTTGCACAGAACATGTGATAACGGAGCGAATTAACACCGACGATCTTCGTGTTCTTGGCGTACAGCTGACACGTGAAGGCCTGAATGCTATTGAAGACGTCTGTTGGTACATTCCACGAAGATCCCAGATCTGTGAATGCTTGAAGATACAGCTCATTCGCTTGCACAAGCTTCAAAGCCTTTATCTTTCCTTGGCTAGCCAGAGCACTCACAGTGTCACACCCGCTCCATGCATGAAGCCCTGGCAATGCACTGCAAACTCCAGACCCCAATACCGCAGCCAACTTTCCAACGTCGATCATTCTGACTCGAACCTTTGTTCCTCGTCTGATGAAGAGCTGACTATCGATGGTTCTGCTGAGATGAAGACTGATGATCAGAACGTCGGTGTCATCTGCCACTAAGATGATCGTCTTGTAGTGGGTAGCGGCGTGCTTTGCGTGGAGAAACATACGCGTGTCTGCTTCCTCGTGGCTACATTCGAGTGCTTGCCTGTACAACTCGGGGCATTTTTCGTGGAGTTGCGTCATCTGTGCATAGTACACTGGTAGATATCTAGCATAGTTCACCTTGTTCATTGCGAAACACCAAGGGATCACTCTTCTGACACAAGCCAAGTGAAGCATCCAGTCGCCTTCTCTATCCGCACGAATCAACCCCAGCAGGGTCTCTACCATATCAATATACATCATCCAGAAGCGAGCCAGGTCTCCATGTTTGGTTCGCAGAAAATGTAGGTATTTCGCGAACATGTCAAAGCTCTGTACACATGAATCATCATCGAGAGCAGCAGCGAGAGTCTCGTGGCAAACATCCTCCTTGATGCTGCGAATTTTGAGGTCAGTGCTTCGAATCTGGGGTTCCTTGTCAGGATGATTGCTTTCTATCCACACCTGGAAGCCCTTCCAAATGATGCGCATTAGTGCCTCGTACATCAACTTGTGGAGTCGCACAGCACGGTTGTATTGCTTGCCTTCCAGAACCCTGTTGATGGAACCTTCAGCGATTACTCCTGACTCAACAGCTACATCCCGAAGGCCTGCATCTCCAAACATTTTCCCAATGCTCGACATGAAGTTACAGATGGTATGGAAGTTCCCCATCATGAGCACGATTCTTCCATATCGATCGACATCTTTCCATGCTATTTCGGTCGCCTTAGCAAATAGTGCCTGGTCTAGCACCACCGGTATACGCTCAAGCTGAAGTGATGACATGATGTTCAGAGCTTCTCTGAGGATTTCTTGCACTGTTGCCATATCTGTGGCAGGCGCGTTTATAGTCGGCAGGTAGCCAACTACATCTTCCGTCACCTGAACACGATCTCTAGTCATGATGTTGAAACCAGTCCACGAACTGATTGTCTGGTCGCATGGTTCCAGCATGCGAGTCATAATCCATACGTGATTTCAGCGCTGCGCAAGGGATGTTGCGCCTGCAAGAGTGTCAGAAAGATCTGCAGGCTTGATTGCAGGTGGGCCCTCTCGTTTCCCACCGCTGTATATTGGAACTAAATCGCTGGATGACGGGATAGATCGCTTCTTATCTGCTTTGGATACTGCCGATGGAGGTTGGGGCGGCAAACACGACTGCGACTTCGGTTGGACGATGATACCGTTGACGCGATGCGATGTTCCGCCACCACTCAGCGATTCCTCTAGCCTGTCGATGTTATCGAATGCTAATACAGTCGGGACCGAAGGGTGCACATGTGACGGAAGTGGTACTGTAACTTTCTCCACACTTGCTAATTTGTCTATGCATAGCGCTGTCTCGATTTCTTCCAGAACTGTGTACGAACATCCGTGCCCGAGTCGATTCAATATTCTGATGACCTCTGTATTACCGGTGAGCGTTTTCATGACCCACGGAAGTAGGACATGCTTCGATGTTCTGATGGTACCCCGGTGTACAGCATTGATGATATCTTGAGCCATCGACCATACCAGTGTGTCGGCACGCGCAGAGCTACCCCCACTCCCGCAAATCAAAGTATGCAGAAATACACGAAGAGAATCTGGTATCTTCACGTAATCTGAAGTGAGTTCTGCTGGCTGAGGCGGCCAACGTTCATTGTAATGAGCATCTTTGATCTGGTGTCGCAGTGAAGTAGCTGCACGCACAATGTTACTTTCACCGTCCGTTCGTTCAAATGCTTTCACTTCTGCTTTCAGGTTTACGCACTCTGCAGCAATCTCTCGCTTTGTCAGATTATCGGGCATCAAGTATACACGGTGTTTCACATTGAAGAAGATGAGCGATTCTCCAAACTCTCTTTGTAATGTGCGCTGCAGATTCTTCTTGATGGAGTCACGAACATCAACTGAAAATGTATCTGAAGACAGGATATCTGTTGCAACATCAACTATTGGAACAATCCTCGGGTTCAAGAACAAGTCAGATATTATCTTCAATGTCAGTTTCTACTTGAGGTTTTTGGGGCCGTGTGTAGTTTCTATAGCAGGAGAAGTGGTAGTGAGCCTCAGCTGCAACCATATCTCGTGTAGTCAATGCCAAAACTCTCTCATCATTGCGAGCTGTCGCAGCATCTCTTATTGTCTTATCTGCTCGAAGTTCAACAGCCAAGACAACTGTTTCACGGGTACGACTGCCTTTTATGAATTTTGAAGCACGCTGGCAAAAAATGCATTTATCATCGTAGACCGTTGAAGTTGATCCTGTCTCTTCCCGTGATGATCGCCGTCGCACCGCATCGCCAGTATTGAAGGAGCTGGGGCTCCCACGTCGATCAGAAGAATGGACGCGACAAAAAGCTGGAATTCATCTGAGTTGCTTTATTGAAATCAAACACTCAGGCACTCTGAAAACCCGTTTATCGGTCAGCAATATATATCTATTAACCCAGGGGGTTTGCCCAGGCCCGGCGCCAGGGGGCGTGGCCCAGCGTCCTGGCTGCGGCCTGGCAAGTTGAGGGCGAGCCTGCCCGGGCATGCCCGGGCATGCCCGGGCGTCCCGACCGAGGCCTGGCAAGTTGAGCGCGGGCCTGCCCGGGCGTCCTGGACGAGCCCGGCATGGTGATCGCTCCGCGTCCTTGATAGGTGCAAGGCGATTGTGAAACCCCAGCGGCAGCCGCTACACACGTCCCCCCAGAATCGACTTGCACCGGCAGGGTCAACTTGAGGGGGGTCCTGATGACCCGGCCGAAGCGACCCCTGGCGGGTCGTGGGAGGGGGTCCGGTGAGGTGGTGGGCGGTCGAGTGGGGGGCCCCGTGGACGGGGGGCGGCCTCGCCGCGGCGGAAGGGCCACCCGTGGTGGGTGGTCGACGTCCACGTGCGCCGGCTTGAGGCGGTCCACTGCAATCCGGTCCGACCTGCCGCCGATGTCGATGACGAACGACTTGTCGTCCCGTCGCAGCACCCGGAAGGGCCCGTCGTACGGCGGCTGGAGTGGCCACCGATGTGCGTCGTGACGCACAAAAACATACTCCGCTGTGCGGAGTGCTGGGGGGACGTAGGACCGGGGGTCACCGTGGTGGGATGTCGGCACGGGGGCAAACCGTCGGGCGGCCTCCTGGAGGTCCGAGCGCTGGTGAGCTGCGGACCAGGGACTGGTAGCGTCGGGCACGAATTCGCCCGGGACGTGTAGCACCTGGCCATAGACCAGCTCGGCGGTGGATGCCTGGAGGTCCTCCTTGGGGGCCGTGCGAAGGCCCAAAAGGACCCACGGCAGCCGGTCGGCCCAACCGCCGTCTTGAAGGCCGGCCATGAGCGCGGCCTTCATGGAGCGGTGGAATCGCTCGCACAACCCGTTTGCTTGGGGGTGGTAGGCCATAGTACGGTGGAGCTTGACCCCCAGGTTGCGGGCGACCGCGCCCCACAGCTCGGAGGTGAACTGTGGTCCGCGGTCTGACGAGATGTCCGCCGGTGCGCCGAAGCGGGCGACCCAGGTGGCGATGAAAGCCTGCGCCACGTCGGCGGTGGTGGTGGAGACGAGGGGAACGGCCTCTGGCCACCTGGTGGTCCTGTCCACCATGGTGAGCAGGTGTGTGAACCCCCGTGACGGGGGGAGGGGGCCCACCAGATCCACGTTGACGTGGTCGAAACGTCGTTCGGGCACGGTGAAAGGTGCCAGCGGGGCCTGGGTGTGTCGGTGGACCTTGGCCCGTTGGCAGGCCGTGCAGGCGCTGGTCCAATCGCGGACGTCCCGACGAAGGCCGTGCCAGACGAAACGCGCCGACACCAGCTTCTGGGAAGCTTTCCGGCCCGGGTGGGAAAGGCCGTGGAGGGAGGCGAAGATGCGGCGTTGCCAGGTGACGGGCACGATGGGGCGAGGCTGGCCTTGGGAGACGTCGCAGAGCAGGACAGTGTCCGCACAGGGGATGTCGGCCAGGCGGAGGCCCGTGTCCGCCGCCCGGAGGGCTTGCACCGTGGTGTCGGTGGTTTGGTCCGCCGCCATAAGCGCAAAATCCACGCCCAGGTGGACCGCGTTCGCGCTGGCCCGGGAAAGACAGTCGGCCACGGCGTTGTTTTTGCCGGCGACGTGCCGGATGTCCGTGGTAAACTCCGACATGGCGGAGAGGTGGCGCTGTTGGCGGGCCGACCATGGCTCCGTGACCTTGGCCATGGCGTAAATCAACGGCTTGTGGTCGACGAACGCCGTGAAAGGTCGGCCCTCCAGGAGGTGGCGGAAATGGCGGACGGCCAGGTGTAGACCGAGGAGCTCCCGGTCAAACGTGCTGTATTTGAGCTCGTTCGGCCGGAGCTGCCGGCTGAAAAAAGCGAGTGGCTGCCAAACCCCGTTCACCCATTGCTCATGGACGGCGCCCACCGCGTAGTCGGAGGCATCCGTGGTGAGGGCGATGGGAGCGTTGAGCACCGGGTGAGCGAGCAGTGTTGCGTCGGCGAGGGCCCGCTTTGAGCTTTGGAAGGCCGCATCCATTGCTGCGGACCAGACGATGTCGTGCTTGGCCGGCTTGCCCCGGAGGGCTTCGTAGAGGGGCCGCATGAGGTGAGCAGCGCGGGGCATGAAGCGGTGATAAAAATTCACCATTCCCAGGAATTCCTGCAGGGCCTTTATGGTGCGGGGACGCGGGAACGTGGTGATGGCCTCGACCTTGGTTGGCAGCGGCACGGCCCCGTTCTTGGTGATGTGGTGGCCCAAAAAATCAACGGCCGTCGTGCCGAAGTGGCATTTGGCCGGGTTGACGATGAGGCCATGCTCGCTGAGGCGCTCGAACAGTGTTCGGAGGTGGAGGAGGTGCTCGGCCCAGGACGTGCTGGCGACGAGGATGTCGTCCAGGTAAACGAAAAGGAACGGCAGGTCACGCAGCACGCCGTCCATCAAGCGCTGGAACGCCTGAGCCGCGTTCTTGAGACCAAATGGCATCCGCAAGAATTCGAATAAGCCGAACGGCGTGATGACTGCCGTTTTAGGGACGTCGGCCGCCCTGACAGGTACCTGGTGATATCCCCGTATGAGATCAATTTTCGAAAAAATGACCCGTCCCGCCAGACGGGCGGAGAAGTCTTGGATATGCGGGATCGGGTACCTGTCGGGGGTGGTAGCGTCATTCAGACGGCGGTAGTCGCCACACGGGCGCCATCCACCCCCCGGCTTTGGCACGATGTGCAGTGGCGAGGCCCACGCACTATCGGAGCGCCGCACGATGCCGAGGTGCTCCAACGCGTCGAATTCGGCCTTCGCTACGGCGAGCTTGGCTGGGTCGAGGCGGCGGGCCCTGGCGTAGACCGGCGGGCCCGTGGTTGGTATGTGGTGCTCGATCCCATGCCGTACTGCGACGGCCGAAAACGTCGGCCGCGTGAGGGCCGGGAACTCCGTGAGCAGGCGAGCAAACTCGTTCGCCGCCGGGACGGTGCATGCCAGCTCGGTCGGCGCGGAGCTGCTCAATGTGCATACCAGGGAGCTGAAGGCTTCAGCGTTGATTAAACGACGCCGTTGGACGTCCACCAGCAGTCCGTGTGCGCAGAGGAAGTCGGCGCCTAGCAGAGCCACGGGCACGTTGGCGGTTACAAACGTCCAAGCAAAGCGTTGGCCGCCGAAGCAGAGGGTGACGTTGCGCGGGCCGAAGGTGCGGATAGTCGATCTGTTGGCCGCAACTAAGGAGGGGCCGCAAACCGCGGATTGCCTGTCCTGGTCAGAGGCGGGTATGACGCTCAGTTGGGCGCCGGTGTCGCACAGGAAGCGCCGTCCGGACGCTTTATCCGTGATGAACAGTAAGTTGCCCGTATGGCCGGCGCTCATGGCTGGTAATGAACGCCGGCCCGGCCGTTTCCCGGCCTGCCGAAGGTGCACGGGGGTCGGCATGTCCGGGCCTTTTGTCCGAACCTGGCATGATAGTAACACCACGCTTGGTCGGGTGGAGGTGGTCGGCACGGTAGAGCGGCCGCCAATTGCGTCGGCAGTTCGGCCGTCGACCGTGCCGGGTGCTCGGGCGCCATGGTTGTTGCGTCGGACGGCGGTGGGTCCCATGTCGCCGCTGCGATGCGCCGTCCTGCAGCGGAGATCTTGTCGGCTTCTCTGGCAAGGGCCCGGGGATCTGTGATCGTCGTGCTTGCCAGGGCGAGGCGTACCGGGTTAGGCAGCTGACGGAGGAACAGCTCCCGGAACAGGAATGCCGGAGAGTGCTCGCCGAGCAGTGAAAGGATGTAGTCCATTCGCTCGGAAGGGCGCGTGTCGCCGAGCTCAGGCAGTTCGAGCAGGCGCCGTGCGCGTTCCGCCGATGGGAGGGCGAAAGCATCGAGGAGAAGCTGCTTAATCGCGCCGTATTTGTCAGCGGCTGGCGGGCTTTCGAGGAGGCTCAGGGCGCGGGCTGCGGTAGCCGACTCGAGCGCAGCTACCACATGGTGGAAGCGGGTGTCGTCGGCCGTGATGCCTCGCAGGGCGAACAGGGACTCCGCCTGTGCGAACCAAACCGCAGCGTGAGCCTCCCAGAAGGTAGGCAGTTTAAGGGCGACTGCCGTGTCCATGTCGATAGGTCACCAATGAAGGAGCTGGGGCTCCCACGTCGATCAGAAGAATGGACGCGACAAAAAGCTGGAATTCATCTGAGTTGCTTTATTGAAATCAAACACTCAGGCACTCTGAAAACCCGTTTATCGGTCAGCAATATATATCTATTAACCCAGGGGGTTTGCCCAGGCCCGGCGCCAGGGGGCGTGGCCCAGCGTCCTGGCTGCGGCCTGGCAAGTTGAGGGCGAGCCTGCCCGGGCATGCCCGGGCGTCCCGACCGAGGCCTGGCAAGTTGAGCGCGGGCCTGCCCGGGCGTCCTGGACGAGCCCGGCATGGTGATCGCTCCGCGTCCTTGATAGGTGCAAGGCGATTGTGAAACCCCAGCGGCAGCCGCTACAGTATCAACTGAAGAACTTCTAGCTGCATTGGTCAAAGTAGCTAGGTGGTTTTTGTGAGTGAAGTCTGATCTACAAGCCCTATGGTATAATATTGGAATATTAGGAAGTTCAACTGCGCCTTCTTGGACTAGCTTTAGAATTGGATAAAAGTTTCTAACTGCGGCTGCGTCACACAATGTCTTCCAAGAACTGTTGCCCGCTGCCTTGCTTAGTTCAGAGAGTGGCGACTTCTTGCTGCACAGGATGCACGTTCCGGACTCAGGTTCAATCTTCGCCCGTTTCGCCTCGACACCGGCCATCTCAGCTGAAAGAACAAAAAGACTGACGTTAGATTACTCCGATATCCGAAAAGCTCGCCAGCTTACATAGACATACTCATCCAAGTCAGTGAACATGTTAGATGGCGCCACAATACAACTCTATAATAGAGTTGTATGTGGCGCCATCTAACATGTTCACTTTTAGTTCTTAAGCCACCCACCCCCCCCCCCCCCCCCCCCTCAGAAATTAATCAGGTCACCGCAACAAATCTCAGACTGAGATATAGAATATAGAATATAGATATAGAATAGACTGACGTCACTTTCGGCACTGGGTTCTGTGGGTTGATTATCGGCGGGAAATTCCAACTGACATAGTTTCGGTTTGTGGAAAGTGCATGCCTTTTCATATATTTTTTGTGTAAACTCGTGGTGGATGATATGTTTTAGTTTTTGAGTTATTTTTATAGACAGATAAACGGTGTAGCACAATGCATAATTTGGAAAATCATACCAGTGTTGTTTCACTAAAAAAAGTACAAGTCTAATAATAAAATATTGAAAAATATATGATTTTTTTTCGATAATTGATTTTTATAATAATTAATCTAAAACAAAATGCTTCATATTATTTTTTTATTTAGACGGTACACATCGGACGTATATTTAGTCGTCAACCGCACATCGATAGCTAGTATAGAAGTCCAGATACACGTGCAACAATGTACCCCACCAAATGGGCATTTTCGAGCTGGGTGGTTTCAAAGATGGCGTCCATCCGGGCACTAAGCTACCGTTCTCAGATGTCCATCACACCTTTTCTGACACTTGAGACATTGGTCTAATGGAAAATCATAATGAGAATTACTCCCCCCGCCGGAGCATTCACTTCAAAATATGGCCGGTTGGCTCAAGGACTATATGAAGATAACTTTAGGCTTAGGAATGAAGTACAGGTTGTCCTCAAAGTCTTTTCCTATTTCTAATTTTTTATTACAGCCAAATCAAAAGAGATACAATGACGCAGTTTTTTTGCATTTTATCAAATAATTCATAAAATTAATTTTGTTCTTCAGTACACCTCAACATGTGCACCTTTAGTGGCACCTAGCACATCCAAGCAAGAATCTACTTTCATCCACGAGTTGGCCAACATATCCCTCATCACATTGCTGATGCAATTGATTTATCTTAGCACAAAGCTTTTAATAGTCAGCACCAGACATTTTGAAAACATTCAGTGACATACCACCACAAGAAGACGTCTAAGGGCGTCACATCGGGAGGTTTTCGGTTCTAAAGGTTGCACTATTTCCACTTTATATGAGTGAAGATGCATAATGCCTACCTACCATCAGGTACCCGAGGAACATTCGCGCAATCTTCAGTGTGACTACAAGTCCTCAACCCGCAGATCCTCAGCTCTGATTACTCCGAGCTAACTGAAACTAACTCCGAGGGCCTTTCACTTACTCACCGCAGGCAGGATGGTGGTCTTTCTGTCTTCTACCGACTCCTCTCCGGGCTTGCTCCCCCAGCGCTCTCTAGGCTCTGTCCCCCAAATATTCCTACAGGTCGCACAAGATCTGCCAGCAACCCTCTTATGGTTAACTTGCCAAAATCAAGACTCTCTGCTCATCTTCACTCCTTCATTCCTCTTTTCTCCCGCCTCTGGAACAAACTCCCTCACTCTCTTCAATCCCACTCCTCCCTCCAGGTCTTTAAAACAGCTGTTCAACACCATCTCTTATCTTCCCCCATCGAAAACCTTGATCTTTTCTACCCCCGCTAATTTCACCCCAGATACACTTTTTTGAAATACCGACTTCTTTCCTGGAAGTCCTTGCAGTGTCCTTGTGTTTTATACTTCTCCCAACCCCCCCCCCCCCCCACCCCCCTCCCCTCGCCTCCTCCCCCCAAGCCCTCGCCCTTCCACAGATCTCCCGATGTCCCTGCTCTCAAATGTTGTGTTTGTGTGCTTCCCCTTCTCTCCCCCATCTTGTCTACCGCTCCCCTTATTATATGTTTTGTGTGTCTGTTTGATTTTTTGTGTGATAAATGTTAGCTCTTTCACGAGCCCCTATCCTGTAAACAAAAAAATACCAAAAAACAAAACAAAAACCTTTATCCCTCCCCCCTCACTAAACCAAAGTCATCAACCTCCCCTCCAAAACCCCAAGCCGCCATCCCCTGTAATCCCACCCCAAAAGTCTCAACCTCCCCCTCCCAACCCTGTCCCATCCTTGTTGCCCTCCCCCCTCCCCCCCCCCCCACACACTTTCTGATCACGAACTCTGTCCCCTCCACTTCCTCTCCTCCCATTCACAAAAGCAACAAGAAAAAGAGCAATCAGAGATTGCAAACCCTCGCCAGGATGTATTTTCAGTGGTTTGTTAAGGCTTTTGTGTTAAAACAAGCGTTACGCCTAGGTCCCCCGTCGGGGAAGTGATGTGAGCTGACAGAGTGGAAGACGCAGAAAACATGCTATAATATGATATTTCGCTCACAAGGTTCAGACATACATGGAGGCGGCCATCTTGGATTTTGACGTGGCGACCCAATTTTCAATAGCGTTCTTCCTTATGCCTAGATACACCCACACACCAGATTAGAAGTTGGTACGTCGCTTATTTTTTCAAGATATTCAGCTCACAAGGTTCAGACATACATGACGGCGGCCATCTTGGATTTTGAGGTGGCGACCCAATTTTCAATAGGCTTTTTCCTTATGCCTAGATACACCCACACACCAGATTAGAAGTTGGTACTTCCCTTATTTTTCAAGATATTTCGCTCACAATGTTCAGACATACATGGCATCAGACATACATGGCGGCGGCCATCTTGGATTTTGACGTGGGTTTCACCCACACACCAAATTCGAATGTGTTCCTTCGCTTACGCATGCACACATGCACGTACGCATGCACGCACGCACGCACGCACGGACAGACGGACGTAAGGACGGATGGACGGAAGGACGGACGGACGGAAGGATGGATGGACGGACGGACACACGGACGGAGGGGAAAACCATAGTCCCCCTTTCGCTCCGCGGTGCGACGGGGGACAACAAATATGGAGGCCGAACCACGTGACCGATGACGTCATTTTTTTTTTCTAAACTAATTTATTCCTAAATTATGCTCAAGAAATTTAATCTTGATCGAATGAAGTTTTATACTTGTCGAATTATGACGTCATACTGGAGGCACCTATGACATCATCATTAACATATTTTGATCCACCACGCGGTAACCCGGGTTTGCCCCGTGATTTTTAGTCACAAAGGATTTTCCTATCACACGAACCCGGTTACACTCCCCCTAAAATAGATTAATTAATTATGTAAAATGATTAAAAATCACGGGGCAACCCGGGTTACTGCGTGGTGGATCTTTTATTCCCCATGGAGAATTCTTTACAATGAGCCATGTCTCAATTTTTTCTATTCAGCCCTTTCAGAGATATAGAGGTGCAACGTTTTTCGGTTTTTCCAAGATCGCTGCCGATCCACGTGACCGATGATGTCATCATTATTATTTTTTTCTCCACCAGTTTATGCCGACATGGCGCTCAAGAAATTTCATCTTGATTGGATGAAGTTTTGTAATTGTCGAATTATGACGTCATAATGGAGTACCAATGACATCATCATTAACATATTTTATACCCCATGGAGAGTTCTTTACAATGAGCCATGTCTCATTTTTTTCCATTTAGTGCTTTCAGAGATATAGAGGTGCAAAGTTTTTCGGTTTTTCCAAGATGGCGGCCGAACCACGTGACCTATGACGTCATAATTATTAAAAAATTATACAGGCGGAGTTGCACCTATGGTGGAAATTTCCTGTCAATCGGACCAACGGTTTCAGAGAAAATCATATTTATTCTGTGCGGACAAACAGACAGAATGACAGACAAACAGACAAACAAATGGACTCAAATGCAATACCCTCTCCTCTGGCGAGGGTAACAAGTACAGATACATTCAAAGTGCACTGATACCATGCCAAATAAATAATTAACATATCCTCCAGTGCGCAACATTGTCTGGACGCCTTCTCTGCCCGGCAATGCTGCCATGCAATGCAGCACATGGAGACGGAATTGGGAGAGATCGGTGCACAATAATTGATTGATTGATTAATTGCATAATTAAAATAAATAAATAATAATCTTAAAATAAATAATTTCTTAATCAATTGGCTAATAGCATACCTGAACCACCAGTGTTTCATCTGAAGCTGTAACTTTATAAAAATTAATTAAATAGTTAATTGAAATTAAAATGAAATAATCAATCGATTAATTGATTAAGCAAAAAATCAAATATATCTTTTATAACCAAATCACCTGGTCACTGGCATGTCCAAATATCAGCTTCCTAGCTCAAAACGTGCCTGAGGGCTGAGATATTGCCCAGATGAGAAAGAAAATAAATAAGTTATTAATAACGATAATAAATAAATAAATAATAATCGTAGGAAAATGAATTTCCTAATGAATTCACTAATAGCATGCCTAAACCACAACCGTTTCATCTGAATCTGTAACTTTTTGTAAATTAATTAATTGATTAATCGATTCATTGATAAATCAATAAATCAAAAATACCCTTTACAACCAAATCACTTCATTACTGCCGTGTCGAAATATCGGCTTCCAAGCTCAAAAAGTGCAAGAGATATTGCCGAGATGCGAAAGAAAATAAATAAGTACTTAATAAATCAATAATAATTAAGTAATTCATCGATTAATTGATTAATCAAAAAATAAAAATAACGTTTTTGCCAAAGCACATCCTCACTATTGTGCCAAAATGTCAGCTTCCTAGCTCAAAGGATGGCTGAGATATCGCCCGGACAAACAGAGTGAAAACTGAGTACTCCTTTTCAGCGCGTGTCATCGCCGGGCCCCCTTCGATGCCCGGGGATGACATTATGCAGCACCTGGACATGGAATGGGAAAGGAGCGGTGTACAATAGGGCATTATATCATATTGAATATCAACCAATAATCATTACATATTGAATATCACAATCACTGAGTCTGAAGTTGTATTACTTGGAACCTCCTTATCATTACTTGTCAATAAATAACTATCTCAGTATTTTGGTGTATTTTGTTATTAACAATCTCTAGAAAAGTGTCTTTACCACATTTGGTAAAAGTAAATAAATAATATATAATCTGCTTTTTGTCGCCTGCCACGTGTTGTGTCGAAATCTCCCCTGAGGGTCGAATTCATCTGATATGGCCGAAATAAGTCATGGTCTAGATGTTAATTTATGCTCATCGCAATATAATGAACTAGCGGGGGTACCCGGTGTTGCTAGACACCGCCAGGTTCCTCCTCCCACTCCTTCCCCTGCCTCCTCCTCTCACCTCCTCCCTCCGGACTCCCACCTCACCCTTTCCCATCCTTCCTCCCCACGTCCTCCCATCCCATTCCCTCCCTTGTACAAAATAAATGTTTGTATTATGATTGGTGTAAATCATGACAACACAACAACTCAAGTTCAGTCGTCATTATCCTCAGGTAAAACAAGCCTGTGCTTTTGCGGTGACGTGTGGTGAGGCGAGCGCAGTGAGCCAATCCACGCTAGTATATATATATATATATCTGTGCAGCGTCTGTCCTGTGTTGTGTTGTGTTGTCCTGTGTTGTCCTGTGTTGTCACTGAACTACTTTCTCAAACCTTTGTGAAATCCTACCAAACTTCTGGAATGCACATATCTCTCCAGTCGGTATGTCCTAAGGGTATTTATTTTGAAAAATATTCCAATTTTTTATTTTTATTTTTGGAATTTTTGGGGGAATTTTTTTTTTTTAACTTCAATTGTATATAAAATGTGATATCACGTATATTACAAATACATTTGTGCAAAAGAATTGTTTCAATTATGATTGGTTTAAACCGTGACACAACGGCAACTCGGGTACAGTCATTTATCTATATATTGTTGCGAATATGGAATTTGGCCTCCATATCCGCTTGTAAATATTCCCCTATTTTCTCCGATACTCCCCAACTCTCCCTTACCCCATTCCCTAGTCCCATTGTCTGTAAACAACACCCATTAGAGCCGATCTTCCCCTTCATCCCCCCATTAAATGTCGTGCCCAGGTCCCCCGCACCACACGTAGACAATTATAGGACATCTTGCTAGTTATTCTTAATCTATGTCAGTTAAGGACTTGTTTCCATTAATTATGACTCTTCGTTGCACCAGAATGTGATTATATGGCACCTGTTAGGAAGTTTAGGACCTCCCCATACCTCTCCGCATCTCTTCCCCATGAAGAAGCGCCAACTACAACAACAACAACAAAAGAGGGGGGCGGCGCGGTGACGGCATGGGGAGTGGGCGTCCTCCTTCCGGCTCGGTTAGCCACCATTGACCACGCGCTCCACGGGGTTACCACGAAGGGGCTCCCTGTCGGCCCCTCGTCAAGGGCGGAGCCGGTAACCCCCGCCCCCAATGAGAAGCCATGGGCCGATGCCATCTGGGGCGGCGCTAACGAGCCGAGGGCGTGTCACTCCCCGCCGGATATATACGCGGCCCCGCGCCGGACGTGAAGAGAGATGCGCCCCGAGCTTGGAAGGAAAAGACGCCACCCTCCCGAGCGCTGAGCGACCTCCCCAGCTTGAGACCAAAGTCGCGACCCACAAGCGCTGTGATACCTTCACGCATCTCTGGACACCACCGTACGTGATTCTGTCCCTGAGCCAGGTGCACCTGAGCCATCGCGACCTGCCTCCCCTTTTCATCAACCCCCGTGTGAGTCAGCATTTTGTCCCGTGTGTCTGTCGTCTGTCCGGGGATAATATAAGAGTGTGTCTAAGTGCCTGTCTTTCTGTGATTATAACTCTAGCCCCTGTAATCTAACCTTTTTCCGTACGAATATACTTGAGAATCGAAACCCTGGTGTCGTATTGTGTCATTATAATCCAGCCGGGTGTCTTCTCTTTCTTATTGAGCCAGCATAGCGCGATTAGTCAACCCCGGGTGCAATCGGGGTAACTTGTACGGATACGGCGGCCATCCCGCTCGGCCCACCATACCATCAAAGTCGTATCTGTAACAATTGGTGTCGGGAGTGAGATTCGAGGCCCGACCAAATTTTGAAGGAAAAAAAAAAAAAAACGAATAGAGGAAAAAAAAAAAATTTGGTCAAAATTTGGAGCGGCCGAAATTTGTTTTGTTTTACGAAACTCGAATTTTGCAAGTCGCGCTATGGCGGATCAAGACGGCTGGGGTCCGGTAGGGGAGAGTGAGGTAGGGTCGATCCAGGACCAAAATGAGGGACAGGAGGAGAGCGAAGCAGTGAGGGCGGCAGGTTCGCAAAATAGCGCCGTCACGCACGAAGAAGCGGGCGCGCAAAATGGCGCCTCGCTGATCACCGCGCCAGCGACCGTGGCAGCGCCCCCGATGGATTGGGGCCTTTTTTTCATACAAATGAAGGCCCTTATGGCCCAGAATAGCGAGAAAATGAGGGAGGAAACGAGGGCTGATAGTGAGCGGTTGGGAAACCAAATGGGGGTAATGAGGGACGAAGCGAGGGGTACCAGTGAGAAGTTAGACAATAATTTTGAGGAGTTAGACAAGAAAATTGAGAAGTTAGACAATAATTTTGAGGAGTTAGACAAGAAAATTGAGAAGTTAGACAATAATTTTGAGGAGTTAGACAAGAAAATTGAGAAGTTAGACAATAATTTTGAGGAGTTAGACAACGGGATAAAAGAAGTAAAGAATGGGTTAACGGGGGTAGAAAACAGAATGGCCGCTCAAGAGAATCAAATGGAAGGGATGCAAAAAGGGTTAGAGGGGTTAGAAAACAGTATGGAAGGCAAATTGAGGGACATGAGGGACCAAGCGGAAAGGGAAGTTAAACAAATGGAGCAGCAGATAGAGGGGGTCAGAATGGGGGTAGAAACCAAACTGGATGCTCACAGGGAGGAAATGGAGCAGATGAGGGTGGCATCTGGGCAGGAGATGCAAGTGATGGGAGAGGAGATCAGAAGAGGAGTGAGTGAGGAGGTCGGAGGAGTGCGCGAGGAGGTGAGGCACTGTAGGGAGCACATGGAGAAGGAGGTGAGAAAGGGGACTGTAAAGTTACAAGGGGGCATAGAGGACCTGACGCAGGAGGTGGAGCAGCTGACGGTGGGACAAACGGAGTTAGTGGAGCAGGTTCAAAGGAACACTGCGGTATTAGGAGGTTTAAAGGCGACACAAAAAGAAATTAAAAACGACTTGATAGCGACAAAGAGGGAATGTCAGATGGTACGTGAGGGACTGACAACGAGGTTGGACGAGGTGATAGAGGTAATGGAGACGAAGGACCGGCAGGTGAGGACGCACATGGAAACGGTCAAGGTAGCCTTGGAGGACGAGCTTGAGGAGACGTACCGGGGAATAAAAGAGGTGAAGCACAAATTAGAAGAAGTGGAAGAAGGGATGAGCGAAATTAAGAAGCGACGGAGAGGGGATAAGAAAGAAATAAAAGAGGAGATAAAAGAATTGGTCCAAAGTCTGTGTTTGGATCGTGATGATGTGCTCATTAACCGGATGAGGGATTCGCAGGTGATGGAGGAGAAGCGAAGAGGAAGAGGACCCGGTGTAAGTGGTGACCAATATGGTCGTGCGTATGATGCGCCAGGGGATTTAAGGAGCTTGGGGGTCGAGATGGACCCGGGTGTTCGTGAGAGGCCGTTGGTGAAGTGTGCGACAGGTCTGGTGTGCGAAAGAGGAGGTGTGCGAGAAAGTCCGACTCTGGGGTGTGTGAGGAAAAAGTGTGTACCAAGGAGTGAGTGTGCTGGCGAGAGTGAGTCGGTCGTAGCGCGTGTGCGAGGGGGCACATGGAAGCGCGGTGTGGTGAGTGTTACAGAGGATGTGACGGGAGAGTGTGCGCGAGGAAGGTGTGTGACGGACAGGTGCATGGGAAAAGAGTGCGCTGTCAAAGGCAAGGAAGAATGCACACCTGTGGTGAGTGTTACAGAGGGTGTGACGGGAGAGTGTGCGCGAGGAAGGTGTGTGACGGACAGGTGCATGGGAAAAGAGTGCGCTGTCAAAGGCAAGGAAGAATGCACACCTGTGGTGAGTGTTACAGAGGGTGTGACGGGAGAGTGTGCGCGAGGAAGGTGTGTGACGGACAGGTGCATGGGGAAAGAGTGCGCTGTCAAAGGCAAGGAAGAATGCACAGCTGTGGTGAGTGTTACAGAGGGTGTAACGGGAGAGTGTGCGCGAGAAAGGTGTGTGACGGACAGGTGCATGAGGAAAGAGTGTGCTGTCAAGAGTAAGGGTGAGTGCGCTGTCAGGAATGGAGGTGAAAGTAGTGAGAGTGACATGGAGCGTGAGTTAGTTGTGACAGGTGAGCGAGGATGTACACCTGGGATGGAAGGATGCACACCTGGAATGGTAGAGCGTGAGTGGGAATGCACGCTGGAGTTGGTGGTGAGGCACGTGGTTGGGTGTGCGAATGAGGGCACACCTGTGATTGTCACAGAGGAGGTGACCGAGGAGGGGGTGCGAAGCGGTGTATTGGTGAGGTGTGCGAGCAACGAATGTGTGCCAAAGTGTTCGGTGGTCAGGTGTGTGACCAAGGCTGTGAGTGGAATGAGTGTACCTGGGTGTGTAAGGAAAGGTACGAGGAGCATGGGCACGGCTGGATGTGTGAGCAAGGAACGGGCTGCGGGGTGTAAGCGTCCAGGTGAAGCATCGACGTTAGACGGGGTAGAGTTTAGAACGACTTATAGCCGAATCGGGCCCTCGGTGCGTGCCGGGCCTCGCTTTGAACGGCCGCGTCCAGGCTCCACTAGGCGGAGCTGGCAGCCCGATAGAAAGGGTCGTCATGGCGACCACTTTTTGGTGAGACGTGCCGGCAGGTCGAGATCGGGGCATTGGATGGCTCCACGCCGAGGTGATGCGTGGGATCTCGGCCCGGGTAAGCCCCCGTCCCTGCACCGAGTGCCGGACGCATCCAGCCGCAGGCACAAAACAACCAGCATTCATTGTTTGGCTTTACGAAGCCGGGCTTTGGACAGGGATTGGCGCACCGAGAGGTATTAGTGAGTCGACTGGGTGATGAGGTTAGTGTTTTGGACCCAAAATTAGAGAAAAACAAAATTTGATGATTGGCAAGGGATTGGCAGTAGTGATTGGCAGATGATGGGCAGTGATTGGCAAATTTTTAATTTGTTGAAATTTGACGTGCAAAATTGATAGTGAGAGACCCCCGATGTGGTGGGATGGCAAATCCACCATCCTTCCCATGTGGGGGCAAAGGAGCACTAGGTTTATGGGGTGTATGGCAGTGAAAACTAGCCCGGGTGGGTTAGGATATTGTGTGTAGGGATCTAGCGAAGATGACATTAGGTAACGTTAAGTTTAGTTAGTGACTGATACCTGTAGTGGGGACGCAGGTAGATTAGTATGGATGATAATGACGTGGGAGCGCAATAGTTTAAAGGGACGACTGGGAAGCGCAAGTTTCAGAAGGGAGTAGTTAGCTGAGATGATGCCGTGTGAGTGAGAATTGAACAGGTGTGATTGCACAGGTGTGCAACTGGACAGGTGTGATTGCACAGGTGTGCAACTGGACAGGTGTGTGGAGCAGTGTATGAGTAGTGAGTGAGTGGATCAGCGCGAATGCGCTTGGGGAGAGAAGGGTGCAGGTGGCACCAGGTGTGAGAGCACAGGTGTGCAGGTACAGGTGTGTGGAGAGAGTTGGAGTGAGTGGTACGGAGTGGTGTGCATGGTGCGAAGGTGTGGATGGGGGAAGAGTGGACCCCTTTCACGAGTACCCGGGGCGGGTAGTGTAAGTGTTAGGTAGAGGGTGCAGGTAAATTGTGGTTGGATATTGGCATTTGTGGTGCGGTTGCAGAATGGTGTTGTGAATGGGTGCATTAGTGTTGTGGAAATGGCTGGGCGTGTAGCCTGTTAGTGTGTGTAGTTGGTTGGGCACTCCACCACTGTGAGGATGTCGGCCAGGTGAGGCCGCAGGTGGGCTCTGGGAGCCGGTAGTTGTGCGTGGGTACCTGAGGATCCCGGGTGTGGATCGGGCAGCCCAGTGCCAGAGAGGGCACGGAGTGGGGAGAGAGCCAGAGGGCCTTCCCCTGGTAGTTAGGTTAGGGTAAGGAGCAGGTAAGCTCGGAGGCAACTGCAGTGGTGGAGGTGTGCAGGTGGGTAGACCCACTGGGAGAGGTACACGCCGCAGCCCAGAAATTGTGCGAGGGCACCGGGAGATGAATCGGGGGAGTGAGACCCCAAATTGAAGAGCACCACAGTTTGGCCAATGGGAATTGGTTTTTAGAACCCATAGTGTAAGAGGGCCAATGGTTTGGCCGGAGAAAGCCCCCGGGTAGTGTAAAGTTGTTAAAGTCATTTAGGAGATAGTTAGGATTGATGAACCTGTCGCACCATACGCAGCCACTTGCCTGTGGTGATGATGATGACTCCACACCTGTGTTTTCTTTGTTTTGTGCAGGAAATGAGATTGCTGTGAGGATTTGTGAGACGCATCACGACGTGGATGAGACATTGGGGTGATTCCATCTCTCCCTCCCTAGGAGGGACTGATGATGAATTGGTGATGGCAAATTTTGATGTTCAGTTGGAGATGGCAAATTTTGATGAGAGTTGAAAATGGCAAATTTGATTGGTTAGGAGGGAGAGAAGACGAATTTGGTATATGGGAGGAACGGGGAAGACAGTAGGGATGTTTGTTGATTTGTAAAGTAGATGTTTATGAGTAGTGTTGTGTTGTGTGGATGCAGTAAGGGGTAAGGGAGGGGCCATGTAGGTTACCTGGTGGGGGGGGGGCGTACGATAGGAACGTACCTGTCTCACCTGGTTCCCATGTGCCCCCAGTGTGCATTACCTTACATTGCGTGCACTTTTGCGCCCTTACCACCTTACTCACTTGTCTGCTTCTTTTGTCTCCCACCTCCGAGGATCTGGCTTTGGGGTAGAGAGAGAGGAGAGAGAGGTGCTGGCTGCGCAGTTGTGGGCCTGCACTTTCGCTGTTGGCTGCCTGGATCGATACACCATATGGACCGCAATGTTTGTGGCCACCCACAATGGACCGCAGTTCGTTTGCGGCCAAGCACCACCCGGGGATGGACCTATGGGTCAACGTGGCACCTATGCCATACAGGTGAACCACTTTATAGTTAACACCACCAAGTGCACCACAAGAAGAGCAAGAGACACCTGCAGGGTTAGGGGTTGTTGAAGTTATTTTTATTCCAATGAACAATGGTGACTGCACCGATTGGTGGTGGGGTGGTGCTTTTGATGCTGGGAAAGGGTGCTCTGCACGTTATTAAAGGCCGTCGGCCACAGAGCACTCGTGGGTTGGTGTATCGATGTTGGCAAGCGCGCTCTCTCTATGCATAACATCTGCATGTGTTCCTCCAAAAACAGGTCCTGGATCGTAGTGTAAATAGCAGCGTAGTCTTGTAAATAATGCTCCCTACCGGCTGTATGTTTAGTTTGAGAATTCTTTCCGGATTCGGTTATCCTGTGGGTGTGTTTCTGTGAGGAGAAGGGTGCAACGTCGCAGGGGGACATATTTACTCATTTGTGAATATCTGTAAAACTGTCGCACTCAGGGTAGAGTTAATAGTAGAGGGAACTACATTGCGTGCCACACTAAAGTAGGTAAAAATTTATCGGGTCGGGACGCCCCGAGGGTAGAGAAGGGTGCAATGTTGCGAATATGGAATTTGGCCTCCATATCCGCTTGTAAATATTCCCCTATTTTCTCCGATACTCCCCAACTCTCCCTTACCCCATTCCCTAGTCCCATTGTCTGTAAACAACACCCATTAGAGCCGATCTTCCCCTTCATCCCCCCATTAAATGTCGTGCCCAGGTCCCCCGCACCACACGTAGACAATTATAGGACATCTTGCTAGTTATTCTTAATCTATGTCAGTTAAGGACTTGTTTCCATTAATTATGACTCTTCGTTGCACCAGAATGTGATTATATGGCACCTGTTAGGAAGTTTAGGACCTCCCCATACCTCTCCGCATCTCTTCCCCATGAAGAAGCGCCAACTACAACAACAACAACAAAAGAGGGGGGCGGCGCGGTGACGGCATGGGGAGTGGGCGTCCTCCTTCCGGCTCGGTTAGCCACCATTGACCACGCGCTCCACGGGGTTACCACGAAGGGGCTCCCTGTCGGCCCCTCGTCAAGGGCGGAGCCGGTAACCCCCGCCCCCAATGAGAAGCCATGGGCCGATGCCATCTGGGGCGGCGCTAACGAGCCGAGGGCGTGTCACTCCCCGCCGGATATATACGCGGCCCCGCGCCGGACGTGAAGAGAGATGCGCCCCGAGCTTGGAAGGAAAAGACGCCACCCTCCCGAGCGCTGAGCGACCTCCCCAGCTTGAGACCAAAGTCGCGACCCACAAGCGCTGTGATACCTTCACGCATCTCTGGACACCACCGTACGTGATTCTGTCCCTGAGCCAGGTGCACCTGAGCCATCGCGACCTGCCTCCCCTTTTCATCAACCCCCGTGTGAGTCAGCATTTTGTCCCGTGTGTCTGTCGTCTGTCCGGGGATAATATAAGAGTGTGTCTAAGTGCCTGTCTTTCTGTGATTATAACTCTAGCCCCTGTAATCTAACCTTTTTCCGTACGAATATACTTGAGAATCGAAACCCTGGTGTCGTATTGTGTCATTATAATCCAGCCGGGTGTCTTCTCTTTCTTATTGAGCCAGCATAGCGCGATTAGTCAACCCCGGGTGCAATCGGGGTAACTTGTACGGATACGGCGGCCATCCCGCTCGGCCCACCATACCATCAAAGTCGTATCTGTAACCAATTGTTCCAGACGCGGCTTAGATGTTATTTACCGAGCGGTTTGGTATGACCACGTCTGCACAGGTTACCCGATTTTACCCGAACGTTGACTAATCGCGCTACGCTAGGTCAATGAAGGAAAAGACACACGGCTGGGATTAAAATGACACGACACCAGGGATACGGTTACCGTGACATTACCGTGACAAAACGGCAACTCGGGTACAGTCATTTATCTATATATCTACACATCTGGGCAGTGTTTGTGTTCTCACTTAACGACTCCCACAAACTTTTGCTTCCGTGGTTGTGAAGTGTTTTTAATAACGTTGTGGTGGTTTTGAATCACGTGGTGGTGAGGTATTTTGAATTATGTGGTGGTGAGGTGTTTTTAAATCACATGGTGGTGAGGTGTTTTTAAATCACATGGTGGTGAGGTTTTTGAATTAATTGGTGGTGAGGTATTTATAATTACGTGGTGATGAGGTGTTTTTAATTAGGTGGTGGTGAGGTGTTTAGAATCAGTTGGTGATGAGGTGTTTTGAATTATGTGGTGGTGAGGTGTTTTGAATTACTTGGTGGTGAGGTGTTTTGAATTACTTGGTGGTGAGGTGTTTTTACTTTCGTGGTGGTGAGGTGTTTTTATTACGTGTTTTATGGCTATGAGGTGTTTTTATTACGTGTTTTATGGCTGTGAGGTGTTTTTAATTTCGTGGTGGTGAGGTGTTTTTATTACGTGTTTTATGGCTGTGAGGTGTTTTTAATTTCGTGGTGGTGAGGTGTTTTTATTACGTGTTTTATGGCTGTGAGGTGTTTTTAATTTCGTGGTGGTGAGGTGTTTTTACTTTCGTGGTGGTGAGGTGTTTTTATTACGTGTTTTATGGCTATGAGGTGTTTTTATTACGTGTTTTATGGCTGTGAGGTGTTTTTAATTTCGTGGTGGTGAGGTGTTTTTATTACGTGTTTTATGGCTGTGAGATGTTTTTAATTTCGTGGCTGTGAGGTGTTTTTATTACGTGTTTTATGGCTGTGAGGTGTTTTTATTACGTGTTTTATGGCTGTGAGGTGTTTTTAATTTCGTGGCTGTGAGGTGTTTTTATTACGTGTTTTATGGTAGTGAGGTGTTTTTATTACGTTTTAAGGTTGTGAGGTGTTTTTATTACGTGTTTTATGGCTGTGAGGTGTTTTTAATTTTGTGGTGGTGAGGTGTTTTTATTACGTGTTTTATGGCTGTGAGGTGTTTTCAATTTCGTGGTGGTGAGGTGTTTTTATTACGTGTTTTATGGCTATGAGGTGTTTTTATTACGTGTTTTATGGCTGTGAGGTGTTTTTAATTTCGTGGTGGTGAGGTGTTTTTATTACGTGTTTTATGGCTATGAGGTGTTTTTATTACGTGTTTTATGGCTGTGAGGTGTTTTTAATTTCGTGGCTGTGAGGTGTTTTTATTACGTGTTTTATGGCTGTGAGGTGTTTTTATTACGTTTTAAGGTTGTGAGGTGTTTTTATTACGTGTTTTATGGCTGTGAGGTGTTTTTATTACGTGTTTTATGGCTATGAGGTGTTTTTATTACGTGTTTTATGGCTGTGAGGTGTTTTTAATTTCGTGGCTGTGAGGTGTTTTTATTACGTGTTTTATGGCTGTGAGGTGTTTTTATTACGTTTTAAGGTTGTGAGGTGTTTTTAATTTTGTGGTGGTGAGGTGTTTTTATTACGTGTTTTATGGCTGTGAGGTGTTTTTATTTTTGTGGTGGTGAGGTGTTTTTATTATGTGTTTTATGGCTGTGAGGTGTTTTTATTATGTGTTTTATGGCTGTGAGGTGTTTTTATTACGTGTTTTATGGCTGTGACGTGTTTTTATTTTTGTGGTGGTGAGGTGTTTTTATTACGTGTTTTATGGCTGTGAGGTGTTTTTATTATGTTTTTTATGGCTGTGAGGTGTTTTTAATTTCGTGGTGGTCAGGTGTTTTCAATTTCGTGGTGGTGAGGTGTTTTGAATTATGTGGTGGTGCGGTGTTTTGAATTACTTGGTGGTGAGGTGTTTTGAATTATGTGGTGGTGCGGTGTTTTGAATTACGTGGTGGTGCGGTGTTTTGAATTACTTGGTGGTGAGGTGTTTTGAATTACGTGGTGGTGAGGTGTTTTGAATTACTTGGTGGTGAGGTGTTTTGAATTACGTGGTGGTGCGGTGTTTTGAATTACTTGGTGGTGAGGTGTTTTGAATTATGTGGTGGTGCGGTGTTTTGAATTACGTGGTGGTGAGGTGTTTTGAATTACGTGGTGGTGAGGTGTTTTGAATTACGTGGTGGTGAGGTGTAATCGTCCCAAACTTCCAGTCTGCACCTACCCCTCCCCTGTGTATGTGCGGAGGGGTTCTTTCTTGAAAAAAAAACATTCAACCTAAATCTTCAACCTAAATTGCCTATAAAAATGTAATATCACAAACACAACAAATACATTTGTGCAAAGTAATTGTTTGTATTATGATTGGTGAAAATCATGACAACACAGCAACTCAGGTACAGTCATTCGCCTCAGCTAAAATAAGCCCGTTCCTCAGTATCGAAGCTTGGTGAGGCGAGCGCAGCGAGCCGAGCCAAGCTAGTATTATATATATATACAGTATAGACAGGTGTGTGCCTTTCCACATAATGTCCAATCAATTGAATTTAGCACAGATGGACTCCAATCAAGGTGTAGAAACATCTCAAAGATGATCAAGAGAAATGCGAGGCACCTGAGATAAATTTCAATGTG
Organism: Myxine glutinosa; assembly: GCF_964187855.1. Classification (NCBI taxonomy): domain Eukaryota; kingdom Metazoa; phylum Chordata; class Myxini; order Myxiniformes; family Myxinidae; genus Myxine; species Myxine glutinosa. The sequence goes on along the minus strand of NC_136271.1, from coordinate 80,429,468 downwards.
TCATAGCAAAGGGTACGAATACTTATGTCAATGTGATATTTCAGTTTTTTCTTTTTAATAAATTTGCAAAACTTTCTAAAATCCTGTTTTCTCTTTGTCATTTTAGGGTATTGAGTGTAGATCGATGAGGGAAAAAATGAATTTAAACGATTTCAGCACAAGGCCGCAACATAACAAAATGTGAAAAAAGTGAAGGGGTCTGAATACTTTCTGAATGCACTGTATATATATATATATATATGATCAATCTTACGTTTGTAATCTTACGTTTGTAATCACTCTTCATCTCAATGCAGTTAGCCCATTTGTCCTTGAAACTAGCACTACCCTGATCATGGTTATCTTCCGACTGATCATTTAACCACTACCAAATGCAGCGTCATCTGCTACAATGCAAACTTCAGCATCATTCATCCTACATGGCGGTAGAAGCATTCTTGGCAGAATAGTCAGCAAAGCCTAAGGGAAAGGAATCAATCCAGACACACGTTTCTCGGCTCCAGACCGTAGGCCAAAGCACATGGTCAAACAAACACGTGCATAATAACCCTCGGGGCCAGAATACATGGTCATGCAATCAACCTTTGGAGACCAATGAACTTATAGGAGACCACCTTTTTAAATTATAAAGGTTTTAAAAAAATCAAACATTGAAACAATACTGAGGATGTGCACCATAGCCCCATGGCCAAAGTACATAGTGCAATAAAGTTTGTCAAACTTGTGTACAGATGCAGTTTGGTCCGAAGCAGGTGGTCAACCCAACACATACATCCCAACCCCCTCCCAGGTTCCCCTCACCCCACGCCCTCGCATTTTCCTCTCACCCATATATCCTCCTCGCCCTGCTTCCACTCATCTTCACTATTGCCTTTCCCCCTTCCAGCTTACTCTTCGGCTCACCCTTTTCCAGCTTCCCTCCAGCACCATCCTCTCTTAGCTTCCATTTTGCCCCACACTAAATCTCTCCCCCGGCCCCATCCCCTCTAACCTCACTCTCCCCCTTCCCCATGTTCTCCCACTCCCTCGACACGTTTCTGCACTCTGTCAACAGTCCCTAACTGTGTGGATCTCCACCATCCGAGACCTCTGCTCCAATTTGACACATCTCTGAATCCAAGCCGCTGCTGGTAAATCAGACATGATCTGCTCATCACAATCCGACCTCCCAAAGGATGTCCCTGACTCTTCGTGTATCTCAATAGGTATTGTCTCCTCAAGTTTGATAGACATGAACTACGTCCCAGTGGCGCATTTGAAGTTTAATCAAAAACTCCATTTCTCACTGTCCATGTCCTTTGCCTGGGACTTCCCATCCACTCACCCCTCTTGGTTGACTGTGTGCTCTCCCATCCTCCGAAAGAGGGACGACTACATTTACATCGCTCTCAGCCAACATGGCCCAATTTTAACCACACACTCAAACTCTCTCTCTCTCTCTCTCTCTCTCTCTCTCTCGCGCCCCCTGCTGGTCGTTTGCATGCTGGTTGTACTGTCATGGCGTCTGCTTGTGGAGGCCTGTGAGTGCTCTGTGTTGTTGCTCCATTCCCCCCCCCCCCCCCCCCGTTTTCCCCCCTCTGTGTCCTTGTACCTGTTCGTGGAGTCTTCCTGGTGATTCCCATATACGTTGAGACGGGAGAGAGAGCCGGAGAGCACAGGGTGATCGCTGGTAAGGGTTCGCCGTTTTTGGGAGTCGCCCGATCGGTGTTTGCTCCTTCATCTTAAACCTCTATTTCCTTTTTTTCCTTTCGTTTATCCTTCCTTCAGTTTGTTTTGTTGCCTCCCTTTTCCGAAGTTAGGGAAATCGGAGAGGTCTGATTGCTTCCCATTCCCGGAGTTCGGGTAGGGAAGATTGTATTATATATTCACCCTCCCCGAGTTGGGGAGGGGTTGTAAGTGCAGCTGTTCCAGCATGGCAGCTGCACTATCTTGATTTACGGCCTTTCAGAGCCTGACCCGTAAGCACGGGTTCTTTTGTGTACCTCCGGAACGTGAGGTTAGTGTCGAGGACGTTGTCCTCGCAACCGGTCGTGTTGTCGGGATCGACAAGGTTGTTGCCGCCTCGCGGATGAACAAGCGGATCGTTATTTTTTTGTCCGACGTGGATTGTGTCCCACAAATTGTCGAACAGGGTTTGACAATCGATCCAGATTTATTTGTAATGATTTCCCCACTAGATAGCCCAGCGATAAAAGTCGTGATATCAAATTGCCCCCCATTTGTATCCGACGATGTACTAATTAAAGAGTTGTCCCGATACGGTACCATCGTGTCTCGTATCTCCATGATTCCCTTCGGGTCACGAAACAACGATTTAAGGCACGTGGTTTCATTCCGGCGGCAAGTGTTTATGATTTTAAAAAATTCCCAGAAGGATTTAAACCTTATAATAAAATTAAAACATCAACAGAACGAATATACAGTGTACGTGTCCACCAACGTTCTAAAATGTTTTGGCTGCGGACAATTTGGGCATGTTAAGCATGACTGCCCCCGAAAAGAGAATTCTCCACAAGTGCAACCTCCCCTCCGAACCGGGAATAAGCAACCCCCCCACCTTCCCACCACCGGTCCAAACCCTCCCACCACTGACCCAAGCCCTCCCACCACCGACCCAAGCCTTCCCACCACCGAACCAAACCTTCCCACCACCGAACCAAGCCCTCCCGCCGCCGAACCAAGCCCTCCCACCACCGACCCGAACCTTCCCACCATCGACCCAAGCCTTACCACCACTGATCCCAATCTGTCCACCACCGACCCAAGCCCTCTTACCACCAATCCAAACCCCCCCGCCGTACCCCCCTCCCCTCCCCTTGAAACAGGGGCCCCTCCCTCTACTGAAGGATCTAATTGCAGCCATCTCCTGTTAACTATAGATCTCACCCCCCAGGCGACATCGTCCAATCACAGCTTGTTGCCTGCTATAACGGATCCTACCTCTCCCGCCGTGGTAGCCGATGGGATCCCCCTCCCGATGATCACGTCCTCCCTCCCCCCCCCCCCCCCCAAACCCTTGCAATCTCTTCCCACGAACCAGGACGAGTTTCAATTAGTCTGCCCAAAAGGAAAAAGACATCTGCAAACAACAGATGAAAACGGTCACCTCTTTAAAAAACCTACAACTGAAAACCGACAGCCCCTCCTCTCTGGCCTAGATTTGTCCCTCGTCACAGAAAATCGTTTCTCGGTATTGGAGGACATAGATGTGGATGAATCCTCGCCCTTGTCTACTGACCTAGAAATTGATATGGTTGAACCACAAAAATTAGTATCCCCCCCCCTCCCCTGAAGATGGCTCATTTCTCTCCCTCCCCGTCCCCCCCCTCTATGGACTATGCCCCATCCGATAACGTGGAGGGATGTGATGACGGTGAGGAGATAAATGATGAAAACCAGTGTGACACACCATCTGAGCCATCTGATATAGATGACTCTGTTAGTGAATGTGGTAGCCTTAAGGAAGAAGAAATCCCTCCAATCCCTCCCTCCGAGATAAAAAGGTTTCTTAAGGACACATTCCGAAAAAGGAATGTTGTAATAGAAACCTTTTTTCCGGAGCTACCTGATTTTATACATTCCGCTAAACTGATGGTAAAACGGCCCCACGTTTTTAATTTCAATTCCTCCCAACGTCACCGTTTAAAGAAGTGGTTGCAAAAAGCTAAGAATGAACTGCTATCAAAAAATTGAGTGGTGGTCACTCCTCCTTATAGCTGTAATGAGTTTTTCCATTTGTAGCCTGAATATTAACGGAGGATGTAGCTCTGTCCGTAAAGTTCAAGTAATGGATTTTTTATTGCAGAAGAAAGTTGACATTGCCCTCTTACAAGAGACCCATGCCAACGACTGCTGTGTCGCAGAGTGGTGTAGGCTCTTCCCCGGCCTGTCCTTCTTTAGTAACGGTGACTCCCGCAAAGGCGGTGTCGCAATAATTCTTAGCCCCTCCTTTTCGCCTTCATCGCTTAAATTCGACGAAATACACAAGGGATCCCTAGCATCCCTAGAATTCCACTACTATGGAAAATTCTATACTATTTTTAATATCTATGCCCCAAGTACGCCTGTAGCTCGGCGAGTTTTTTTTAATGACCTTGGGACACACCTAACGTCCCTCGACAGTCAAAACGGCCTAACAAACCAAGACAATCATGTTTGTATTGGTGGAGATTTTAACTGCACCCTCCAACCCCAACTCGACAGGAACAGTGCAGAGCCCCATCCTGCCTCCACAATCCCTCTCACCAAATTTTTAAAACAAATGAATTTGACAGATATATGGCGGGTACAGCACCCATCAATCAGGCAATACACATGGTGTCGATGTATTCAGGGTAATATTGTACTTGCTCGCTTGGACAAGTTTTATATTAATCCTCCACTTGAACGCCTCGTTCTGTCATCCAAAATTTGCCCATCAGGATTCTCGGACCACAGCGCAACATTTCTCAAAATTTCTGCCCCCTGCCCGAAACACAAGAGTGCTTTTTGGAAATTTAATAACAACTTACTTGATGATAGTACCTTTAAGGACATTTTTCCGGAAATTTGGAATATTCTGGTTGCCTCCCAAGGGAATTTCTCAAACCTCAGACAATGGTGGGATAATGCCAAAACGCACATCAGACTGTTCTGCCAACAATATCGTGCGTATGGTGTTCAAGAGGAAAGAAAAACCACAACCTTACTTGAAGATGAAATCCTGGAATTACAGGAACAGCTTCAGGGAACCGCAAGTGTGAGCTACCAGGGAATGAGGCAACAAATCCATGGAAAAACGGCCTTACTGAATTCCATATCCGAAAGGCGAGCACAAAATGCTTTATTGCGCCTGAAGATGAGGTACATACACGACCTTGATGCTCCAACCAAATTCTTCTTCAGCCTTAAAAGGGGGGCCTCTTCGTCAATGATTACACGCTTGCTCCATGATGGGGAACTCCTTTATGAAGATGGCAGAATCAGGGAATGTGCCCGGAAACATTTTAAACAACGGTTTATGCGGCATGACATTAACCAGGATGCAATATCGGAACTTGTTTCTAACCTTCCAACATTGGCCGAGGATCAGAAGCAGCAGTTGGAGGATCCTCTTAGGTTACCTGAGCTCACCGCTGCCTTGAAGGCCTTGGAACCTGATAAAGCCCCTGGACTGGATGGGCTGACAAGTGAATTTTTCCAGTTTTTTTGGGACACCATTGGACCTCACCTACTGCGGGTATTGAATGAATGTTTAGAGGATGGACAACTGCCGTGGAGTTGCCGGAGAGCAGTCACCACCTTAATTCCTAAGAAAGCGGACACTCAACTTATAGAGAACTGGCGTCCTATTTCTGTTTTATGTACGGATTATAAAATTTTAGCCAAAGCCTTGTCTAATCGAATGAAACCTTTTATGAATGTACTAATAGGAGAACATCAATCCTTTTGTATTCCTGGACGTACTATTTTTAATAATATCTTTCTTATCCGTGATACCATTCGGTTTTGTAACAATTTTAATATGAATGTTGGTCTGTTTTTTATTGACCAAGGAAAAGCCTTTGACTGTATTGACCACATGTACCTTTTTAGAGTTTTAGAGAATTTTGGGTTTGGACCTATTTTTATCTCGTACGTTAAACTTTTGTATTGTAATATATCCAGTGTTCTTAAAATTAATCAAGTATTGTGTAGCCCCATTGCTGTACAACGGGGAGTACGGCAAGGTTGCCCGCTATCTGGACTTTTATACTCTCTTGCCATCGAACCTCTTCTGCTCCAATTACGTACGCACATTTCTGGCTTCACTGGATCAATTCTTACCACACCGCTAAAAGTCTCTGCCTATGCAGATGATGTCTGTATTTATATAAAAAATAGTA